>NC_088359.1:60000-660000 GCF_036884655.1 Musa acuminata AAA Group
CTGATATTAAGATGATAATTGCTGTGCATCATGTGTTACCATAAAAGCATATCCATTTACTCTGCAATAAGCATTTATGTTATTGGACTAGAGCTATTTTGCCACACTGAACTGGAAAGCATGCGGGTGTGGTGTCTGTTCCTGCACGTGCACATCATTTTCAAGAAACCTGTGCTCCATCTAATCCTGTGAGCTTTACAGGGAGCACTGGCTGATATGTTCTTAAGGGGCACCGAACTCATGAAAGATGCACGTGGAATTGCATCTCTGGTACGTATCCAGTTGACTTGAGCATACACTTGTATCATTATGCACCGGGAAATGCTGATTAATAACGTTTTGGTCTCTCTGAGTGTTGTTAGACTGGTGTGCTGCCTCTATTTGTGCCATTTGCTCAAGCATTTGCTGCGGTTATCACGGCCGCTCTCACGGGCTCACTGTATTATGTTGCAACTGCGCCAAAAGGTATGTTACCTTTCACCGATCCTTTCTTCTTAGAACACTATCATATGTACCAAAAATTCTTGTACTACATTTTACGTGCGTTTTGCAGATCCTACGTATGTAGTTGCACCAGTATTAAATTCTGGCACTGGTCGTGAAGACCTCAGGAAGCTCTTTGCAGGTTAGTGGTTCAGAGATCTGAAGGTTCTGCTTACACTAGCTACTTGCGAAACAATGTTGAGTTGAAGGATGAATAGAATGGAAAAAAGAGAAGGAATTATTCTATCAGTAGCATTGGTAAATTTGATCATATTATTATTGCATATTATGCAGCTTGGTTTGAGAGAAGGCAGATGAAGAAGATATATTCTCCACTTTTAGAAGGATTGTTGGCTCTCTACCTTGGATTTGAATGGATTCAGGTAGAAAAGCTCCCCCACTTTGGTTCTCTTCATCTTTCTCTCATAACATTTGTGAACTGAGTGATGTGATGAATCTACAGACGGATAATATTCTCGCACCTATGATCACGCATGGGATATATTCTGCTGTTGTACTGGGGCATGGACTCTGCAAAATTCATGATCACAGGCGTAAGCTTCGTCAAAGGATCCAGCAAGTACGGGTGGAAACGAAGAACAACAATTTGTAGACCAAAGAGAAATATTTTTGACATGGCAAGAAAGGATGAACCCGAAGCTTTTTGCTCCTACCAGCAAGGGACATTCGTATGCTGGAACTCTAACTGAAGGAGTAGAAAACGTTGAAGTAATGAAGCGGGATGTAGTAATCTATCTGCAACTCTTGCTATAATCACTACAGTAAATAAAAAGTAGTCAACTAGGAAATGTACGATCTAGGGATATTTGTGTCTGTATGTATATACTGTGTCAACATCAAAAATGCAGGCGCTAGTTTGGCTGGAGACGTAGCGGTTCGATTTGCATTAATGGATCAATTAAGTGCAAATTGATGGACTTCACAGAGATCGGTCAGCCCAAAAACTTGCAACACAAGTCCCCGTCGACATGCATTCCAAATGTTATCTTCACATACCAACTGCAGCTGCAGCAGCAGCAGCACGCATCGAAGCATATTGGTAGAAGGATAAAGAAGAAACCTTCTTGATGCTTACCAAGCCATTCATTCTAGATTTAGCATCTGATTTCATCTGGGGGGGGGAGGGGGCGAATGAAATTATCAGGTGATAATACATTCTATTTGATTGACAAGTATGTTTGGCATCTGCTACCTCGTATGTTCATCCTGAACATAGCGAACGAAGGCTGAGCATAACTCAAAGAAAGGAACATTGATTATTCCACAAGCATAGGCAAGAAGGTTAATTATCCTATAAGCAGATAATAACATAATTCAAGCAGCATTCTATCTGATTAATATCGTGCCAAAATGAGTCAATTATCCAACTGATAAACCTTGAATACATTGGGAAGATGGGTCTGTTGGTCAATTACTATCTGCTTCCAACTGGGAAATGATGCTCACAAACACCTGAAAACCCTGGCACATGTCCGAAAATAGGCAGTACTCATTCCTGGCATGGTATGTAGCCATTATCCCTGAAAGAACATGGTTGCAGAAAATTATTAGCAATAAACCATCAACTAGGGGTGTTAGTCTAAAGACCCGAAGAAGTCAGTAAGATCCTTGGGATAATACTGTATTCTGGGGAATTATAAAAAAAATACATGTACAAATAATGTTCCTCTTTTACAGCAATATGTTGACAGAAGTTTCAATTCTAACAGAAGCAAAAAAAGCTAAGCAGTGAACTGAAAATGTCGCAAACAAAAAAAACCAAGTTTTGTCACTTGTTATTTCGTCTAAATACTTTATCATAACTAATTCACTATAAAGAACGAAAAATAGGAGTGAGTAGTACAATGATATATCTGAATAATTTCCATAAGATAGATAGCTTAATCAGGTTCTACTAAAAAATGAAACCAAAATTCAAAATATTCTTTTTAAGTTTTAACAAAACACACATTACCATATCCAGAAGTCTGAACATCAAAACCTTCATCCTGGCAACAAGAAAACAATGTCATTTTGTAATCAGAACTAGTGAAGGGTATAAAGGAAAAAAGAATCCAAACCTGCAATTCTCGAATCAAGGGCAGACTTCCAGTTATCGAGTAAGGCTTCACGTGACCAAGTACTTCCTCTGTTGCTTTGCACAAAACACGGAATCCACGAGAATCAAGATTACAAGCAACTCCGGAGGTCATAGCCTCGTCAAAAGTGATTGTAAGCCTAGAAAGCACCGAAAGATATGCACTCCAGTAAGCAATCTTCTAAATGTACAAACCCAAGTTGAAACAGAGAACTAGAAAGACCACATGCTAAGCTTTCAGGGTATAATAAATCTCAGCCTGATGCACACTAGATCGAGCATGCACCAAAGATCCAGGCATATTAATTTGTAGCAAAGGGAAAACAATTATCATTCATATTAATGATACAAACTATAATTTCCTTTGGAAGAAATATATTGCTTCATAGAAGTAAATCTTCACCTTCCCCTCAAATTTTCATCTGGAAGAACATATTTTGAAACAGGTCCACGCGTGCCCAACTTCTCTATGTTGGCATTTATATCGTCTACATATTCCTCTAACTTCTTGACGACATCTGTAACACTGCATAAAAAAAAGAATATCTTCCATTTCCTAAACTTCTTTTTACAAATGATGAATTATATTCAAGGGATAAAAGATGTAGTAAAAGGATTAATGTAAAGAGAGATGAACTCACCTGTAGAAAGGAGTTAATCTGCAATAAAAGGGAACAACGTGTCAAATGCCATGTTTTAACAACCAAATATTCCAGATGAAGAATGTCAAAATTATCAGGTGGAGCATAAAATAGCAATCACTGAAAAGAGTGTCACAACAACAGTACTTTCTGTACTCGTATATATTTTAAACTGTTGATGCATTGGCACCATCGTGATGCCATCATGGTGACCATGAAGAGCAAAAATAGACACTGTGGGAACCATGTGTGCATCTTTTCTGTCTTATAATGGATAATTTTTATGTGCATGTAGGGCTCATATCACAATCAACAACCAGGAGAAGCCTATTCCATTGTCTCTCCAAAGTGAAATCCAACTTGGATATTCACCTTTCAGTCACATGAAGTGGAAAAAGCCTGCTAAGCTATACATTGTAGCAAAAGTTTGCCTTTCATTCCATTCCAGCCCTCATATCTGACCTCAAAGTTTTCATCCAAATAGCATTTTCAACTACATAAGATAATCCTTTAGTCCATGTATGGTAATTCTAAATGAATAGTTTTGTTGCATTGACAAGATGAACAGATGTGTGGCACCTTCTCTTCTTAACAGAGTTGACTAGACCACAGGAAGGAAAAAGATGAATCTCCAAGGTACAAGACATGCAAGACAAGCACCATCAAAATGGCACCACAATAGCTTTCTGCATGGTACTTTTTGGTACTCAAGGTTTGGAAGTAATGTTAAACGAAGGCATCGACTAAAACAGAATGTGCTCTGAAGCCCATGAAAAGGATTTATATATAGACATGGAGGGGGTTGTTGGTAATCTAGCCAACAGGCAAAACCTTGGAAACCACAATATAGACAAGGTTTGAGGGACTACCGCTGTTCACATGACTGGAGTCAGTCGTTAAGTCCATAAGAGCCCAACCTGGGCAAGGTCTCTTAATTTCTGATGCAAGGCTGCACAGGCCTCTCTGAGCTGAGAAAACTCTTGGTCGTGGTCCTGGTTCTGCTCTCTGAGAATAACATGGATGTCATAGAAGGCCAGGACACCATGTGTCATACCTTCTGGACCGTCTAACGGCATGTAGAAACTACCATGCTTGACTAATTAAAGAATTATTTTTTGCTTCCTTCATATACTATTTTAAATCTAAAGAACACATGCCAGTTATTTCTTCATGCAGACTCCTTTGAGAACTATGAAGTTTCAAGCATTGCTTATTGGTTGTATGAGCACCAATAAACAAGCAGGCTAATTTGTCTGACAATTAGTTGGCCTTCATGAATTCACCTCAAGCTTCTTCTTTGCAAAATTTTAAGGTAATTAGGTGTTATACCCAGTTTTCTACCTAGGGTTTATTTTGGAGATTTCTTAACTAAATCAAGGTTAAAATTAATTAAGGGCATTTTGATAATTTACCTTAGATATGGTATCCCTTCTAATTAGGTTAGGAATATATCTTGATTAAAAGTGGAGGTCGAGATTTAAAGAAAGTCTTAACTAGATTATGAGTGCAAATCAAATAAAGTTAATTAGATTATGACTCAATTAAATCAGGGTTATGGTTCCTTGGAGAGAGAGGATTTCTTTTTGCTACCCTTGGAAAACTTCGAAATGGTACTTGGAATTGAATGGTTATCAACCTTGAGTGATGTTTCTTGGAATTTTTCTAAACTAATCATGAAATTTTTTATTAATGGAAAGCAGATGATCCTAAAGGGAAGACGTGGAAGTAAGGTCACAATTGCCACTAGCCATCGAATGGTGAGGGTTCTTCAGAAGACTGCAATGATTTCTACACCGAAAGGTCGGCTCATTGCTTACACTATCACGAAGTGGAGACCCTACTTACTTGATAAACGAGTTGTGATGCGCCGCAGATATCCTGTGACTGAAGTGCTGAAAGAGAAGCTCCAAGAGTTTGATGCCGCTCAATTTTGAGGACAAGGTTGATTTGAAGGGAGAGGAACTATTAGGATCCCTTTTATTTTTCAAGCTTTAAATCATGTTTTATTAAGTTTTTCTACTCCAGTAGGAGTCGGATAGGGACTTATTTGAGATTTATTTATTTTATTAAGAGTCCAAGTCCTGATGGACTCAGGGGTGGAACTCTATAAATATGGATGTATATGTTTCTTTTCATCATCTATGAAATATTATTCTAGCCTTTGTCAAATCCTAAGAGGTCGATCCCCTCGAAGTGATTAAGAAGGTCGATCCCCTCGAAGTGATCATTCCCTTTCTTTCCTCTTCTTCTTTGATAAAACCCTAGGGGTCTTATCAATTTAGTGGAAAAAACCTTGCTTAAATCCTGAGATACCCACTCTGGCACCTAAGCAATTCAGAAGTTTATAAAAATCAAATATTCCTAATATTTGGAGTCATGGCACAAAATATTTGGAATCATGACTCCATAATATTGATAATTTTTTTCTAGATTAAGATACGAAATCACTTTATCTTTAACATATCTTACATATAGAGTTCAAAACCTTTCTACTCCCTCTATATAAGTTGTTAATCAAATATAATTAAAAATAGATAAAATAAATATTATCATTTATTGCTTTTAGATCTTCTCCTAAGGCAATCCAAGTGCTTTATATTTGATGAATATACCCCAAACACTTCCTACCCTTATCTTTTTAACCTTATCACCTGCTGAAACACAAGTTTGTAACCGGAGCCATATCTAGACACACTCAAGGCTACCTACTTAAGACTACCTACAATGTTTTTACTTAGAATCAAACAACATTGACACAAGCACGAATGGACAGACCCCAAAACAACCACAAAGTTAATATTTCTTAAATCAAACTTATACTGTACAGGAGAAATCTAGAGAACTAGATGTCCTCCATACAAGCTTACAAGATTTGAAATTTTAAAAGATGTGTCCCTTCAAGTCCTTGAGATGTCATCTCTCAACACCTTATAGTTAATGATAAAGAAAGAAGATAGATTTATTACTTTGAAAGAAGGGATATTGAACAAGATAGATTTAAACAATTTTAAATCTAAATGGAAGACCTTGTACAAGCATACCACTTTACTAGTAGGTTTGAGTTTTGAACAGTGATTTAAAAAGCACTAGGCGCTCGCCCGAGCGAAGCGAGACGCTAAAATATAAAAATATAAAATATAATTAATATATTTATTTAAATAAAAAATATGTTATTAAATTAAGAAAATCGAGTACAAAATCACAATGTCATATTAATAAAAAGTCTCAAAAATCAAAACAATAAAATTTTACATCAAATCTATTGAGTTGCTCTGTACACTTGCCTTTTATTCTGAAACCTAACAATAATTTTAAATAAATAAAAATTAATAGTATTAAAATCAAAATAATATATTATTAATCTAATAAATAAAAATACTATTATTAGTATAAAGTTAGCAGTATACTGTTAATATACTATTAACAATATAGTGAGAAGAGTGTGAGAAGACCGAGGCTGCTGAGGCAACGACGGTAGTAGCGGGAGCGAGAGCGGGAGCGGTGAGCGATAGCGGGAGTGGGAGCAGGAGCTACGAGCGGCAGCGGGAGTGGGAGTGGGAGCGGGAGCTGCGAGCGGCGAGCGACGACAACAGAGATGAGCGACGATTGTGGCAGCGGCGAGTAGCGACAGTGGTAGCGGCAGCAGAGAGCAGCGACAGCGGAGAAGAAATCTCGACGGCAAAATCGCGAGTGTTAGGGTTGGGGAAGTCGGGAAAATCGTGAGAGGGAGCCTATCAGTGATTTAGTTGGTTCGATTGAACCAACTAAAGCACTGGAGACCGAACCAGACGTAAAACACTGGTTCGGTCGCCTGGTTTAACCCGGGCGCTCGCCCGAAGCGCTCGGCGCCTGGGCTCAGGCGAGCGCCTAGGCGGTGCCTCGTTGAAGTGAGGCGCTTGGACATGAAGCGAGGCGCACGGGCCTCGCCTCGTCTCGCCCGAGCGCCTAGGCGAGCGCCCGAGCGCCTATTGAAATCACTGGTTTTGAAAGGGATTTAGAAACGATTAGCTGATATGGCAAAAGCAATACATCAACAAATAACTGTGATAGGATAAAAGCATAACCCAAAATCAGAAACCAGTACTATCTTATATCATTGAAAGACCAAAATATAAACAACAGGACAAGTTGACTCTTAGGTGTTTCTAGAGAAGGTATAGTCTACACATCTAGTCATAAAAGGCACATGAAACCCTTCACATTTCAGTATGAAAAAAGAACATGCCTCACATCTCCTGATATTGTACATTCAGCTGGAATCTGATTGATGCCACCTCCAGGATCTGCAATGCACCATATATAAGAAGCATACAACGAATCATGTAAAAATTGCTTGTGTCCTGTCAGCATTAGGAACTTACAACTCCCACTAATTTACTATGGCTTTGATGAGGAAGTTAATACAAGTTAGGGTTCTGGACTTACAACTCCATTGGGTTGGTTTCATTGTTGAAGGTGTGGCAAATCCATAAACCTCTTCTTTGGGATGTGCAGGGAAGTCCATGTAAAATCTCAGCTGAATCTCTTTAAAGGCTTCCATGGCCAACTCCAATGGATTGATTGCCTGCAGTATTCATTTAGAAGAATAAGTCGGCTTTCATAGAATATCAGTTGAACATTTACCACTCATGGAATCTATTTAAATACATCTCCTCATTGATATCTATAGATTTGTAAAATGGGAAAAATCTCAGAGATAACTTTCTAAAAATGGTTGTTAAAATTGGGTTTATTAGTGTCCAAGTATTCTACACTTATAGAAATCTGATCTCATTATGTATCTCTCTTTTTCCAACAGAGTACTGGAGATAGTTATTTATAACTACTCTTAATGTGCAAATTTTAGAGTTATTAATTTGGTGAACATGAATAATATATTCCTCGGTAGAACCTTCCTCAAATAGGCAATGGCTCAAATTAAATGTCATAGTGTTCCCTTCTTGATCAACAGTCTCCATAAAAATAAGGAGTTACTTGTCTTTTTGTGATTTCTCAGAAATCTTCCAGCCAAAACAAAGATATTACCTAGACAAAGGAGCATTTTATGTTATAAAAAGACTGCAACAAGACTATCATTAGTCCTGATTTGGATATTTTATGTAGCTGACAGTACCTTGTGCGGGAGACCACTGTGGAAAAGTTTCCCAGTAGCCCGCAGCCTCCATGCTATCATTCCCCCAGTACCAATACAGGGTTGCTTATCTGCCGTATCGATCCAGAACCTACAGGGTAAACCAACACATTGAACCGGGAAAAAGAACCAAAGGAAAGACAACAATAACAACCCAAATGACGGAAACAACCACAACTTACAAAGGTCCGGCCTTTAGCTTATCAAGCAACCCATCTTTGACCAGGGCATCCACACCGACCCCCAACACTGACGAGTTTTCCTCGTTTGCAATGAACACGGCCACCACAGTGTTCTTAAGTTCAGGCTTCGTCTCCCCAAGCCTTCGCATCAGCTGCGTCACCAGCGCCACGTGCCCAAGGCAGTCGGTAGTCCCCCGGCCCCGAAGCTTATCCCCATCCACGCTCAGTGAAAAGGGATCGAACTCCTACGGAAGGAAGGGGAAAAAGAATCAAATACTTTAGATTAGAATTAGGATTTCGAACAAGAAAAAGGAAGCATTGGGATCAGCGAGAAAAGAAGGCGCGGACCCAGTCGGTGGGATCGGCAGTGACGACGTCCATGTGGCAGCCAACGAAGGAGATGATGCGGGCAGGGTCGGAGCCAGGGTACTCGACGATGACGTTGCCGCGGCCCTCAGCGTAGGCGATGTGGGAGACGACGAGGGGGCCGCCGCCGGTGGAGGTGCTGAGGGGGAGGAGGGAGTCGAGGACGTGGCGGGCGACGCGGTCCTCCTTGGGGATCAAATCCGGGGGATTGTTCTGGACGTGGCGGGCCTCGCCGATGATCTTAGAGAGGAGGGTGACGTAGGAGCCGCGATCGAGCTCGCCCAGCACCTCCTTCAGAGCAAACGTTGAGGAAGAAGACGCCATGGCAAGGTATTGGATTCCACGGAGGAAACGCGAGAAAGATTTAAAGCATCAGGCGAGTGCGAGAGAGATTCTGAACGCGAACTTGTGATCTACGCAAGAGTCAAAAGGTGACCTAAAACCCGAATCCGACAGGAAATCTCAGTGTCCAAACATCGCTTTGGATGCCTTCGTTGTCGGATTCGGATCACATATCATGTTGGATATTAGATATTTCCAACGACGATAAGCGACAGATGGTGTCCTGTGCGAGGATAGATCAGAAGAAGACCTCCTCCCTTCATCGCTGCTGCTACTGCTACCTCTCCTCCGCTGCGGGCGGCGATGGTACTACTCTGTGCTTCCACATCTCCCACTATCTCCATTCCCCACCCTCTTCTCTCCCCACTTAAACCCCCCGCCACCTTCCTCTGCCACTCCTCTAAAACCTCGGCTGTGACTGCAAGCAGCCCAACTGCCGACCAGACCCCATCCTCCTCCTCCCTCTCCGACCAACTCCTCCCTCTCTCCCTCACCCTCCTCACCTCCCAACCCACATCACCCTCAGCCACCGTTGCCCCTCTTCCTCGGCTTCCTGCAAAGCCCACCTGGACCAATCCATCCAAGCCCCGGCCCACCGTCCTCGCCCTCCGCCGCCAACCCCGCCCACCCTTCTCGCACAACCCCTCCCTCCGCCCCCTAACCGCACTCTCCCGCACCCTCCGTCTCTCCCCCGACCTCCCCTCTGCCCTCTCCGCTGCCTTCCCCCCTGGCCATTCCCCCTCCCGCGACGACGCCCTCCTCCTCCTCAACTCCCTTCGCTCCTGGCAGAAGTCTCTCCAGTTCCTCGACTTCCTCAGGTCCCTCCCCGACTTCCCCCTCGACACCATTTTCTACAACGTCGTCCTCAAATCCCTCCGCGCTGGCCACCAGTGGCACCACGTCGAGCGCCTCGCCGGTGAGATGATCGACGCCTCCGTCCCGCTTGATAATATCACCTACTCCACCATCATCACCGCCGCCAAGCGCTGCCGCCGCTTCGACGGCGCCCTTCGTTGGTTCGAGCGCATGTACCGCACCGGCCTCATGCCTGACGAGGTCACCTACTCCGCCGTCCTCGATGTCTACGCTCGGCTGGGCCACCGGGAGGAGGTCGTTACCCTCTACGAGCGCGCCTGCGCCAGTGGATGGCGCCCCGATGCCGTCGCCTTCTCGGTGCTCGGCAAGATGTTCGGGGAGGCGGGCGACTACGATGGGATCCGCTACGTGCTCAAGGAGATGAAGGACCTGGGCGTGAAACCGAACGCCGTGGTCTACAACACCCTGATCCAGGCGACTGGCAAGGCCGGGAAGCCCGGCCTGGCTAGGAGCCTGTTCGAGGAGATGGTCGCGGCAGGGCTGTCGCCGAACGAGAAGACGCTCACCTCCCTGATCAAGATCTACGGCAAGGCAAGGTGGAGCAGGGACGCGTTGGAGTTGTGGGAGCGGATGAAGAGCAACAGATGGCCCATGGACTTCATCCTCTACAATACGTTGCTTAGCATGTGCGCAGATCTTGGATTGGAGGAGGAGGCGGAGAAGCTGTTCGAGGATATGCGGCGGCCGGATCGGTACGCTCGACCGGACAGTTGGAGCTACACGGCGATGATCAATATATACGGGAGCGGTGGAAAGCCCGACAGAGCCGTGAAGATGTTCGAAGAAATGCTGGAGAAGGGGGTGGAGCTAAACGTGATGAGCTGCACTTGCTTGATCCAATGCCTGGGGAAAGCCAGAAGGATCGGGGACGCCGTGAGGGTGTTCGAGACGGCAACGGAGAGGGGCATACGACCCGATGATCGGCTGTGCGGGTGCTTGCTCTCGGTCGCAGCTGTGTGTGAAGAAGGGGGGGAGACCGACATGGTGCTGGGTTGCCTGAAGAAGGCGAACAACAGGCTGGTTGGGCTGCTGAAGATGCTCCGCGATGAACAAGTTGGCTTTGGCGAGATCAAGGACGAGTTCCGAGGGATAATGAATGAGGCTGCCGTCGAAGTGCGCAGACCATTCTGCAACTGCTTGATAGATATATGCAGGAATCAGGGGCATCCTACCCGGAGGGCCAACGAGCTTCTGCATCTGGGAAACCTTTATGGGTTGTATCCTGGTTTGCATGCAAGGAAGTCGGAGGAGTGGTCACTAGACCTTCGATCGTTGTCGGTGGGCGCAGCTAAAACTGCTTTCGAAGAGTGGATGAAGAGTTTATGGGATTCGGTGGTGGAGGAGGAGGAGGAGGAAGTATTGCCTTTTTCCTTCTCCGTCTATACTGGCTCAGGAACTCACAAGTTCTCTCAGGGATTGGCCAGCTCTTTTACCTCGCATTTGAACGAAGTGGCTGCACCCTTCCGGCAGGTTGAGGACAAGTGTGGTAGTTTTGTTGCTTCCAAAGAGGATCTGGTCTCATGGTTACGGGCCACATTTTCACCTGCTGCAGTTGTCAATGCATAGGGAGAAGTTTTTGTCACGAATATATTAATTTCTTCTGATGTTCACGAATATATTATTGTTATGTGTTAAATTTCTTCTGTATTTCAAAGTTTTTGTCAATGCTGATGAAGTTCCCATATGCAAGAAGAAGAACATGTTTGAAATGCAAATGCTGTATGTTTAATCAATCTGGGGCACAAGGTCAAGATTCATAATAGAATTAATTACCACTGTGGCAGTTCAAACGCAATTTCCTCTGTTCCTGATGTCTTTTCATTTCATCATTTAAATCTAAAACTAGTTTTTCTAGCCAAAATATGAGACTAGAAAAAATGATTGTAAGAAACATGAAGAAATATCACATTAGCTACTTATCTTTGTATGATCAAAGGGTGTCGAGACCAAGTTGAGGATGTTAATTTTCACCAGTTCAGCAGCCTCCAGTCCATTCATCCTTCTCACACTTTCACATCACAGTGGCATGATTCTAATGTGGCTAAGCTCATACACATGCAAACATAAGAAATTGACCAACCTCAAAAAAATCGAAGATTTTCCTGAAAGAACTAGGAGAGTGTTAGTAGCGTACGTAGTCAATCATCACCATTATTGTTCTTGGCAGTCAAGGCATCAGATTAAAAGGAATACTCAGCTCACAAATTGCTAATGTAGCAAGAAAAACACATTGTGCTGTCATATTGTCTCACGATTTCAGATCCAACGGACAAAAACATATATAATTTGGTCAAATAATGGTTTCAAAACATATTGTGCTGTCAATCAATAATGCTTTGTGATTCAGCAGCCAAAAGAGAGATGTACTAAGTGTTGATTGATGAACTGCACAAATATTCCAGAGTAGCAAAGAAGACGAACCTTATGCAAGAAAAACGAGGATTAAATCCTGGTCTTGCGATCAGATTAACTTGCAAGTGATGAGCTACGAGGACAGTATAACAGTGTTTCCAAAAGGAGTCACTTCATAGCTGGCATATCCAAGTTTCTTCTTAAATTACTTTGAACATCATGGCAGATCTTGACAACAAGTTTATCCTATTGATAGTGGCAAGTAAACAAGCAGCATAGATTACAAGACACAGAAATTCAGATGCCCTTAGGTCATTGCGACTTCCCATTTAACTGCCACAATTTTCTAAAGATGGTGGTCGTTGAACATCAGGAGACTGTGTATAGGAGATAGAGATCAGCTTAGATCTGTATTTCTCAGCATCTTCATTTTCCTTTTCACGGGCCATGATAACAATGGTTGAGTTCATAGGTGACGGATTTGATGTGAGGTTCATTCTTGGAACGGATTGGGAGATTGCTATCAGTAATTCTACAGTCTGTTCTTTTGTAGCCTCTGTCTTGGGTGTCACAGAGTCCATGGAGAGCCAATCGATCTGAAAAAAGAACAAAGTATTTCACCAGAGAAATTATATTTTAGAAAATTTGTTCAAAATACATTGTTACTAACCATCGCATGCAAGTAAAGCCAATTTTTCTTGGCTTCGTCAAACATCTGTCATATCTAACCCAGTTCCTGATAACCTGTGAACTACTATCAAGTACTTTTTATAAAAGCAAAATTATTTGTCAATTGATATATGAAGAATATGTAACTTCTATATCCTCGATAACCATAGCAAAAGGATTTAGTCAGTTCAAAGCCATGAAAGATAAGAAATTTTATTTCCACAACCTGAAGAACCTCGTAGAAGATAAATGTCGATTTCACATCCTGAACAATCCTATAACTAATATAACTTAACAAATTGTAAGACGAAATTAATACATCATCAGTAATGTTAGAGAGCATGCCGTCTCTATTACAAAGCTTATGTGTCACGATTTTGTAAACTACACAGTGCTGCAGTTTTAAGATTTGTAATTAGGCATGCAAGGCCAATGGCAACTTTAGCCGTTCATTTAGGAAAATAGTCAAATGGGTGCCTACCATCCTCACCATACCTAGAGTCTCCAACTAAATGAACTTGTTAAGTAAAATTTTGGTTGTAAAAGTTGGATGATGATTCGAAGCCAACTGGGGTCCTCCACCTTTATCCCATGATTTACTAACCAATTTATCTTCATTCACTTCCAAGATATCCCGCGACTTACAAAACTATGTTGGGGATATTCTTGACGAGGCCCCTTCGAATCTTAAGTCAGTAATGGATTTAGAGGATTCAACTAGCCTTATCAATCGAAAAAAGTCCATCTCAAAATGCACCTGAAGAGCCCTTTAACAGTGACCTTCGAGTGTCATTAACTATGTAGTACACGTTCGTTATAAAGAAGGTGGTACACTTCTTTCAAACTTAAATGCGATCGTGGTACGTCGAACCCAAAACGTGGTAACGTCCGGCCTGCTCAGCCATGTGCTTAGGTGTTGACCATATGGATATGAGGCATTGACCATGTGACACCGATCCCTAGCATCAAGGTGCCAACTGCATGGTGCCAAAGGTTTCGACTACTCAACGCCGAGGTGTTAACCACTTGGCATAAGGGTGTCCGATGCCTTATCATAAACTTAGCTAGACTTGCGTAAGTTGTGAAGTACCCTTGCAATATCAATCTGCAAAGATCAGCCTAAGAGCAACCTCATACAGGTCCAGAAGGACATGTAAAAGAAAGTTGATTAAATTTAGAAAACAAGCGATAGATAAGTCCCTATGTCTCGCAAAAAAGGATAGCTTGCAAGCAATTTAGCAAACACTTGGTGTGCAAAAAGAGAAAAGAAATGAAATAAAAACAAGGATTTTAGAAAGCAAAAGAACAATCACAAGTCCACAAACGACCGCTCACTCAAGTGTCGGGATAAAAGGCAAGTTCTCGTACACTTTATATGCAAATTTGTTTATCTAAACATAACCCAACATTACCATGGCATCAAGGGGCCAAGACAGCTGATGTTTTGCATCACACCATAACCTACAAAAAACATGTCATGGCACACAAAAACTGAATCATTTTTGAGTAATTTTGCCTAATTTGACGAGTGATCGTTGTGCAGCTTCACAAACTGCTTCTGTTAAACGAAACCAAGCAAAAAATACACAGAAATAAAGCAAAACACGTTGTCAAACAATTGTACAAGCAAATATAAGCGATAAATAGTCCGTTAACGAAGGTGTTAATGGCATGCGACGACCATCCGTGACATTCTCTCCCGCTTAATATATAGATGCCCTCTTCGACGATTGTTGGTAAGCTTTAATGATTGCTTTTTCACGATATAGGACGTCTTCGAGCTCCCAATTGGCTTCTCATTTTGCGAAGCTTTTGTCACTTCGCTAAGTACTCGATCTGCTCTGCTCCATTAGGTAGCTTTGTCCTACGATCTAGTAGAATGGCTTCAACTTGCTTTTCAAAAGAGGCTTAGATGGGGGTAGCCGAGTTGAAACATCTCTAGAAGCATATTGCGGATCTGCGTAATAGGCTTTCAAGTTCCTCATGTAGAATACATTGTGAATTTTGAGTCATGCCGAAAGCTGCAACTTGTAGGTGATATTGCCTACCTTGTTGATGATTAGGAATGACCCTTCATATTTGTGCATCAATCCCTTGTGCAATTTCTGCCTGAAGAATATGAGTGATGCTAGTTGGAGCTTCACCAGCACCAAGTCTCCAATCTTGAACTATCGTAGCTACCTTCATAAATCTGCTCACCTTTTTATCTTTTTGGTTGACTTCTCCAAGTATGTCCACGCAAAATATGTATTTCGATATCATTCCTTTACAAAGTGATATGTTGATGGACTACTCACAATATACCTGATCATCAAAGTGTGAGAAGTTGACGGCTGTTGTTGAATGGACTCTTGTTGGATACAGAGTTTCACTATAAGTTGGTTGTAGGAGGATTAGGCTATGTCCAACAACTTTACACAATCTCGTTGGTTGGCACTCACGTAATGCCGAAGATATTGCTCAAGGAGTGAGTTTATTCTTTCAGTTTGGTCATCCGTCAGGGATAGAGGCTTATGAAGAAGTATAGCTTGGGTCCTAACAACTTAATAACTCGGTCCAAAACAGTCTCAAGAATCGCACATCTTAGTCACTAATTATGTTGTCCGGAACTCCCTAATGCTTCACCACATTCTTCATCATCAACTTGGCTGCCTCCTCTACTAAGCATCATAGGGGTGCAACAATGAGTGTTGCATGCTTTGAAGACCAATCGATCATCACAAGTATCGATCCAAGTCTCCTTATCGCCAACAAGCTTCATACGAAGTCCAAGTAAATGCTCTACTATGGCTTCTCTAGTATGGGCAAAGGCTCTAAAAGACCCACTAGCGTTCGTTGCACCATTGGCATGTGAGGCACGTCCGAATATACTCCACCATATTGGTCCCCATTTTTTACCAATAGAAGGCCCTCTCCATGAGAGCCAGAGTTCTGTGAATACTGGGACGCCCTGTCCAAAGGGACCGTGATACTCTCTTAAGTGTTAACGCCAATATAAATGAGTCCCTCTTCGACTTAAGATCATCATGTCTTGCTTTCTTTAATCAGTTGCATCAAGGTTACTACCCGAGACTCATTATACAATCCATCCCTAATCTTGGAAAGGAAGTTGAATTCTAACTAAATCGCTTGACCTCCGCCTTCCGGTTACACTATATTCACCAACGCCACTTTTCTGCTCAAGGCATTGGCCACGACATTTGCTCTTCAGAGCTTGTACTCCATTGTCATGTCAAACTCAACTAAGAGGTCCTACCATCGTGCGTACTTTAGGGAGATTTTCTTTTGAGTTTGAAAGTAATTCAGTGTAATATTGTCCCTCCTCAGCACAAATCGCATTCTAAGAAAGTAGGTGCTTTAGAACTACAAATGAGACCTTTGCTTCGCAATTCATCTAATTGCTTCCTGAGCTCTACCAACTCAAGGGGACCATACGGTTTGGAGGTCTCAAGTGGCATAACATCCACAGACTCCTTCAAAACGTTCGCCACCACCATAGGTTCTTGAGCGATCTCCTTATCAAGTAAATCTAACTTTATTGCAGCTACGAAAGTTAGTTCTCCCTTGCGCACCCCTTTCTTCTATTGTAACACTAAGAGTTGTTGCAGGTCCTTAGTTCCTCCTCAAGAAACTGGAACCACTTAAGAGTCATTGTCGCCCATCAGGCACAAAGAGTTTAGGAACAACATTGGCACTATGTTGGTCGTATGCATGAACTTCATTCTAAGAATCACTTGGAAGTCATCTAACGACACTATCATTAAGTTAGTGCTTCCGCTCCACGTTCCGATTTTGATAGGGACACCCTTTGCTAACCCAAATATCTATTATTCTCCAAGTTCACAACCTTCATTCGACTTGGGCTCTTCTCTAAATTCAGCCCTAGTTGCCTTACTTCCTTATCGATGATAAAATTGTGGGTAGCATTCATGTCCACCATCGCACAGATTATTCGGCCATTGAGCTTGATGTCTACATACATAAGCTCGTTGCTCCCTATTTTGTGTTGCCTTGTCTTCGCGTGCTCGTCCACTTCACCCCACAACACAAGCAACAAACGCATTGCTCTTATGTGGAGTCCTTGCGACTCTTCATCATGGCTACTAGATTCTAAGCTGCTTAACTAAGGGTGATAGTCTTGTTCTTGTCCAAATGGGGGGATGGATTGATGCTATTAGCACATTGAGCACCTCCTTTTGTGGGGACTCTCTTACCAAGTGCGACCCGCCACACAAGAAGCATTTTTCGGGCTTTAGGGCTTTGCATTTTGAACTTTGCCTCTTTTTTGAACTCATCCTCTTCTGTTCAGTAGTAGTCTTCTTCTCTCGGGCATTCGGGCTTTAGGGCTTTAGGGCTTTGCATTTTGAACTTTGCATGTCCAGCATCAATGTTGAGAACTACTTAATATAGTACCGAATAGAAGTGTTTTGGCAGAGTTGTCTCAGTTTCTGTCGTGCGACGAACTCAGTGTTATTAGGTAGGAACTGAGTTTGCAACTCCCGCTTCCAGTCTTCCCATGTAACCGCTCAGCACCGACCTTATTGGATCTTTTCCCACTATGTTTGCCACAAGAGTTTTGTATCCCCATCAGATACATGGTTGATATCGAAACTCTAGTTTATACATAATCAAGCCTCGTGGCCCAAAAGTATTGTTCCATATCGAATAAAAAGTTCTCAAGTTCCTTCGTATCTCTAGCATCCCCGTGGCAATGCGGCTCTGTTGCCCTCAAGTGTTGTGGTGGAGCAATGTAGGTATTGCCCTCCCACATAAAATGCTCTCATGAGCACCATAATTCTTCCTAATAGATCCACCGCGACAACTTGTAGGTGTTGCATGGACTCTTGTGTGTCTTTCGTTAATCGATCGACTCGGGACTCCACGATATGTCGATCTAAGATTTCGTCTCCTCTTGCGAATTCTTTACCCTAAGGAGCCTTCTTTAGCCTTGGCAAAGTTTCTCTAAGCTCACTTCGAAGACATTGAGGTGGGTTTTCATTATCGCAAGCCTCTCCTTATGATTCTTTTACTTCACAGTTGGCACTCTAAAATGAGCTTCCTCCACTCAGAGAATTGCTAGCTTCTCGCTTGTCGTTTTGGCTATCGCACTCCTCAAGTGACTTTAGTAGCTTGAGAGCGAGTTCGCACTTGCAACCCACCTATGGTTGCTTGGGACAATGGTCCCGCTTAAACCATCTTACTTGATGCATAACGGAGCTACACCATGGAGAGAGTGTGAATCTTCATTAGTTGATCAAATCGCTTGCCCTCTTTAATATCAAATGTCACAGGCTTCGTTGGAACTACCTAAGTCATAAGACACACTTGTAATATCTTTTTACAAAGGGTCAGCCTAAGAGTATAAGTCTCAAAGGACCTGCAAAAGGAAGTTGATTAAATTTAGAAAACGAGAGACAAACGAGTCCTAACGTCTCGCAAAAAAGGGCTGCTTACCTATAATTTAGCAAACACTTGGTGAGCAAAAAGAGAGAAAAAACAGAGGAAGGCAAAACAAGGACTTTAGAAGGTAAAAGAACAGTTGTAAGTCCGCAAATGGCCGCTCAACCGGGAGTCAGAGTGTAAGGCAAGTCCACGTACTTTACATGCAAACTTTTTATCCAAACACTATCCCAAAGCCCCATCTAGTCTTGTGCCACCTGGGTGGCTACAAAGGGCTGAGATGGTTGACGTTTTGCACCACACTACAACCTACATAAAACAAATCATGGTACACGAAAACTAGGCCATTTTGGGACAATTTTGCCCAATATGGCAAGCAATCGTTGTGCAACTTCATAAATTGCTTCTGCTTACAAAAATTCAAACAAACACACACAAAAACAAGGCAAAACATGCTGTCAAACAATTGTACAAACAAACATAGGTGACGAACGGTCCATTTACGAAGGTGTTGTGGGCGCACAGTGATCGTCCGTGATAGCCTGGCATCGAGGTGTCAACCATGTGGCTCTGAAAGTGTTTGCCACTTTGTATCGAGGTTTTCAACCACCTAGCACCAAAGTGTCAGTCATGTGGTGTTGAGGTGTCGGCCTTATAATCATTCCTATATGAGAACTATTTGCAGAATAATTATGTTTTAGTTTGTCAGAACAGGATCAGAAAGAAAACTTAGTGATGGTAAAAGATCAATGTAGTTGATTCAAAATTATTGAAATTACGTGGCTCCTTGATGTTCTGTAGTAAAATATGATAAATAACAAATCTAGAAGAAAACCAATCTTAGTAACTGCTAGTGAGATCCTGAACAAAAGGATGCCATATGAGAGAAAAGTCTGCACTAAGAGGATTTGGAACATATCATATCAACCAGCTTACCTAGTTATCCTCCCACAATTTTATAAAACTAATGATAATGAGTCAGTCATTCCATCAAAATGGATCACGACAAATGGTTACAAAATTAAACTAGCATTAGGCGTAGTGAGGGGCATGAGTACGAAATGATTACTTATGGATACAACTAAGGACACATCATAGTATAAAGTCACAATTGGATTGGATCACATGTGCATCACTACTGTGGAGAAAATTATAACATCCCTAATTTAGTCCCATATCGAAAGTGAAAAAAAGACTTGAGTCCCACATTGTGTTATCATTAACACGGGTTTAAGTATGTTAGACTAGTGGATCAAACTAATCAACTTAATTGATTAGTTATCACATTCGAACGAATATTGATGCACTGTGATAACAATGCATCCTGAGATGTTTTTCTAGTATATGAGGTGATCAAAGAAGACATCAATAATGCAAACAATTTTAGCTAGTTAGAAGTTTACAGTCCATGTTGCTGTCAGCAGAATTTTATTTTTTGCATAATATTTATAATTCTCTGAAAAATCTACCAACAGGTAATTAGAAGACTGGGATTAAACCCCTTTTATAAGTTGACGTCAATGAAAAAAAAAAAAAATCATATCACCAAAGACCAAGACAAATTTTCGTTATTTAACCCCAACAAATGTGAAAGTCGAACCAAAAGTTCTACTGTCATCTATATGATCCACTCTAAAGAAGATGTTTTTCCTAAGGCCTTAATAGGGAGGAAAACTTCTAATGGCTAAGAAGTCACTAATGATCAAGAGTCTTCCTAACTGGCTCTCAAACCCAAATCCAAATCTCAAGCAACGTTCAATTATGATTGATGAAACTAGTGTCTTACTGAAAATTAGATATTAAAGCAAAGTGCCTCTAGACTAGATAATATAATTGGAAGCTGCAAGAAGAATTCATGTGTCTGGCGGGCATTTAACATCTCAATGAGCAAGCAAATTGGTGTTAGATACTGATGCACGCATAGAGCTCTTTCCAGATGCATATGGTCGTGCAGTCTGAAATGGGAAGAGAAGTAAGTCTCGGAAATGAGTTGAGACGTTCAACAAACAAACGCAGGTGTGCAAATATTGAGCTCGACCAAGACTAAAGTATAGTTACAGCTTCGTGATCTCCACTGTTTCAAAAGTCTTGGCTTATCTTATGGTACTACTCTTTCAAATCATGCAAGGGACGCTACACTCCACAACCATCTCCATCTTGAGAATCATGAGCAAATTGTGCAAGTCAAGGCCAAACAATTAAAGACCAAGAACCTGGATAATACCATCGATCTTGAGAATCCTGTTCATATTGTGCAAGTTATGTTGCAACGGCAAACAATTAAAGAATAAGAACCCGTATAAACCCAAGAATCGGAGGGGTTTCCGAAACCCTATTACATGATCCTAATATCGAAGTAGAAAAATCTCTTAGGATCAAACTGATCCTCCCCGGAAGTTGAAATCCTCCACCACTCGTTCAAATCCATCGAGGTACCCTTTGCTGGACCACTACATCCAACAGATACATTGACCAGAAGAAGAAATTGAAAGAAGTTGCAAGAATGAAGATTGGACCGGCTCTATAAAAGAGACAATGAATCATCAAGAACAGATAACAAACCGACGATCACCATCATACAACAAGAAAACTAGAATCTTCGGGCATGGATTTCGGAAGAGATCGCTGCACACATCGAACCTGATCCTTTCCAAGAAGATTTAAACCGACAAAGATAACATATAGGGAAAAAGAGAAGAAAAAGAAACCAAAAGGAGGGGCAAAAAAAAAAGATGGAAGCCGAATAGGGGCGACGATGGATCGAAGGGGCGTACCTCGTCGTCGCTCGGATGAGGGCGGTGATGACGATGCCCTGCTCCCTGCTCCCTGCTCCCTGCGATCGGGGACAGGAAGAAGCTGTTGGTCTAACTGGGGCTGACGACCTGAAATGGTAGTATTACGGGGTCGAGTGGCCATTGTCGGAAGTGGATAAGCATTATAAATTCATGAGCCCCGAGACTTGCCGTAATCGTCTACCCGCTCATTCTGCGACCGACACAACCCGCGGGACCCACATCTACCATCGATCACCAGGAAGGTAGGTCCGGACGTCTTGTTATAATCGGCAAACCGACAGCAGGGATGGTGTCTCGCACCGCGGCCGGAAGCAAGCTTGTGTCGACGGTGGCAGAAAAATGTGTCAACTTGTTAACGTGGCCGTATGTAATTGGGCCCGTTCGCCTTTGGTAAACGTGCAGCTGCAACAAGACACACACACACTGGGAATTGGCTCCCGTTCCTCTACATTTAGCTTTTACCAAGAAGAGACACCATAAAAAAAAGTGAATAATAATCCAATACGACCTTTTAAGATCAGCCTGTTAAAAGTTTATCTTCTAATATCTCCTCTGGTTTGTGTAGGTTTAGTTTATTCGTCCTTGATGAGTTAACGGTGCTCAATAGCTGATGGGAGTCGGTCCTGCGTTTCCATCAGGCTTCCAGACTCCGGTGGCAACGGCGTCAAGATTGGAGAATGAGAAGGAGAAGAACAGAGACGACTGAGCACAGGATCGGAGTATGAGAACACGCGATGGATGGCTTCGCAACATGCGTTGCTCAACCGCAGCTGGTGCGTCAGATGAGAGATGAGGAAACCGACGCTGCAGCCGTGGAGTTGGATGCCGGATGGCCACACACGGCGGCGACGTCTGAGCCCCGAATGGCTCAGGGTGGAACAAGGACGACTGTCGCCTCGGCAACCGTGCGTCCGAGTAGCAAATGGATGCTCTTCGTTGCTGTCTTCATCTCTCCTCTTAGCTCAGCAACGGATCCATGGATGGTTCGGATCCATCCTTTATGCGGGCTGAAGGTTGATGGGATCAACAAAACTATCAAGGGCAATGAAGTACTTCAAATACCTGTGCTGTTTCCATGCACCGACGTCAGTTTCTCGGTGTTTACTCTTTTGGATATAGTGTTTAAAAAATAAAAATAAAAAAATAGTGATTTAGAAAGGTGGTGGAGTTGTGGAACAAAAACAGTGAAGAAGATGATAATCTAATTTTTATAGTCATTAGTGAGACAGGGGATAGGGAATAAATGATACGTCCGTCCATAGCCATCTTTAATAATTTGGCCCTAATATCATTTTGTTAGAATCGTGATGAAATAAATTATGAAAAAAGAATAATTTAAAAAAAAAACTTTATTAATTTTAAATATTCAAGCTTACATTCATTCAAATGATTTTAAGAGTACAAAAGTATATTAAAAAACATATATGTTTTCAAATCATATACGTTTTCAAATCATCACCCACCTTCTCCATCGTACAGGATAACCAAGTGCCGAGATACTGATGATTAGTTTTATCTTCTTATTTTTGATGGTGAGAGTCTGATTGCTATAAATTTACAGATCATAATGCCTTTTGTTTTCATCTTTCCCGAATACATTAGTCCGATTCTTATCAATCGACTACTAGCATTGGACAGCTTATAATCGACTCATCTTTCCCAAAGCTCCCTCCTATCCACATTTATCGTCTTTGTGCTCGTCTTCCTCGAAAATGAGAACCCTTATTCAGTCTGCCTCTGTGTTCATCTTTCCCAAAGACGAGAGGATGATGATCGCTATAAATTTACTTGTGGTATTAGACACTCCATATTGCCTGCGTCTCATGCTCATCTTCCCCAAAGATGAAAGAGTCCGATAGATACATAAATTTACCACCAGTTCATCTTTCCCAAGCCACCCTTGTCCACATTGCATGCGTTCATCTTCCCAAAAGATGAGAGTATGATTGCTATAAATTTACTTCCAATATTGGACGGGCCTTTGTGTTCATCTTCCCCAAAAGCTCCACTCTGTCTATTGACTGTGTCTTTGAATTGATCTTCCCCAATAATGCAGCCCAATTGCTAAAAATTTACCCAACAGTCCTTGTCTTGATTTCATCTTTACCAAAACAACCCTCACTAATCGATACTACCATTCTGTTCATCATCCTCGAAGAAGCCTGGTTGCTCTAAATTTGCTACCAGGATTCGGCAGTCCATAATGCCCGTGTTCATCCTCCCAAGATTTGCGCATGCTCTCTTGTATTCAGAACATGAATCTGGTGGCAATGACAATGATTCTGCTCTCCGATCAAAGAAAAAGGAGGCAGCAAGATGTTGATTTAATCATTTAAATGGCAGAATGATCAACCACTGAAGAACAGAGACAAAGAAATGTGACATCCAACGGTACAATCAACACGTTAAAAACAACAAAGTTTAAAAATTGCTAAGCATTTGATCAGGAGTGCTGTCCAACCACAGCTAAAACTAACAACACGAGGAAAAAATATCAAAACCAGAATAAATCCAGGGAACCAAAATTTCATGGAATCCTCTTAATAGATTCGATTAAGACATTCTCTTGCTTCAAGAAGCATGAGTCCTAATCAACCTTACAAGAAAGTTTGTGAGTCGTTATTCTTGATCCAAGTCGAAGGCGACAACCTCTTCCGTAATGTCTAACACCTCCTCGACTTCCACTTCTTTGGCTTCATACTCTTCCTCCTCGTCGCTGACCACCCCGTCCCTCAGCTCTATCCTCAGCTGCCTCTCTTCCTCGTGCAACTGTTTCCATTTGGTTACCCACTCGTTCCATTGCTCCTGCAACATCTTCCTCTTTCTCCTATCCTGCTCGTTCAATTGCATGGAGACATCCTGGTCCTCTGCTTCATACTTCTTGCTGTACTTCTTCAGGTTCTTTGCAATCTCTTCCTCCTTCTCCGCACTCAAGAGGGAAGGTGGTCTAGGGCGCCACTCAAACTGTTTCATTGTTGTTGAATAGAAAATTCTCCAAGTTAGACAACACCCTTTAAGTCGAAAAATACCCTTCCCATAAAGAAGTCACACACTCACCTGATAGAAATGATCCCTGGATATCCGGTATAGTAGCTTTCCACTGAAGGACCAAATATGGAATCCATTCTCCATCTCATGGACCGAAGTGACAGCAGTCGCAACATATCTACAACAGGCGAAATGCACACTAAGTGTAACAAGTATGACATAAATGCTTTTCACACAGACCTAACATGCACAGAACACTTACCTTCCAGTGGGATCCCACTCGATGTCAGTGGCCATAAAATGCTCGCCTGTCGCCATTGTCTCTAGCTCATCAACATTGTAAAACTCTAGCTGACCATTGAAACCTTTCAGGCCAGCAAGCACTATGTAGCGTCCAGCAGGAGACCAATAGAGTGCATTGGCCTGCTTGGCCTTGAGAGTTGTGAGCTTTGAGACCCGACCGATGTTCAGGGTGGTTCGCATAGAGTAAAAACTAATGTCAGGCCGAGGACCATCTCCATGGATGACAGCAAACCTGTGGCCCTTGGGCTCCCATGCAAAGGCCACTATCTTGTCATTTTTATTATCAAGTTCGAGGACCTCAATTGGGATATCCCTTTCCTTGATACGGAAAAGTTCAAAACCAGTATATGTACTCTTTTTCGTTTTAGTATACCTATCAACCTTAACAGCCAGGTATTCTCCATTGTTTTGCCAGTACATTTTACAGTCACTGACGCTGAAGAGGTTTTTCTGCCTAAGTTCCTCTTTGCCAGGTATTTGGACAAGGCTAACCTGGTGATAAGATTAATCATCAGCTTAACAAACTAAATACTAATGCAACAGAATCCAAATAGAAGTTCTGTTTACCCTGGCAGGCTGGTTACCACCACCTAGCTCCGGAACGAATAGGGCTAGTATAGGATCAGTAGGAGACCAACTAAAGTCCACAACATTTTCAACCTTCATGGACTTTTTATCAATAAGTGTGAACGTCTCAGTTTCATAAACGGAGATAACATTCTTTCCCATTCTTGCAAAATATTTGTCTTCTTTACCACCACCCCACCTAAATCATTCAAGTGAAAAAGCAAAGCAACAGCTTAGATAGTTTACGCAACACACTGAATCAGGGGAAATATATATATATCTGCAACATTAAACACCACCTAAATACAGGCCATGAAATTCCAGAGACACCCCCGCTTCCACCAGTTGCAAATTCATCTACATTTCCTTTAAAGTCTCGCATCAATTTTCCAGTTCTCACATCAAAAATATTGATCACAATCCTCTGAAATAAAAAGCATGAAAATCAAAGATGACTAAAACAAAACAAGGAGCAGACAACAAAGTCATATGACTTCTTACATGAGTATCACGAGGATTGCTGGGCTCATGGCTACTGAATGTCACAAGATACTTCTCACCAGGAGAGAAATCAATCAACCTCACCTGTCATTTTAGTCACTATGACGTCCAGCTCAAGCACATTAAAAACATTAAACGAAGCAACCCCGAAAATATTATGAGAAGTTCAGACCTGAGGATGGGCAAAACGCATCAAACGATTAAAAGTAGTAGCACCGCCCCAGACAGCAGCACCCTGCCGATGCACTGTGGCCAAGTATGTTCCAAGAGGAGACCACTGGACGAAGCTCTCAGTCCAATACTGTAGGACAAGTATAAAAAACAATTAAAACATATAACAGCCACCTTATATATACATATGTATGTATATATATACATACATATATGTATATACATATGTATGTATATATATACATACATATATGTATACACACACACACACACACACAAAAGTGTTGCTTAATCAGATGCACAAGAATTCAATGCAGATGTCTATGTAAGTATCCAATTTGGCAAGTAGCCAATGTAAATATGAGGGCATAGAATAAGATCTTTTTAAAATTTGTCATAATGCTGTAAGAATGTGAATTATTGATGGCTTCATAGGTCCACTTCTTTAAAAGGCTGATACTGGGTGATATTGGAATACTACAAATAAAGAATCAGACTCAGTCACATGAATATGTTTCTAACATGGCTTCCGGGCATGGATGCAACATTCCATGTAGCACTTGTAGTTGGTTTTGTTAGTAGAGGCCATTTTATCTAATACCATTACTAGGATGCAGAACACCCTAATTCATTTGCAAACTCAATCTGGCTAAGGTTAAAGTTTGAGAAGTACCAGCAGCAAAAATCAAAGATGAAAAAAAATTATGGCGATGGCCATAAGTTAAAAATAATAACAACAAAGCATGATAGTTACAATATATTATGTGTATATGCATGTACACAAGTATGTAAAAACTCACTTCTGCCAAAGAAAAAAATTTTCATCATACTTTATTTTGAAAGTGCAGCCACCTGAATGAAATGAACTTATGTTCTTACCTGACGCTGATGGACAAGTTCAGGCATTAATTGCCTGGGGTCATTCCAGAAAACCTCAGTGTTTGAACCTGCACGGATAACAAACTGATCCCTAGCTTTCTCATCAGTAAGCCATTGCTGCAGATTTTCCTGTAGTAGTACAATTTTCAAAAAGAATTATCCATCACATTTAGAATAAGTTATGCATGAGACAACAACACAATTTCGAAAAGAATGATCCATCACATTCAGAATAAGTTATGCATTAGACAACAACACGCATCCAGCCAGAAACACACATCCAGTCACACCACAGAAGTGGCACCTGGACCATTTATATAAGATGTAAGATAAAAATATATATCAAAGAAAACAGTAAAATGTAAGGTTAAGTATTATGAAAAGCACACAAAAAAAACTCG
The DNA here is from genome assembly GCF_036884655.1 of Musa acuminata AAA Group. Classification (NCBI taxonomy): domain Eukaryota; kingdom Viridiplantae; phylum Streptophyta; class Magnoliopsida; order Zingiberales; family Musaceae; genus Musa; species Musa acuminata. Next base: position 87,146 of record NC_088359.1, read on the forward strand.
TGGTGTATCAACATCAAAAACTATTTCAGCACCAAAATAACATGACTATCTTTTTTTAATGCAATTTGACACAGAAACCACAACTTATATGAACACAATGAACACACTAACCCCACCATAATATTGACAAAGCTGGGAGGTCACTTCTACTAGCTAACTCGAAACACCAAAAACAGCTCTTATTGAACATCCTCATCAATTCTAAAATTTATTGTAAAACAATCCAATATCAATTGCCCATTTCTAAATGAATAAAGCCCATCACACATTCTTAACATTTGTAAAAGATACATTAGGCGCACATCACTTCATCTATATAATTAACAAAGTAGTGTTGCATACGCCCATCAATGCTGTGTATCTGGGATGCATATTGATGCATAGTGCAGGCATAAAGGAATACCAGAGGGTCACTTGTGATTTATATAGGAACTGCAAAACATAAGGTATATTTGTCTACCTCTCAACTAAGGTTCTCATGAAAGTCCAGGACCTACCTAAGTTGTTGACAAATTTGCAAAATTTTGTAAGATATCGACCTTCATCAGAACTTGATTTGTGCTTCATAGCCCAACACTTGTGAAAAAATAAATAAAATGATGCTATTGAAGCATTTTTTGGCTAAATTACTGTGGAAGCTAATAAAAATAATAATTATTTGCCAAATATGTTTGTTTGCTAACTTCTCTTTCCTTCTCAGTGTGTGAATATACTAAGTAACATCTTAAATTTGTGAAAATTAATTGTCCCCACAGTGAGCAGGTCATAACCACTTTGAACAATGAAAAAGCAGGTCACAACCTCCCTGTCATAACCTCCCTCCCTCACTCCAAGTTATAACTATGTTAAATAAGCATCGATAACAATAACCAAAAGAATTCTCCCAGCCTCTACCACACCCCTGCATTTGAAGGATCTCTTTCCAATTCATCAGATCATGCCAACACAGCTCATAGCCTACTTCATCCCAAACATAATGAATAACAAACAATTTTTTGGTACATTGAACTATAGTTGAAGAAGGAACATGTGAACAGCAAACCATATTAACACACATCTTTCACACCATTATGATGTAATAAACTACTTGCACAAAGCACTTAAAGTGAAAAACACACATCAACCTTTTGCCTAGGTATTAAACTCCAAGTTTACTGCCTACTGTTTGCTAGTGAGGTAGCCTGACAAATGGTAAAAAAATGACAATCACAATTCTGTTGCTGTATTCAGAAACATTGGTTAGTATAGGTGTTTCTTGCTCTGTTGTCTTGGAGGTAAGTAAATAATTACTAGCTTCAGAGCAAGACTTAATAAGAGAGTGCCAAAAGAACTAATAAAAAAGAATAACGGTCTCTCAGTATAATGGAAACACAAAACAAAAGACTCAAACTCTCTCCTAAATTCTGCTAGCTTCATGACCTGAAAATGAATTGGAGAAATGATGTTGGAAGAACCTTAAAAGCAGCCGACCACTAGAAAAGGTTGCTCATCGTTTCTTATTCAATAAGATTGGCATATTTTGCTGAGTATAATCTGAATTAATTTAGGCAGCCAATCATCAAGAAACAAGATCACAAAGAAAAGGAACTAAAGTACCCCAGGTGTGTATGGTTTAATTTCAGCAGCCTTCCACTCATCTGGAACCTTCATGTACTTCTCAAAATCATCAAACAAATTAACAGCAAATATATGTGATTTGTCCAACTTATACCCATTTGTCTTCTCCCTTGCAAGTTCCGCTTCCTGTAACAGAGTGTAAATGTTATCAGATGTACAAAAAAACAAATTAAAACACCAACACCTTCTCACCTGCTAAGTCCTTGTGCCTACCACAGAACAAATAATTGGTACGTCTAACACCCAAATCATGTGAAGATCAGAAGCAACCACTTTCAAGTTTGAAATGAATTACCTGAGGAGTATTGTACTCAATGAAGCAATACCCTAGAGTCTTCTGTGTATCTGGGTTAACTGGCATCCAAATTCCACCTTCCCTTATTGTGCCAATCTGACTGTATATCTTGCGGATGACACCTTCGAGCTTCTCAAATTTCTCTGGCGGCACAACCGGCAGATTGTCGACCACAATGATGTTCCCAAATCCAGCCTCAAACTCGAGAGGGTCCTCTTGATATAAATCATCATCATCATCGCTGCAAAAGAAACAATTTCAAAGAACAAATTAACTCACTAGACAAACAACATTGCGCAAAAGGCAAGAGATCCCTCTAGATAATTGTGTTAGGGTCACGGTAAGTTACACAACCTTTTGATTCCAAAATCTTCCCCACGAGGGAGTTGGATCGAGTCCAAATCAACCGAGGAAAGATCGATTCCAAGGCGCGTAGCAGATGCTTCTATATCCTCAATCAACACCACCTCCGCCATCATGCGCAAGAAAGACCGACGCTTACTACAGAAAAACTTAATACCATCAGGAGAAAGACCCAATAATTGAAGAAAATGGGCAAAGGCTCTACGATCGGTTATTGAAACAGCAATAAGCAGAGGAAAGAAGTCGAGAAAGAGGCGAGGAACAGAACAACCTCCGAGCAATCAAGAGCGAGGAGGAGGACGAGGCGGCGGTGGCAGTCGGAAAACCCAACCAGTTAGATGAGTTTGTTTCCGTGCGGACCAAGGGAAGAAAACCCTAATTGCCGGCACGTGTGGCGAGGGAAAATTGAGCGCACGGCCGACGCAAAAATATAAAAAGAGTATATATATATATACATATACATATACACATATATATGTATATATATATGTATATGTATATGTGTATATATATACGTATATGTATATATATATATATATGTATATATAAATATATATATATATATGTGTATATACACATATATATACATATATATATATACATATATATATAATGTAAATACTATACGGATAGCGGATATGCCGTCCGATATGCCAACGTGGCACGATCTCTTCATCTCCCTGTCGCCTATCGAATAAAATGGGCCGGGCCGAGATGCGTCTCATGGAGATGGAAATACCTACGGAACCGCTACAGCGCAATTTGATTCGGAGTCACAGCCACAAACGACTACGTGGCGGAATAAACATTAGTGATAAAAGAAACGTTCCCCCGTATGTGTAAACAATAAGCGAAGGCTTGGAGCTCTAATCTCTTAATCTAAATAAGGCAAACATGGATTAGTAGAATACGGTTGGAGAACAAATTTGTGGTAATTGGGCAGCACGTTCTACAGCCATGCCTCGAAACGCCTTAATTCTACACTAACAAAATTATATAGTGCATAAATCATCATTTCAAAATCTATTTTTATAATATATATATATATATATATATATATATATATATATATATATATAAAGAGGAGTGTGTGATTTTATTAATTTAATTTTTTTATTCAAATGCCAAATATAATATGAGGTATTAGGAAGAGAGACTCATCACAAAGTCAAAATAACCACAGTAGTCAATGCAAGCTCACATTGCACGGAGAGTGCTCGACTTGATTCCCTCCGTAAAGCAAACAGGTGTACACGCATGGCCACGGTCTCAATGTGACGAAGCAAAAAAGCAGCATTAGGAGTACACTTGTATCCCGGAATCGTACATGGCTCCCGCCCTCCAATCCTCCGGTACGTCGTTGGGCGGTACCAGCCAGGTTACATCGCCATCGTCTCCACTCAACAGCATCCTCGCCGAGAGAGGCCCTCTCGGTGGCATCGCCACCGCCCACACCGCTCCATGGCTCCGATCCACCAGCTTGCACGTCAAGCTCTCCGTCTGCAGCCAGACAGAAATGACGCTTTCTTACCGACCACCTATTTGTTCTTATGCTACGAATCAACTGGTGAAGGTTGTGTTATCATACAGCACCTCGCATAGCTGAACGGCGACTATATCCCGGTCTCCTTGTTGATACCATATCTGGACGGCAAAGTAGTACGGGAAGTCGCTGCTGTGATCCATCTTGAATGTAATGTTCTTCTTCGGGTAGCTGCAAGGAACCCTGAAAACCCCATGGCCGGCCTGCGGTCACCATCCGCCAAACTATATGTGACGGTGATCATTACCATGCAGTAAGAAAACACACACCTGCGGTACTGGACGTCAACTACACCGAGAGCCAAAAGGGCGGCGCCAGCGGAGGCGCTTCGACCCAGCTTCGCAAAAGCGTGCTGACTAAGAATGAAATCTGCACTGTCGCTTGCTCCATGGTCGGTGATGACGACGACAACCCCATCTCTGGAACAGTATCCTCTGATCGTGCATCTGACCTAGTAGTGATCAAGGGATTGGAAGGTATGCTGACTAGAGAGAAATGCACAAAGAACATGAACTCGGACTAAAATCGAATTGTCAAGTACCAGATAACATGCACCGCAACCCACGCCGTTTCTGTAGAGCTTTGATGCTGCAGAGACATCCCCACCGTAGAGTGTGGCTCCGAAGGCACCATACTCGCATGCTCCGGCTGAAACAGGTGCGCCTCAAAGGCTCAGACGAGATGCAAAGGCAAATTAAGAACAATCGCAAGCAGTAGGGCCTTCCTTTCTATCTACTTACTTTCTGTTCCTCGTCTGTCGGAGTCCGGATAGTGAACAGCTCTCGACCGCGAGAAGCAACTGCTGCATGTGGCTGCACTTGCAGGAGACCCGAGGATGACTAAAGAGAAGAGGAGGAGTTGCGCTGCCGAGGGAGTCATTGATACAGAATTAGCAAAGAAGAAGGAGCTGGAGGACCTTGGGGTAGGCACTCTCTCTCTCTCTCTCTCTCTCTCTCATATATATATATATATATATATATATATATGTTATTCTTCTAAAACTCTCATGCATTATTCTTGCATGATCACATAACAGTCCCTTTGCATTATCATTTCAGCTAATTGCCTTGAAGTACAATACTTAGTTTTTGGTCTAGGCATTAATCTTCTGATATATATGCGTGCATGCGAAATTTATTCACTGCCTTGTAACTTTCCATCTACTATTAAGCCCTCTACATGTTGATCAAAAAGAATTGATTGCTTTTGAACTAAGTCAAGTATTTCGACATAGTATCTCATCAAACAATTCACACTTGCACCTGCACCAAGTGCTTTTGTGTTCACCAATGAGGGACGGTGGAAGAAAGCAACTGGCTTTCCAGCAATGTAAGTCATAAACATGCACCATGCTTATTTCCTTCCCTCTTCCAAGTGGAGTAGATGAGTACTGGCTAACTGGTCCCTTGGTATGTAGCCCTATTGTTCTCCTTCGAGGAACTAACAAATCATGTTACAAGTAGCCGTGCTTTCGAACGCCTGCATTAATTTACTCCCACCTCAGGCATGATAATAAGAAACTAGCAACGTCATGATGATCAAGCTTGCATAGTACCAAGTGTTGCCATCTAAACGTAGAGGCAACGATAGCTACATGCCTCCTGGCGTGGAAAAGTAAAGAAGCGATAAAAAAATTGAAGAGGAAGAGTTGAGGAATGATGCAAGAGGTAAGTAAAATTTTATTTTTTTAAAAGAAAAGTATATATATATATATATATATATATATATATTATTTTATCACGATAAATCCTAATTATTTATAGGATTATAGATGAGAGTTACAAGGCTTAAATTGTTAAGGGTATATTTATATAACCTATCTAATTTACTTATGATTTATTATTTTTATAATATCTTTCTTCATGATAATTTTATCATGATGTAATCTCTTTATTCTCACTAAATTCTAGATATTATAATTATTTTCATTCATATGATCATGAAAAAAATTCTAATCCTCTCTTTAATTAAGTTTAATTCTATTAACACCCACAAAAATTTAATTTATTTTTTATCACATACTCCGAGTGATATCTTCATTTGAAAAATATATCTAAATTAAAGAGCTTGGTGAAAATATTCGTAATTTGATTACCAGATTTGATGTAGCCTAATGAAACTTTCTTCTCCATAACATGGTCTTGAATAAAATGGAAGTGAACATCAATATGCTTGCTTTATTCATGGAAGATCATGTTCTTGGCCAATGCAATCATCGACTTATTATCAATATTTATCTTTGTAGCTTGATGTTTTTCATAATTGATTTTATTTAGGAGCTTCCTTAGCCCTATAACATGGCATGTACATAATGATACCACTATATATATCACTTCACATGTAGAGAATGTCATAATAAATTACTTCTTAAGTATAAAGTAAAAACAGTATTACCCATATAAAATACAAAGCTAATTGTCCTTTTTTCGATCCTCCACTCTAATCACTATCAAAAAAGCTAATAAGTAAAAAATTAATATAAAATAAATATAGTAAATTATAAGTTATAAAACTTTTGATGTAGCATATAATTTTTTTATGGTCTTCATATGATTTTGGTTCTTCCATAAATCAGTTTACTAATTTGGTTCTATATAAAATATTGATCTTATGAAAGTTAGATATCCTAAACTTCCTACTAAGTTTTAGAAGTAAGTTGGATCAATTATATCATCGTCATCTTATCTTGAAAGTTTGATACCACATTTAACAAATATGCTAACGAGTTTGCAATCTTCCATCTTTAATCTTTTGAAAAATTCCTTTGCATGTACGTCTTGTAAAATGTTATATATTTCTTAGTTTGTGTTAGTTTAATACCAAGGAAATAAGACATGAGCGCAATGTCAATCATTTCAAAATTTTAAACCATTATTTACTTGAATTCTCCAAACATAAGTGAGTTACAACATCATCTATATACAAACAAACAAGTAAGATATCTATAATTTTGTTTATCTTCTTATAAAGGAAACTTCCATAAGGATATTGGTCATAACCATTATGCTTGAAGTATAAATCAATTTTAGCATTTCATGCTCTTGGTGCTTGCATTAAGCCATATAAAACCTTTTTAACTTAATAACTCTCTTCATGCCCGCTTTTAATGTAACCCAATAGTTGTTCTATATATATAATTCTTCTTCAAGAAAAGCATTAAAAAATATAAATTTAACGTCTATTTGATACATTGACCAATTGTTTTGTGAGGCAATGGATGTAATTAATTTAATAATTTTTATTTAAATAACAAGATAAAATACCTTATAATAGTCGTTGTTAGATTTTTTTGCTTGTAATCCTTTCCCACCATCTAGTTTTGTAGTTCACCATTAATTTAAGATTTTATCCTTGAGATAGTGATGCTAAATCTCAAGTTTTGTTTTTCTTAATAGAGTTGATCTCTTCAATCGTTAGCATCCTTCTACCTTTTATCTTTCATGACATCTTGATATTAAAGTAGTTCACTATCTATAAGTAGACAAATAAGATGTAATCTATATATTTCTTCATATGAATCTCTTAGATTTTTTATCCTTTGAGGTGTTGAGATATTTTTTGAAGATAGTTGTGCAAAGAAGAAGAAGAAGAAGAAGAATATGATGATGATAATGATGTCAATAATGGTGGTGAAGCAATTTCAAATTCTGTTTACTTTTGTACATCTTTATGTAGTTCTTCATGCTCTCCCAATTCCATGTACCTTATTCATTAAACTCCACATCTCTACTTATAATAACCCTTAAATTGTTAGGATAAAAAAATTGTAGACCTTGGATTTAGCATCATATCCAACAAAAATGAATTTAGAACTCTTGTCATCTAACTTGGTTCTTCATTGATTAAGTATATGTGCATAACCAATGTATCCAAAGATCTTGAAGTGTGAGACATTTGATTTTTTTCTAGTCCATACTTTTTGTGGAGTCTTATTTTTCAAACTCAATATAGGATATGGATATAGAATATAGATAGCATAAGCTATTGCTTGAGCCCAAACTTCTTTAGGCATGTTTTTTATTTTTGATATGCTTCTCACCGTTCTGAGAATTGTCCTATCCTTTCTCTTTGCTATACCATTTTGTTGATGAGAATATGGTATTATTAGTTGATGTCAAATGCCATGTTAGTCACCAAAATCTCAATCGGAGAGGATGGTTTTGATGTAGAAGCTGCTTTCTCTCCACCATACCTTCAAATACTTGAGAGGTTAATTCATCACCTCGATCGAAGCAAATAGTTTTAATATAGAAGCTCCTTTCATTCTTCACCAAAGTTTGAAACTACTTGAATAAACTAAAGGCTTCTCCTTTTTTCTTGAGAAATAATTTTAAAATTTTCTTGTATAATTATCAATAAAAGTTAGAAAACTGTGACGCTTACCAAAAGATGTTGGAGCAATAGGACCATAAACATTGATATAAATGAATTGAAGTGGCTTCTTTGCTCTAAAGTTTATCTTAAGTAAAAAGATTCTACTTGATTGTTTGGCAAGAAAGAACACACCCTTCACATAGACTTGTGTGTTGTATATAAGAAAGATCATTCACTATCTTATTAGTTAATAGCATCTTAAGATATCTAAGTGTTTAAGTCTCAAGTGCTACAGTTATGAGGAGTCAATAATTTCTTACATAAAATAATATTATATTGGAAGCTTAGTGCTAGAGAAAAGAGAATAAGAATTGAAGGGGAAGAATGAATGATAAGTGTTGCTTTGACTTAATAAGTGTTGTTTTGACCCTACAGTTATTTCGATTTTTTGATTTCTTCTTGTTTATGAGTAATTTATAGAATTTTATTCTTTCTAATTGCATCAACCTCATTTAACTACAAAATTGTTAATCTAAAATTTTAAAAATTATGACCTATTTATCTTGTTTTAAATATAACATTTTGTATAGAATTTTGATAGGGACAAAACTTTCTTTTTTTTTAAACTACTCTTATGTCTTTCTTTTAGTGCATTTCTTAAATGATTTAGAATGCAAATGCCTTCCAAATGTTTAATTTTTTTGATTATTTAGATTATTCTAAATAGGAGCAACTTTGCGATGAGAAAACATATAAGGAGTAACTTTAAATTCAAAATCAAGTAAATACCTCTATACCATTACGACTAATTCATATGAATTATTTGGACCTATTAATATCATAAGTCTAAGAGATAGCAAATATACTTTTATGATTATTGATGATTATAGTTACTATATTTGGATATACTTCTTAGCACACAAAAATAATTATTTTAAATATTTTAATAAATTTTATAAATAAGTTTAAAATTAAAAAGGTTTTATAATTTCTTTCTATTCATAGTGACCATAGTGGTGAATTTAAAAATTATAATTTTTATAATTTTTATAATTTTATAATTTGAATATATATGATCATAATTTTTCTATTCCAAAGAAATCTATAATAAAATGGAGTTATTGAGAGAAAGAATATGAATATACAAGAGACAAAGATTATGTTTAATGAACATAGCCTATTTAAATATTTTTGGGTCGAAGTCGTTAACACGACATATTATGTTATGAATAAGATTTTTATATGATCTCATCTATCTAAAACTCCTGGTAAATTATAAAATAATAAAAGACCCAACATCTCATATTTCAAAGTTTTTTATTATAAATAAGAAATATGATAAGAAGAACAAATTCCTACCTCTACGTAAGTGAAATAACTATTTTCGAGAGCTCGAGTTAGTACCTAAATGTATAAAATGTCATAAGAGTCATTTAACATGATTAGTTGTACTCGAAATCAAGGTTCACATCTTCACCAATAAGTACTCTCAATCAGAGCTCAGGTCTCGAATAGTCCACTACAGCATATCTTCTAACTGATGATCCTAAACCTACGATTACTCTCCGGAGTTTGATCTTTCACTTTCTCATGCTCTCTCCCCTTATCCTGCTATGAAAATAGCTTCTTTGCTTGCTTTGGGCGTCTAATTAAGATTTTTTAAATGCAACACATCTTAGTTTTGTAAGATGATTTATTTTGGTTTGAGAAAGTATGAGGGAAAATTTTTTAAATAGCTAAAATAAGACATAATGTGATTAACTAGATTTCAAATTATTCTTGACATCTAACTAATTTAAAGCTAATGAATTTTTTGAATCATCTATATATATATATATATATATATATATATATATATATATATATATATATATATATATATATATATATATATATATATATATATATATATATATATATATATATATATATATATGGGGAGGGGAGCAAATAATAAGTCAGATGTTGTTACTTTTATATGCAAGGCCAAGTAAATAAATATTTTGGGTCCGACGAGTCAAACATCAGAAATCATTGACAAAAGTAAAAAAAAAAAAACGAAAGAAGGAAAGATTAAATGAAAAATTATCTGATAATTTTAACGGGAGTAAATAAATTTCAGAAATAAAAGATTTTGTATGTTTAATGTAATGTAAATATAACTAACTGATCATTTGTTGGGACGACATTAGAAATCAGATATGCCACAAATGAATTCGAACACATAATATTTTATTTTAATTTAGTTTGACTCTTATAATAAAATGATTTATTTTAATTTAGAAAAATGCTAACATATAAGAAAGATGACAGCTAAGTGAATGGCAAGTGTATGTCCTGACGTGTGGAATCTAAAATATTTTAAACTCGAAATGATATTATGGTCTTTGTTAAACAAAATTACTGCAATAAAATTCCGTCTTTTATCTTTAACCCTGAAAAATATATCAAAGTGGTTTGACTTAAAGATAGGCTCTCTGTCTATGTGGCAACAGAAAGTGGAACGATACAGCATCGCCAAAACACCCACGTCTGTCATATTATTGTTCGGGAAATGGCCATAACCCAATCACCATACGCTGATTATAAAGCATGACGTGATGGAGATTATATGTGTGTGTGTGTGTGATGGAGATTATAAAGCATGACGTGGCCCATATGGAATAAGAAAGCGGGGATATTAAATATCAGATTGCGAGAGAAAGAGAGAGAGAGAGAGAGAGAAACAAAAGAGCAATATAACGTGTGCTAAGCGAGGAAGGAGAAGAATCCTAACCCTTCCCGATCTGTTCTACGGCTTCGTCTTCGTAATCTTCCTTTCTAATGCCGGAAGCGAGGCGAGGAGTGAAGGGGCGATCGGGTCGGAGATGAAGTGCAGGCAACACAACCACGAAAGCGGCGCCGGCGTTTGCGCCTCCTGCCTCCGCGAGCACCTCCTCGCCCTCGTCGCCGCTCGGGGGGACCACTCGCCGCCCGGCTCCCTCTCCCTTTCCCCCTCCCCCTCCCCCTCCCCGCCGCCGCCGCCGCTGCAGCAACCGCAGCCCCTCCCCCTGCCCTTTCCCTCGTCGGTCTCCCCCTTAGCCTGCGGTCAGCCCCACCTTTCCTCCGGCAACCACGAGGCCGGGCCTTCATCATCTGTCGGCCGGCGGTCCGGCTCCGCCAAGTTCTCCATCCTCTCAACTCTGTTCGGCCACCACCAGAGGTCCGAGGAGGCGACCATGCCCGATCAACGAGCTCAGAGATCCCCGCGATCGATCCATTGGTTCCAGGGGCTCATTAACGGACGCCCGAAGAAAAAGAAGATGTCGCGGCTGCTCTCGGCAGACGATGCCGTCACGGCGGCGGCGATGGTGGCGGAGAACCCGAGGAGGTTCTGCCGAGGTCGTGTCCGGGGTCTGTCACCGGAGTCCGGGGGGTCCGCTCCAGAGAGCGGGTACAACACGGAATCTCCAGTCGCGGGCTGGTGGCGCCCGACGCCGTCGCCGAGGCGTCGGGAGACGGCAGAGCACCAGCACCACGGCCGCGGGCTCGCGGGGTTCGCCGTGTGCCTCAGCCCGCTGGTGCGACCGGGCGGCCCCAGCCGGAGGCGGTTCCAGGGGCCGGGTCTGGCGCTCTGCGGCGAGTTCCCGAGCCCGCGCCATCACCGGCAGGCGGCCCCCGGGGAGCCGGCGCTGTGTCCCAATCGCTCGCGGAAGCTTGCGCACTTGGGTAAGTTCCGTTGAAGCTTCTGTTCCAACAGTTACTCTTTATTTTTTATAAATAAAAATATAAGAAAATGTTTTTTTTCTCTTTATTTTTGATAAATATAAATATATATATTTTTTCCCCTGGAATGTCAAGTAAACAGGCTTTTTCAGCCCCTTTCGTGCACCCGAGCCAGATGGTTGGTTGGTTGGTTGGTTGGTTGGTGTATATTATTGCAATATGTTTATTCCATCGATTGGCGTTTCTGACAGTATATCGAATCTGCAAAAAAGGTATCGGAAGGGGTGATAGATAGAAAAGTAGCGTCTCTTTTTAGAGAACACATCTCATATTTTGAGGAGTCAAACCCAAATGGTCCCCCTTATCCTACCTATTATGTATGTCATGATGGATTCGTGCACTTTAACAACACCTTGTCTATCTATCTGTCGTCTTCATCCCAAGTGTTAGACTGCAATTGGTTGATTTAATCGGAACACAGGCAGGTGGGTAGGTGTAGGAGGACAAGATAGTGGATGTGGCTCCGATGAGATGATTCAAAGGTGGGTGGAAGTCAAAGCCACCCTTTTGGCCATTAAAAACTGGAGCAGTCCGGCGTAACAAAGTAGAATGTATGTTTTTGTCGCTGTCGAGTGTGGGAGATGATGATAAGGTTTGAACCAGTCGAAACGCAGCCTTCGGCTCCGGTGGAGATTTGGATGGGCTTAGGTGGATGGGAGTTTGTTTGATCAATTCTTTGAGTTGGTTTGGATGCCTAACTACAAAAAAAAAGGGTCCCACAAGGTTTCTTCGAGAGCGACTCATCGGAATGGTGGGCTAATTATGAGTTGTCTTATTATTATGCTGGGGGGATTAAGGTGCTTAAACTATTATGCGATTAGTGCCGCCGCCACGTTGTCTCCTAGTGGTGCCTAGCAAACGTTAGTGCCTTGCACTAACAGCAGCGATTGAAAACATATACACTTTTTGAGGAAACATGGTTTTATTAATAATGTGAGACATAGACGAAGAATATCAAAGGACGAATTGTTGTGGCAAAAAAAAGAAACACCTTTATTATTTTTTATTTCGTGAAAAGTATCTTATTTTTTAAGGGTATCCATCCTCATCTTTTCATATATTAAAATACCAACAACCGTTGTTTTCTTTTTCTTTTTCTTTTTTTTCTGACCAGTCCACTCATTTTGGACCGGTCCATAAAATAACTGATCCAATTCCTCAAATTATAATGTTTTTAAGCAAGCTTATAATATTTTCAAAAACACCACAGACCTGTTAAAATGTATTGTAACGGACATGAAGTCTTCTTATTTATTTAGTCTGAATGTGTATTTGAAACCCTATTTTTATATGGACTGATTTCTTTTGAGTTTGATTTTGTGAATATGCAAAAAACAAAAAAAAAACTATTAACTTATTTTTAAATATTATAACTGACATAAAAAAATCTCTCTATTTGATTGTTCTTGTTTCTAAACTAATAGAAAAAAAAAAATCTAAAGCATATTTTTTTTATATATAAGTTGGTTTTTGAATAAACTAACATGCTAATTTCACTATTTAATTATTTTTGTTCCTAAAATAATAAGAATAATTTTTTTTATAATAAATATGAACTTTATTGGGCATATATTAATATTCTGTTTGATATTATATGTTTTGACCTAGTTCAAAATTTGGTTTAGTTCAACCGGTTGAATTAAATGAGTTTGAATAGGAAGGAAAATGAGAAGAAAAAAAAAACAAACAACTAGTTGAGGATACTTTTATCATTTAACAAAAAAGACTTTACAAAAAAAAAAAACTAACATTAGGACATTGTTCGAAAGAAGGGCAAATTAGGGGCTTTTTATAAGAAATTACCCATTTAAATATTCTAATTACAATGAGCAAATAATTGAGATATTATTAATATGGTTCAATTTGATCATCAATCTGATCTCAGGAAATTGACTTGACTCTTTTTTTTTTCTTTTTTCTTTTTTACTGCTATCACCTGTGGCAGAGAAAAAGAAGCTAGTCGAAAATAAGTTCACTTGAGGATTAAAAAAAATAAAAGTGGGAATCTCTCGTCTCATATGCCACTCTAACCTAAGGATAGAAAACTCTTCGTACCCCACCTTGGTTAAAACAAAACATATGTATCTTATATCTGGCTTCTTCCATTCTTGCAAGACAAAACACGTGCATATTATATATCTCACTTCTTCCATTCCTACAAAAGAATTGTTCGACAATACCTTTTAAATAGTTAAAAAATCAATGCTTGTTGGATCATAGTGGGTTTTAGCTTCATTTTAATAAGTTCAAAATCCAAACAATAGCTATAGAAAGCTTGATTCATACATCATACCATCATGAGAAAATATTCCTTTAGATATTATCCTAATGTGACATGCCCAATAAGCACAGGATAATCTTTGCTTGATCAAAAATAATAATCATGTCAATTGCAATTGTTGTCCTTGGAGACGCATAACATGGATTTTTATTTAAGATTAAACTTGACTAAATTAAGTTCAGGTAGTTAATGGATATAAAATTGAGTACACATGGTCTAGACAATCACCTTTTATTGTTTATACTAAAATATTCATCTTATCAGCTCACCTAATTAGAACACTCATAAGATCTTTTAAGACACATCTAATATAATTTTAAAATGCGTGCATTTCGTTTTATTTAATTTATTTTTATTTGAATTACAACTCCACCTAATTGTTTGTGAACAAAAAAAGATATAGTGCAATTAATTAACCAACTGATATAAACTAAACTTAATTCAACAGTATGTGCAATTGCAGGATGCATATCTGCAGTGACTAGGATATCAAGTTTGTCTAGAAATAAAATCAGCCACAGATAGGAATCACAGAGTGTAAAAACATACTTTTACATCGAAGCCAGCTTCTGCACTTGTTTCAATGAACATGAACCAAGATCTTTGGCCTTGGCTTCTCCTTCCTCCGTTAAGACCTGTCCAGCTCATAAACACACAAGAGAACCAGAATTCTTTTAATCTAATAATCTGAAACATAGTTTAGATTAAAAAGCAGAGTCATAAGTTTCACAATATCAACAAAAATGACAGCTGCACAGTGGAATAAAAATATACAGCCAACAGGAAGGTCTTTAAAATGGGACAAATAATTTTATGGCCCGACGATCTCCAACTACCTCAACGACTCTCCAAAGCAAAGAACATCGTACTGTCCAATATGGTATGATACGGGTGGCGTGTATCAGTCCACCCGACGACCAACACGCAAACTGCCACATTTCGGGCAGCACTTAACAGGTGGGGGTATACAGCCCGATACACCACATATCTCAAGCGAAACAATCAAAATTTGTCCATTATGGATATCTATCGGTAACGATCCTTACCAGATGAAGGGTTAAGACTGGGTCTAGTCCAACAGTCAATTAGTATACTTTAAAACACTCCTCACTCCCTCTCACTCACACAACTTTACCCCTATCTTTCTTATTCTTTCTCACTCTCTTTCTCAATTTAGCATCCTAATCAGTGATTACAGATTCAATTGCATGGATTCAATTAATCAAACAAGTCATTTGGTGGACGATCTCTTCAATTAAAGGTATTTATGCTCTTTATACACTTTAGTTAGCTTCTGACATGATTATATCTTTATTAATATCTTATTATGAGTAATTACAATTGATTAGTGTATTTCTCTTGATATTAGAGCTAATTTTTTTAATTATAGCTAGGTGTGACTAGCATCATTCTTTATAATTATATCTTTTTATGTTACCATGCTGGTACACTAATGACATATACTTTTAGGATTGGATTGGATAGACATATTTTCTATTTTTAAGTATTTTTTCACTTTTCTTAGTAATGTTTAATTTGTCTGTATGTACTGACATACCGACATAAGGCACGTTGGTACCAACTGATATGTACCGGTCTGAACTAGGACCAACACCATTGATCTGGGCTAGTGCTCCAATGCACTCTTTGAAAGTGGTCCAAGCAGGCTATCTTGTTTGGTACCTAAATGGGCAAAAGGGAAGACCCATATCTTGCCCTTCATCATCAACCATGCTAACCTTGGTATGGAAGACCCATATGGTCAGCTCTTAAGGCTTCCTTTGATGGAAATTTGCACGGGCTAGCTTCTGAGACTACTTGATGATGCTACTACTAGGGACTGAAGGAACCAAGCATCAAAGCTACAAGGTTCGCGAACCGGGAAAGAGAGGATGAAGAGATAGGGCTTCGGCCAAACATCTCTTTCCTAAGGTAGGATGAAGTTCAATACGTAAAACACTATAAAGTTAAAATGAACTTAGGTCATAACCAGATCAGATCAACCTTGATCTGTCTCTGATCCAATTATTTGGGTTGAATCAGATTGCACCGTGATCAAATCTCAGGTCAGACAGGTCAGATCTGATCCATGGACATCCCTAACATTGGCTCCCAGAAGCAAAGAATCGATAAAAAGATAGCAACGTTACAAATATCACTGAGGAGTCATGGTTCTCACCTTTTGTCAACAAGGTCAGTTTTGTTCTCAACAAGCACGATAATAACATCAGTTCCCCACTCTGTTCAAACTTCTTCAAACCACTTTGAAGTAGTTAAGAAAGATTGCCAGCCTGCAATGGAAGTAATGTAATCAATTAGAGACCACATGACAAGAAGTTGATCTGATAAAACAATAAAGAAAACAAAATTTTCTATGTGAAATTTTAAATGGATTCTGCAGTGTTGCAAGTAGTCTTCTGGACTTGTTTCTCAGAAATAAACTTTCTTGAATATAAACCAAGAATCCACATAAATTTACAAAAGAAACATATTTGCAACATCATATACAATGACAGCAACACAGGAGTCCCTTATGTAGCTTGGAATCAGAGGCTCCTAAATCTCTCCTAACCAGCTATGTCCCTATGTAGATTAAAATTCCCTGATAATAACTCTCAGCAAAAAAATCTTCAAAGCATACATTAAGAACCTGCACAAAACAGAATACTTAAGTATCTTTTGGAATTCCTGCTTACTGTATCAGTAAGTTCATATGAGCTTTTAACCAATATTCTTCTTAAAAGTTGGTCTTAATATTCTGTTGCCTGTTCAAAATATGGTGAGTCTCGATTCAAAACCATAATGATAAGGTACTTTATGTCTGTAAATCCTACTATAATTAAAGAAAACTGAGCCCCGGCTTTCTTCTCTATATGAAACAAGCAGCCAACATGTTTTCAACAGTCCGCTCATAGCTAATGTAATACTGTAAACGTAACGTGCAAGTTCCTGTAATACAAACAATGTGCTCAGCAGAACAGAAAAAAATGCCCACGAATTCTTTAATTTTGGATTTCCAAAACCTTAACGTTCCACAATGTTTTGGCCAGTTTAAATAATTAAATAAAACTCTATTACCAGATTTTTTTCACGAGGAATTAAATATCAGAATGAGAGAGAGAGAGAGATTCCTGGTAAATTTTGGAAAATAAGAAGTTACAGCAACAGTTAAATCACTTCGACATCAGTCCAAGCATCAGGAAAATGTTTTGATAGAACAAAGTATGATTCCTATCTCAGACAAATCTTAGTCAAATAATGGACGCTAATGTATCAGTTAGTACATATCAACAGATATTAAGAAAAATTATATTTATGACAAATAAGTACAACTTTTATAGCACAAAGGTTGGATTAAAAAAATGCTGATAGGCAATAATAGTCACACCACAATGGGCATCTAGTGAATGTAAACCAACAAACAAAGAATCAGAAATGAAATGGCACTTCTCAAAACAAAAACATTCCCAATTTATAAGAATGATTGAAATACAGTGGTAACCTACCAAATCTGTAGTCTGACAGTCCTGTCTTCAAGTTACATAGTCTTTGAGAGAAAATCTATGTCACTTGTAGTCTGTTAATCAACTTAGTAATCTAAGCATGATAAAGACTGGACAATTTCAAAAGGAAGTATAAACTATTATATGTCTACTACACATTTTCTAATCTCTTCTTGAAGAATAACCATTGACAACGCTATATAAGCCAATTTACGACACACATGCAGAAAGACAAAACTTACATCAACCAGTTGACCATTGAATCATCTTCTGTAGGTCAGATGAAATAAATATTATTGCAGTTCCCGAAGAACTCCAAATTGTAATCAAGTTTTAATTATTAAAAAAATCAGCCAAATCAATTTAGCAAGTTTTCACGTTATAATATACATGGCCACAGTCCATTCAGATCAGCAAAAAGAACATCCCAGACCAGCTTCAACAACACCTACAAAATTCTGGACCAAATCCAGCAAATTGCATGGGCTTAGAACAGCCCAGCAATAGGCCAACTGCAGCCAGACCTCCTGTCAAACCAGCGACAGGAGCCTGTTGCCTCCTTATTGCACACAGATTCCTGTGGCAACAGTAACTCCTATCCATGATCAGAATAGCCGACAACAATCCACCCGAGAGGCAGATCGCATACTCCCGTCGAACAACATCGAACGGAATATTAGAGAACAAAATCGTTCCTACTCGAATCTCAGTGTAATTAGAAATGACCAACAGTACATGATCGGAACCAAAGTAACCCTAAACAAGGTCGACCAATCTCCAATTCAAGAACCTAGATACAGAAAAGATCTCTATGATAAACATACAAATATAAACGCGGGTCTCAAAGGAATACCGATCGACCTGATAGGCATTGTCGAACTTGTCGTACATGAATCTGGTGATGATGCCGGTTTTCCACCGACTGATCGCCCAAGAACCCCAGCTTGTACTGGACTAGCGCCGACAACGGAGCCATCGCCGTATCGATCAAGAGAGAGAGGGATAAGTAGAGATCGAATGCGAAGACGGCGGCAGAACGGAGAAGCGATTCGGAAGGAGACGTAGAGTTAAGCCCAAGAACTCCATTATTTCCCGAAAGCAAATTGCTTACCGATATCATACTTTTTAGGCTTATAGTTGATTTAGTTGAGATTTATAGTGTCTTCAAATATATTTTATAAAATTATATTATAATAGTCATAATATTATATTAAATTAATATTTTATTTCTATTTAGGTGATATGTTTTCAAATTATTATAGATATTTATTTTAATCGATATATCAAATGGTTTCTAATATCTTGATATTTTATTTTTATTTTTATTTATTTATTTATTTTTTAAAATAGAAAAAGTATAGTTAATTTTTTAAGGAATAGTTTGAATTTTTTCGAATTAAGATACTGTTTAATAAATTCAAAGGATGTCTTTTGAGAAATTCTTTTTTAGCAATTATATATATATATATATATATATATATATATATATATATATATAGAGAGAGAAATCCAGATGAGATGACGATGTGTTCATTTCCCATGAGCATGAGCATAAGGAACATGATCTTATTCGGTGACAGACACAAATACATGCAATGCATTTCATGCTCCTCCGCAAGTACGCAACGCAACTACGAACTCGAGAGCTCCATGAATTTTCGAGTCATCAGCATGAGGTAGAACGCGTTCTTGCCGTCCTGCTCCATCACCTTTCCCGCAGCTTCCGCGCAGTTCGTCGGGGCAAAGAGAGGCGTTGCGAACATGGCCTGGGCGACATCATAGTGCTTCGACACGAAGAACTGCGACGCCCACCGCAGCGGCTGGATGATGTTGTTGTAGAGCAACGAGCAGGCCTCGAACGAGTTCTTGATGGCGGGGCTGGTAGCTTCGCGCTGCAGAGCCAGCAATTTGGTGGTGGAGCTCGTGACGTTGGAGTAGGTGAGGTTAAGGGCGATGAGGGCGAGGGCGGAGAGGTCAGCGGAGTCGCTTTTGGGGACGGCTTGGAGAGACGTGATGCAGAAGCCGGAGTCGAGCGTCTGATTGCACGCCTTCCCCATGGTCTCGGACACGGCGGCGGAGAAGCAAGGGAGGAAGAGGAAGGGGAGAAGGAAGAAGAGGAGGTGGGGCAGATAAGATGGATGCAACATCTCCTTCTCCCTCGTCTCGCTTTCTCTAAGCAAATTATGGCGGATGGACGAGGAGGAGTGGTGGGATTGCTATTTATTTATAAGGTAGCAAATTATCGATTAATAATAATATAGTAATTACTTAATTTATTTTTTCATTCCTTATATAAAAATTACTTTAAATTAAACAATATTTTCTTCTTCTTTTTTTCTTTTAAGAAAAAAAGGCGCTGAGACATAGTTTCGGAGGAAAGTATATATATATATATATATTCACTTTTATCCCTTATAAAGAAAATTAAATAAGTAATTTTTTGTAATTCAAATTTTACTTTTAGAATACAAGTAATCATATAAAAGAGATTGTAAATTTGATATACGTTACAAAATCTTAAATTTGTTAAATGATATAAGTGTATTTGGAGTAATTTGATTAGATGGAACAATTTCACAAAGAGATTATATTTAAAGTATCATGACAGAGGTTTATATGGTACATAGTATTTGGCAATGATGAGGTGGTATGTATGGGTGATATATTGTCAATGCATCGGGGAGATTTGCTTCTAAATGGAATTAGTACGGTGTAGACCATACCATACTCATCCTAACTAAAATCACGTAAGATAAGAAAATTGATTCATATCTTATTTATACGTATATAGCATCCGTAACTAATGGTTTTGAGTGGACTTTGAATAATTACAAGAAATACGAGGCTTAATAAGACCAAAACGATTTTTCACTTAAAGATTCACATACTTTTCGCTAACATCAATCACATATACAAGTAGGTCTTTACAAACATAATAGATAAAACTCATAGGATACTTGCAGTGATTCACAAATCATTATCAACACATACACAATAACCAAGAGTCACTCTTTTGTGGAGCTGTAGAATATCAAATATGCAATGATCTATTCTATTATCACTTGTTGAATTCTCCTTTTTCTATTTATTTATTTATGTATTTATACCTTTTTTATTTCCTCCAAAATGAATGCTCTATGTAGGATTTGAATTTTTTAATACCTTTCAGAATGAAAAAGTGGGAATGAAATATAATTTAATAAAAAATTGAAGAAATATAAAATAATAAAAATTTCTCATAAATCGTGTGAAGTGATCTAGGAGATTCAATGTTTCTTGGCCATAAGGTATGGTAGGTAAGATAGTTGTGAATGCACCAAATTATTCACAAGCATAATAAGCTATATATTAAGAGTACCCCATTTCGGAAACTAATCATCAAGGTTTTCTTTTTTTTTTTTCCATGAATAAATTTTATGAGATATCTAAACAAATGCATGCAGAGAAATGGCTCATGATTTTGTCAATAGTCGTAAAATTTCTACTTAATGTTGAATCTCATATTTTAAAATCAATTAATAGTGTCGATCTAACGTGCGTTCGAGTGATAACGTCAATCAGGAGTGTTGAATCTCGTATTTTGATGATGAAACTAATTGATAATTGTGTTTATGTTTTAATATACGTTTTGAGTGACGCAAGATGCTTCGATCAGGATGAGACAATTAAAACATAAAAAATCATGTTGTGCCAGAGGAACATGTCAGAAGATTGGACGTCGGGCAGGTGGATCGGTCGACGTATCGACAGAAGGCTTCGGGCCAAAAAGAGCAGGTATTGTGCCAAGGATATCGGAGTTGCGGAGGTCAACTGGCCGATTGAGCAATAGGCCGCAAGAGAGGACGATGCGCCGAAGAATCAGACGAAGCATCGATGGACCAATGACATGCCGGACAATATGATTCATGCTTAGTAATAATTGTCTAGATCGAAGTATGTTTTTATGTGTACAGAATTAACTACGATAGCAAGGCATAAAGCAAAATGAAGTCCCGGAGTCAAGAACGCGATTTCGTTGGGAGTTCGAGAGTTCGTCGGAAGTTCGGACATTCATCGGAAGTTTTGTCGGAACCAACCAAGAAGTCTAGGAGCTTGCCAAAAAAGCTCGTCGAAACTCACCAAGAAGATCATTGTGAAGTCCAGGAGCTTGTTGGGAGTCCGTTGGAACATTACCGAGAGATCGTCGGAAGATCACCGGAAGCTCGCCGGAAGAAATCGAAATTATCTTGCTTAGATTATGTCTTAGGAATCGTAGTTAACACATAATTGGAGTTGGGATTGAGAGGTAATCCCATAAACTTTATTAGGGGCTAATTGGGCCCGAAGTTGGGTTGGTTTGGGCCAGATTCAAGGCCCAACTAGGGTGCTGAAACCCAAGTTGGCGGTGGCACCGCCTAGGGAACAGCACTCCAGGAAATCTGGGTGGTGGTACCATTAGCAGTAATGCTGTCAGCGGTGGTACCGCCCCTGTTCGGCGGTGGTACCTCCCAGTAGCAAATCCTACGGTAGTAGCACCACCCAAGAATGACGATGGTACCGCCAGTACCTAGGAAACCTAGGATGAGACCTTTTTAGGCTCCGAGTTTGAATCAACTTGAAGCCTATAAATACCTCTCTCATCCCTAGTTAACTTATATAAGCACAGAGAGTTAAAAAGTAAGAAAACGCCATAGAAATCCCCTCCTCTAGCTTAAACTTAGAATTTTGTATAGAGAGGAGTGTGTGCTTGTAAAGGTTGTCTCTTGAACCTGTGAAAAGGAGAAGAGGGGTGTAAGAAGGAGGTTGATCTTCACATATTAAAGGAAGATCGATAGTGGATACCGGTGGCCTCGACGGAAGAGGAATCAGCGGAGTGAATGTAGGTCACGACGACCGAACCACTATAAAAATACAGTTTGTCTTTTCTTTTGTGAAATTTATCTTACTGTAAACCTCCTTACTTACTTACTACTTTCAACATGTTTAAGAATATGCTTTCAAGTTGAGCAAGTTTCCGAAATCGGTTTTATTGTATGAAACGAAAGAAATTTTTAGAATCGTGATTTTTACCGTTGCTCTAATTCACAACCCACTCCGCCCCCCCCTAGTGCCGACATGTTCCTAACATTATATTTTTGGTCTTGATGATTTTTTATTTTAATTATGCTTTATGTTCAATGAAGCCATACTTAATGTCTTAATAAAAATATTAAGAGATTTGATATCATGCTTAATGAGTTTATAGTTTGAAATTGTGCATGTTATACCTTGAAAACTTGAAACCATGTTTTAGTATCATGCCCAAAATAATGATGCATAATGATCATGCTTAATTAGTTTATATTTTAAAATTATGCATGATGATTTTTATAATTTATTGCTTGTTGATTTGATCAAATTTAATTTAATTTTCAGTTTTAAATGATGATGAATGTTTTTATTTAGCAAAGGCTTGTATGAAATAAAAGAGAATACATTTCATGAAAATTTCTCAATCTCTATCTTATCGAGTTTTCGTCATAGAGATCTTTATTAATGAATCTATTTACGTTATGAATTTTATGAATCATGAAATTGATTTGATGAATTTGAATGAGTTTTATCGAAATCATAATTTCTCGAAACTTATAATATGAAATCTTTTGTGAATCAAGATCTTGTATTTGATCTCCTATGCTTCTCTTTGTCATTTATAAAAGAGGAGAATTTTGTAGATGAATCATGAATTTTTTAGAATTATAAATATTTTTTTAAGTGAGATGTTATATATGTGAATCTATCTACATTGACTTCATTGAATTTTCCAAAAATTGATTTTGTTGATGATCTTGGATCTATTTTTATATGACTAATGAGATGATATATCCAACTAAATTATTTATCATATTTACAGCTAGTAATATATTCAACATGAAACATCTTTCTTGATTCTCGCATACTTTTAAGAGAACATTCATCTAAACAAATCATGACTATTTTTTATGACTTGAAAATTCTTTTGCATGAATCAAGATCATTTATTTGCACTCCTACGTTTTCTTTTTTGGTATTTTTTAAAGAGAAGATTTACTATATTAATCATGTCTTTTGGTATTCACATGATCTTATCCTTCATGATAATTTTAATTTCTTGAATTCATGAAGTATATCTCATCACTAAATTTTTCTTGATATCTTCCATGTGATGACTTTAATATTTACACCTTTGTGTTATTCCCCTCTTTTTGCCAATGATAAAGGGGGAGAAAATAAATGTTGAATGTTTGGTACCAACAATCATGAAGTGATAAATTCTTTAAAATATTGATTTAATATTTGGTATCATGTATAATATGTCCATAGTGATGATTTATTTTTAGTATCATGAAGGATGAAATGTAAGGTTTTGAAATTATGCATATTTTAATTTGAAATTATAATAATGCACAAACATATTAAAAAAGGATTGATACTTTACCTTTGTCGTAATTTAAAAATTGATGTAAAGTGTCTTTCGTTCATTTTAACAATGACAAAGGAGGAGATAAAAGATGCTAACTTGCATAATTCAAAGAAGAAAGCAAAAATTGCTAGTTGGAACATCACCAAAAAATGATAGCTTGTCTATCTTAAGAAGCAAAAATACAAACTTGCATAATTTGTAATCTCGCATGCCTTTAAAATTAATGATGATTTAGTGATTATGTATGTTGTAAAGTGAAGAAAAATTTACTAGCTTGCATGATATAAAACTTGCTAAATTTGCTAACTTACAAATTGCAAGAAGAAATTTGCTAGGAAGCTAAAGAGAAAGAAAGATTGAGCAAAACTCTATGATTCTAAAGTTGTAAACCATATTAGAAAGTTGAGTTCCCTCCCCCTAAAGCCTAAAGAGAATTCTAAGGGAGGTGCCAGAGGGATACCTTGTAAAAGAGGGTTATAAAATATTGTCTCCTAAACCTGTGAAAAGGAGAAGAGGGGTATAAAAGGATAATTAGTATTCGCCCATTGAAGAAAGACCATTAGTGGATGTCGATGGTCTCGACAGAAGAGAAATCGGTGGAGTAGATGTAGGTCACAATGACCGAACCATTATAAAATTGGCGTGTTCTTCTATGATTTATATTTCTATTGTTGCTATTTACATACTGCAAACTGCATTACGCTTCCATACGTCTTGAAGTCAAGTACATTTTCGATATGGTTTTTCATCATATGAAATTTTCAGAGTTTTTCAAAATTATTATTTTTATTCGCTGTACTAATTCACCCTCACCCTCCCCCTCTTAGTATCGACTTGTTCGTAGTAACATGTATAACATACAAAGCAATTAATTCTGAGTTGTAAAATAATAACAACAACAACATCAAAAACTGTAGACTGTAAACGGAGAGATGTAAAGTAGGGTTAATCGTCAGCTAACTTCAAGAAAGATAAATGCAGCCAAAAAAATTTTAATATAGTATAGTTACAGGCTTACACTCTCTATATTGCTGGCTTATCATCGGTCTAATCTCACGATGGCTGTCATCTGATAAGATAAAAGGCTTAGCAATTCCGCAGGTGCAATAATTTTTTTTAATAGGCTAACTGTAGTTTAAAAACACTACATAAACCTATTCTGGAATGTAAGTCTGCCCTAAAACACGGCCACTGATATTAAAGTTTTTGTTCTTGCACCTATAACTATTTATTTTTTGAGTTTATTTATCTCGATTTATAATGTTTGTTTTTTAATGGATGTTTTGATAAAGGTATCCATATATATATATATCATCAACATGTTTTATTTATTATCGATATAGTTAAAGAATTTTTTTTAATTATAATGATAAAAAATCTATTATAATTTGTTAATCTTCCATCCTCTTCTATAGAGTCCTTTTATCATTTCTATCATATTTTATACATTAAACCACTTGATAAATCGACACACCAGTTCAATTAATTGGCCAGTGCAGCAGTGGCATCTGATCTGATTTTGATAACTATTATTATGTCATGAAGAATTTAATATACACATGAGCATTTGGAATCTAATTCCAATTGGATGTTTCTTTGGGTTTCACGGGTTCCTTGTGTTTTACGTGTTGATGGTGTACTAAATGAAAAGGTTTATCATTTTATCTACGTACGATCTTATCTTCACATAGTTTGTGGTCCTCCATGAATGCATGACATTATCGTGGTTGTTCGATGCCCATAACACCCACCGTCAAATTTGGTTCCCTCCTCTTCTCTCCTTCGCTTAGTTTTGGTATTCACGAAGAAATAACTCGAGCAAGTAATTTCCACGGCGCTTAATCCATGGAATCTGAGATGATTGGCAAACTCCATTCCACTGGAGTAACACGACAACACAAAAACCGCTGCCCTTCGGTCCACAACTCCCCACATTAAACCGGAGTTAAATCTATGGGGTAACCCCCACCACACTCGTCGGCGCCCTCACTGATCGCCCGCCCCACCCCATGGGATCTCGCTTTTGATCCGTCCGATTCGTTGCGTGTCCGACACGCGTGGATGCCAGCGGGGCGTTGTGGTAGTTTGTGCGGGGTGGTGTGGGCGTTTGAGTCATTTGGGGATGTCCGAGTCGAGCTTCCGTTACGGCGCCGACGAGCTTGGATCGATGGGAGGGCTCTGAAATGACGTTTATGCCCCTATCAGCCATCTGTAGAAGCCGTGGTAACCGCCTTCCTCCGCCTCCCGCCGCTCGCTCCCCTCCAAATCCCACGAGATCCGCCCCATTCCTCCTCCTCCACCGTTGTCGTAGCGATGGCTCCACCGGCCGGAGAACCGGAAAGAGGAGAAGGAGGAGGACGCGAGCCGGTCCACGTACTCACGCAGCCATCCCCTCCCTCCTCCCCCAGCCGCCTCCGCCACCTCCACCCCCGGCGGCGCCGGCCCCGAAGCGACTTCCTCTGACACCGTTGTTCGCTTCTCATCCTTCTCCGTCTGTCTCCGGATCCGAGCCACCACCGCCTCCACCTCCTCGTCGACCACGTACTCGAACGACGACCCCAAGGAGTACGTCCGCAGGTGGGGCGGATGGTTCACGGCTGGCCCCACCTCCGAAGGTGATCTCCGCCGGCTGACGCTGCCGATCTCCACGCGGA
This sequence comes from Musa acuminata AAA Group, assembly GCF_036884655.1. Lineage (NCBI taxonomy): Eukaryota > Viridiplantae > Streptophyta > Magnoliopsida > Zingiberales > Musaceae > Musa > Musa acuminata. The sequence continues at coordinate 113,902 of NC_088359.1, forward strand.
AGCTGCCCGACCTGGAAGGGCCCGCATGGGCCGAGACCGTCGGCGGCGGGAGGGGCAGGGCGGGAAGAGCGATGGAGGCTCGGCAGAGAGGGCAGGAAGGGATGGACCGGAGCCACGGGTCGACGCACTGGGAGTGGAAAGCGTGGCGGCATGCGGGGAGAAGGCGGAGCTCGTCTTGGGGGCGGAAGGGGCAGAGGCAGACTGAGCAATCCGGCGACGACTTGGGGAGCACAGCGAGGGAGGAGGCGAGGGAGAAGAGCGGGAGGGAATCGATGAGTGCCGCCTTGTCTTTGTCAGATAGGCCGGAGTCGGGGGGAGCCGCAGCAGCTGCGACTGTTGCGGAGGAGGAGTATGAGCGGCGTCGGTGGAGGACGGGCGGTGGCAGCTGCGGGGCGGCGGCGACGGAAGAGGACACGCGGCGGGAGGAGAAGAAGCGGAGGAGGAGGTGGATGGAAGCGGATGCGACGAAGACGAAGGCAATGATGGCGGAGATGATGAAGAGGCTGGGGCTGAGGGACACAGCGGAGGAGGAGGCACCTCGAGCAGCCTCCGCCGCAGGAGGAAAATGTCTGAGGGGCTCCGGTGGAGGTGGTGGCAGAGGTGACGGAGAGGCCATTTGGAGGCGGAGAGATACATAAAGAGTGAGGGGCGTTATCGTAGATGAATATATATATATTGGCTGATGTGCGTGCTTTGTATTGCCGTGCTTTATGTGTATGTGCCATAGCCTTGTCCATTCACTTACATGAAAAGATATCCTTTTATTCGCTATAGAATTTTCTAGTTTTGTTTAAAAAAATTATCATATGAATATATACCGTGTAGAAGAATAATTTATATAATAAAAAAATAAAGAGATAACTCAAGTGAGCTATAAAAATAATAATTATCGTATATACACAAGGTAGTAAAAGAAATTCGTTTTGATTACAGTGAACAAACCTCTTTTCATAAACTCAAATATAAAAATAAAAAATATAGAAAACAAGAAAAGTTACAATCATATAAAATCAAATATATAATATGTTCCATCAAGGAAAACGATTTAAAAAATAATATATATACATATATATATTTATATAGAGATAAATATCAAGGCTTTTAATATTCAATCAAAAAATAAATCTGATTTTTTTTTCCATTTTTAATATATTTATTCTTTTCCTTCACTTTTGAGTAGTTGTTATCATGTAACAACTTATAAAAAAATATTTAAATTTTTAAAAAATATTTAAAAATATATATAAACTAAATTGCTCTTGCATTATATACTCCCAATATATAGTAACTCGGTCTGATTAAAATTTGGATCGACCGTGAAACGTATAGTTGGAACAAAGTGCTTTGACACTAATTTTTGATGGAGGATGTATAATAGCATAATAGAAAGATTATAATTAAAAGATAATAAGAAAAAAAAACTACTACTTAACTCGATTAAATGAGCAAAACTTCTGACTTGCACCTCCAAATGTTTTTGCATATGGACCATGATACGACATCAATCTCATAAATTACGTCGATTGCCACGATGGGGGCAACGTGGTGCTCTAGAGTCGACGTGGCGTGTCAAATCGATATTGGATCCATACGAGATAGTCGCTTATCATTTGCATTGTCGGCTTGCTGCTCTCGCATTGCTCGAGGCTGTATGGAGTGGCGTCGCCCAGTATTGAGTGACTCGAGAAGCACAGGGCAACGCAAAACTGGACAACTCGGCCTATGCCTATACTAGGTGTACGAGTTGATCACTTGAGATGCCAACGACCATTAAGTAACCACGTTCGACGATGTTCAATAATAGGTATAAAAGTCACCCTCCAAAATAGTATTAGGGGGTTGGACCTTGAATACTCTCCTGTCCTTTATTTGGTGACTTAACCATAGAAGTAACCAAGTCGAAAAATCTTTCATGCCTGTCGTTCCGAGAAAAGGAACAACCCTCAGCTTCACCTTAGGTGGATTAGGTGGATGACGTCTCAACCCAACCTCTAGTCAACCCTCTCCAATAAGAAAACCATGTTGATGATCTTACACACTTGGAGCGGACCAAGCCATGCTAACAATTTGGCTACGTCGTGAAGTTGCGTAACAATCAATACAACAAAAAATAATTATGGTCTTGCACGACTCACACACAAGATAAAAAAAAATTTTCTTATTTATATATTATAATATTCTAACCCTTTTTATAGACTCAATTACAAGAATAAACGATGAAAAATATAAAAATAAGAAAGATTATTATCATATCAAATAAAATATATAATATATTATTTTTGAAGAATGTAATAGTTTTACTTGATTGGAAAAATAATATTCCTCTTGATGATATTCTTGATCGATAAGGTTTTTACTATATTTATTTGCTTATTCTTCACCTTGAATTGAATCGATGTATGCTAAATATTTTTAAAATAATAACTTTTATTTAAATAATATATAAATTAAATTGCTGTTGATGATACATAGTATACACACACCTTCGTCATCCGGAACTACGTGCATGCCTACCGCTTACAAGCTTTGATATTATTGGATCGTGTGGCCAAGAACTTAAAAGACGAAGTTTACCGCTCTTTGAATCACTCCCAAGTGGGGAGGAAACCGGCAAGAGAGAGAAGAGAAGCAGCGCATGAGTGATACCAGTAAGCAGTCCGGACCGCGTCCTGTCGGTGACCAAAATAAAGGGCAGAGAGAGTACCGCGTCTCGGAGACTTTCTCGGAAGTGGAGAAGAATGCTGCTGCTCTCGCTCACTGCAGGAACACCATGCCCGTATATTCTTGGATCCGACTGTACTGCAGCTTCCGAGACTGGGATTTCACCATGGTCATCATTCCCCTCGCGTGTTCGGTCGCGAAGACGAGGAGGCTTCACTTTCGTATATGCCAGAACCCTAGTCAGAAGGCAATGCATGCATCTATCAAGTCTCAGACACTCCTGCCTTTGAATCACTCTCATAGTTTCAGGCGTGGAAGTTGAAGAGTGTAGGACTGCAACTTGTGAAAGATTCCCTTGTACTCCTGCCTTTGAATCACTCTCTAGTTTCAGGCGTGGGAGTTGAAGAGTGTAGGACTGCAACTTGTGAGAGATTCCCTTTACAAGGGTTTGCTGCTCTCTGGAAGGATACGTACATACATAAATACCGTAGAACACCATGTATCTGCTGAAAGAAATGTGACACCCAAGCACTTGTGGGCTCCATCAACCATCTCACCTTTTCATTGAGATGTGGTAAACTGCACAGCCTTGTCAGTGGCAATCTTGAGTAGACAGGCTCAGTATCATCCTTCTGGTCCCCCAAGATCAAGCATGGGTGGCGGTCATCGGCTTCCCCTCTCACCTAGGACGTGAACTCCTCAGCAGCTAGCACTGGACCACCGCTGTCTTCAGTTGCACTGCTGTCTTCCCTTGTTCGCGTTAGAAAAAGAGGCCAAGGGGTTCTTCACCATCAATAGCTCATTCTAAGCTCGCCTCCCAGTAACTCCGTGGAAATTTCTAACAAAGCAAACAGATCTTTTCAGCCTTATCAGTGCTCGAGTCTGTCGAGCTTTTCTTTTATCTGCTAAACCGCTGAAAGTTTCAGATCACCTTGTAGTTTCCAGACACCTTGCCACATACATACTTCTCCTCCCAGACACATGATTTCAAGTTGGTGTGGACCATTTGAACCCTAAACGATCCATCCATAACTACAGATTTTCCCTTTCATAGCAGATGTATCATCATCATCCTGCTGCCCTGTAATATATATATGTGCAAGCTGCAGGCTTTTTCATGCCTCTGGGATTGTTAATGGGAATTGGATAATAATACATTCTGCTTCTGGACATATTGCCTCTCCATTAATCATCTGTGGGCTTCACATGCCCTTCCTCTCAACATAAACTGTCATGATGATCCGGTCTCGGTGGATCTCTTGGTTGGATTCATCTTTGTGCTTCTACCTAGGTCTCATCATCGAGGGACAAAAGAATTTGACATGATCTACAGCTTCGTCAAACCATGGCTGTGACTGTACTAGGAAAGCTATGTATTATCACTACTGGTTTCTATCATTTGACTCGGTAATTATCTGAATCAGGTATTGTGTTGGCCAGAAGTATTTTTCGGGGATCGACCCGATTCCGTTGCCCAATCCGCGGCTAGTACATAAAATTAGGCCGTCAAGTGTCATCCGTCAGATGATCCTTCCCCCTTCATCCAACGCCTCTGGATGCAGCCACGTCGCCAATCCGCAAGCCACTATATATATATATATATATATATATATATCTTTTTTGAGCCGGCCGGTTGGGGCTCAGGTTGCGCTCCAGTCCAACACGGCTCGCTAAGTATAAGCCGGTTTAATGGTTTGGTTATTACGGCTGTTAAGTTACATCGTGTCCCGTTAAATTATCGGCAGGCGGCGTCTCCGGTCACGTGCTTCTTATCGTACATTCAATTTCAATGCGGCCCCCAACCATCACGTCGCGATCTGAAGGCACTGTTTGGTTCTCTCCGAGCTCGGGCACCCCCGACGAAAAGGTCAGACTTTTGCCTCCGTATCCTCCGTCTTTCTCATCCGATTTACCGTTCCCCGGACTCCTTTTAGCCGAAGTCGATATTTCCTGGGTCGATCCTAATTAATCCCCAAATTGTCAGCGGTTTACTACTCTTAATTTTGTTGGCTCTCTTCTCTTCTCTTTCCTTTTCCTGATTTAGGTTTTGATGCAAGCAAGCATCCGTAGTTGTGGAATCTTTCACGTTTGCTATTCCTTTGTACCTGTGGAAATATCTAGTCTTTGGTTGAATCGATCCGATTGCGGTGAGAGGAACGATCAGAAGAAAGCAACACATAAAGGAAACGAGATTAGGATGTTGGTCGCATGCAATTGAACCTGATTGTTTCGGTAACATATTAAATGTTTTCAAGGCTTTCCGAATATGTAAATGTCATTATTTTAAGGTATGGAGACGATTGTAGGGTCAACATGCTTTATGGATGACAATTCTGAACTGCTTGAAAATAACATATACAAGACAGTAGTATTGCTGAGATGAGGACATGAGATGGATGTGTTGGGTCAATTAGGGTGATCAACATAGTAAGATATATTCACATTGGCGATCAATTAGGGTGTGGAGGTGCAATAAGTGAAAACCACGTATTCTGGTATAAATATGTCTGAAGATGTTTGCAGATTCATCTAGTAGATGAGATGAGTCAATTAGGATTATTGGTAAAAAGAGAGGTAGCAGAAGACCACAGAAATCTTTAATAAACACAATAAAAGAAGACACTCTTGACGAATATGACTTTTCTTATTAGATTATCAAAGTGACAATTCTTTTTTTCCTGAAATTGAGTGAACTTAACATTCACATGAATGATGATAGGCATAGGGGTTAAATGCAAGAGTCATTCAGAGAGACTGGGAGAAGAGTATTTGCTGACTTAAAATCAGAGTCCAAAAATCATGGATTTTGCTTTGCCTATTCTGGTCAAGGCTTTGACATACATTGAATGTTATCTGTGTCAGTAATGTGCCATCATATTACACACTGATTTGAAGTTTCTTGACAGTATTGCAGAAAACTATTTCACATGTAGGTTTCTCATTCTTCAACAAGAATATCCTTCATTAGTTCTTTTCAGGCACAAACATGATAACTTCTTTACAATGTAAAGTTGGTATTTTTAATTCTTGGAAGGGTTGATAATGAATAATATTCATTTCATGTTGTTACCTTTCAGGTTGGAGAGAAAGCCCAGTGGAGAATAAAATTATAATAGAAGCTTAAGATGGCAGCATCAAAGATTCAAGCTCTATGGAATCACCCAGCTGGCCCAAAAACCAGTTTGTTCTTTTTCTTGCCTTTTCTTTTTTCTATCTTAACATGTTTATTATGCCTTTCTTGGGATCAGTAAGTCATTAGAAGCTTATGGTTTGTATAGCATTTGTTGAAGTACCGATGGTCTGAGATGAGCAGTACCATACTGTATATTGTGACTATATCTACATCTTCGTAAGTAAATTTCATGTGAAGCTAGTTGAAAGATTCATATGAAGTTTCATTACCATCGACCCAGTTGTTTTTTGTGAATTAGGTCTGTGTTCTTCATGTGCTAAATCATTTAACATGTTCCTTGACTGCAGTTCATTTTTGGGCTCCAACATTCAAGTGGGGAATTAGTTTTGCAAATGTTGCAGACTTCTCCAAGCCACCTGAAAAGATTTCTTATCCTCAGCAAGTTGGTGTGTATATCCTATTGTCAATTTGTGGCAATAAGTGTCTGTTTAACTTTTCCTCCATAATCTTTGCTAAACGAGACTGTCATTGTTTGATGTTGGCAGCTGTTACTTGTACTGGGCTCATCTGGTCACGTTACAGCACAGTCATTACACCTGTAAGTTTTATTGTGACATGTCTTTTGTTATTTCTTCTTCGTTTTCTTATACATTGTTCTTTCTATGTTGGTTTGTGGTAGTTGTTTATTATAGAGCTTTGTCATATGTCATATTTAATCATTAAGTTTCCAAGCTATATACATGATTACATATGTATATGCATGGTTGATTCTAGAGTTAACTAGACATGGAGTCATGGACATACATCTTGCATCTTGTGTTGGTTTGACCTTTCAATTCAGCATAATATCTGAACCTTTTGTAGAAATATCTAGTCACAGAATTGTCCGTGCTGATAATTATGGAACTTGTGTAACAATCCTAATCTCAACAACATATGCAAACACAAGTTGTCTTTTGATTTTATTGTGATTTGGTATTCGATGAAGATGGCTTCTTCTTTGTTGCGATGTGCTGATCTCCATTGTCTTTCGCTATCGTGTTGGCTTGGGTTCAAATCCAACGCATTATGTTCTCCATCTTTTGCACGAGCGATGTGACTTGAGTAGCAAAATCCAATGATGCTACTGGAGTACAGTTTTTCTACTATTGTGACACCATCTCTTTTTGTCGATGAACAGTATTTAATTTCCAACTCCTGAAGTTCTTCACCAAACTTTTATGTCATTGCCTGGTGATAACCATCCACAGGGGAGGATCATCTCTTTGATACCACTCGATCTATTTGGGAGAAGGTTTCAGTGATCGAATCCTTCCTCCGATTGGATTTATGCATTGTCAGATGATTGATAGGGACACTGGAAGAAGAGAAATGCGAAAGAGAAAAATGATTTAGGTTCCTTCTTGAAAATGGAATACCTAATCACACACAATTATAAAGAGCTTCTTGAGGCTTCTTTCATGCTGTTTCCTCTCTCTTTTATTCTCTCCCTAGGGCTGCCGATCCCATTTACTTTTGTAGCGAGAAGACTCCTAAGTAGAGGACTCTCAATCGGAGTCCTAATCCCATGCAGAAGACTCTTAGAATGCAAGTCCAACTCAAATTGAGCTCAGGCTTGGCCCAACTTGGACTTGGGCTGAATTGATCATTTCTGATCATTGTAAGCCTACAGTGATGTGTCATGTTTGACCTGTGTTCACTTTTTGCAGAATTGGATGATCTGAGGCTAACAGAAGAGTGTTGAGTATTAAAATAAATAACAATTTAAGAGAGGAGAAAAGGTGAAGAGTTGTATAGGTAGAGACAAATAAAGAGATTGAGACCAATGATATCTGCCAAAGAATTTATTTAGGCCCTTTTATGCAGATGAAAAATGCTGTTCTTTCATTAAAAAACATAAGTAGTGCATTATATGTACAGAACACATGGTCTGATGTGTCAAAGCCCGTCTAGTCCAAAAAGTAACTTGTCCATATAGCTTGTGAGACATATGAAACCAATGAAATTGCTAAATTCTGCCTTGAACATTGCTAAATGGTTATGGTCATTGTTATGTATTCTATTAGTTTTTTTCTGAAAATTTTACAATGTGGGAAAGCCACTCTTGAAAATCCTTGGCATCCTTGCGAAGCACATTCATGATTTGCTTGCATAGTCTTTCTTTTAGCCAAATGTAATAGATACAATCCCTTACTAAGTCCACTCCAATAATAATTTACATTGCTGGGTCTGTCAACCTATCAAACTTCAGCCAGTAGAAATTGCATTTACAATGGTAAATTGGGTGCCTGAAGTATAAAGTTGGCAAGTTTTGTTCCCTCGTATGGTGGAAACGCAGATGTTGTTCTCCATATTTATCACTGATTCTATTCCCTGATACTTTGTTTTTGATATATCACAGGACTGGAACATTTTCAGTTTTTAAATTAACAATTATATTGGCTTCATATTTGAAACCAGTGAAATTGTTGCTAAATGGTTATGGTCATTGTCGTGTATTCTTTTAGCTTTTTCTGAAAATTTTACATGGAAAGAAAAAATCATTCTTGAAAATCTTAGGCATCTTTGTTAAGCACATCCATGATATGCTGGCAAAGTCTTTCTTGTTAGCTAAATGTAAAAGTAGATACGAAAATTTAGCTAATAGGAATGTTATTTACAATGGTAAACAAGGTGCTCGAAGCATACTATAGGTAAGTTTTTTCCCCTCATATCATCGGAATTCAAATGTCATTCTCCAGCATATGCCACTGATTCTATTCTCTGATTCTTTGTTTGTCATATTACAGAAGAACTGGAACCTTTTCAGCGTTAATGTCGTGATGGCTGGGACTGGTATATATCAACTGGCTCGCAAAACTCGGTATGCTAAAATCTGGTTTCCAAAAATAGTATTCACCGCATGCCTCCTGTCTCTGAATATCCTTATCCCAGCTCTATGATATTTGTCTTTGAACTACTATTTCTCTGACATTCTACCATCTCATGTCATTGCAATTCTTATCATTTTCGCTCATGGTTGTGCTCGTAGTTGTTCCAAGTGTGGAAATTTATTCTGCTTTATAAATTTTCAGGCATGATCACTTTTCTGAGGTACAAGAAGTACCAGCAAAAGAATGATGAGATATTTATGGACTCCAGATCTTTGTTTGAGTTAACGACAACCACCTTATTTCTTCCCGTTCAACATGTACCTTTTGAAAGTGACGAGGGGTTGAGTATTCATAATATTGATTATCTCAAATATGCCCTTCGAACCAAAAGAATTTTATTATATTTAAATAACTCAAATAATATTTGGATACATGTTATATGGTAATGGTCATTATTGGAACTTCACTTTTACTGGACACAATGAGTTGATCTTGGAGACTTGGGTTTTTTTTTTTTTTTTTGTTCTTCAAAGCAATGGAATCATTGAGGTCCTAGGAAATAGCTCCTGTGTTAGGCTTTTATGGGACAAATGATTTTTCGATACTCCACTTACGATAAAAACCTATATTTATTAACATGAACATGTGTGATGAACATCCATTTGTTTCTGATTTAATTTTAAATGATCAATGGAATCATGGTTTGATCAATTGCATGTTTTGGTAATGCCATTTCTAAGACCTTTTTTGAGATGGATTGATCCTAACACTCCTATAAAGATATATGGATATATATATGAAACCAGATCTGAAGGGCAACGATCAACGATGATTGTGTAAAGTCATCATGTTGGATCTATAGAATGGATACAGATTCGTCCAGATCGGATTCCATAGAATAGATACGGATTCCGCAAGATCTTTGGAAGCTTCCTGCGATTTCCAAGGTTTTATGTTCTTTCTTTTTTTTCTTTTTTTTCTTTTTTTTCTAAAAACGCTTATCTTTATTTTTTTTCTGCAATGAGGGAATGTTTTTTTATGTGGCCAAGGGATCGATGGCTAGGATTATATATTTTTGAAATGCACATTATTAGCCCTCTATTTTCCTCAAAAACTTAATTTTTAAATTTTTTTTATTTTCAAAATTGACATGTCGACGAATGACTCAAAGGGGGCAGTTTAGTTAAACAAAGTTGCCTTGGATTATGGTTGCTCAAGACCAGAAATAAAATACGTTCGATGCTGGGTTGAATCTATAGTGATTATAGAGGTAATTTTTGATAAATGGGCATTTTTAACTAACTTTAAAAAATCATCAATATTGGGCTTTTATGGTATGGTGTCTCTCAATTTGATTTTTACATGGTTTTTTTTATTATCAATTTGATGAAAATATATTCATCGATTGGCTCCGTCATCATCACTATCTCTACAAGTGTTGTCGCTTGTCGCATCCTCCTCCCTCACCCTCATCTTCTTCTCCTCCTCCTCCCTTGTCGCTTGTCTTTTTTTTTTTCTCGCTTGATGGGTGCATCCTCCTTTCTCTCTCCTCGTATCTTGTTACTTGTCTTTCCTTGTTACAATGGGAGTAAGATACTAGAGCAGAGGCAAACGATGGAGGTACCTACCGTCTGTATCTTTGTGGAGGCAATCATGTCATCCGTGTCTTTGTGGAGACAATCTTGCTGAGGAGGAGGATGATAAGATTGTTGTCTACGGAAGATGCTGTACAGAATCTGCCTCCGTTGCTAGCGCCCTCATTACGATAACAAAAAAAGGATGGAGAAGAGGTGAGAGAAGAGATAGGAAATAGGAAAGAGACGATGATGATTGTGGTAATGATAGTCGAGGGTAAGAGGGGTATATATTTTTTAAATTCACAAAAAACAAATATATAAACCGTGAATCGGAAACGAAGAACTCGACGATGGATGTATCATAGCTCTGAAGCACTCGAGAGAGGGTTTAGGATTCCTCGACAGCCATTAATAATTAACTAGAGGGGAGAGGCGGTGGTGTCTCGGTGGATCAACACGCGTCCTCGACAGAAACCTCGAGACTGCCAGCCAATCCGGGTTGCTTTATCACGGCACTAACAAAAGTGACGCGAATCATGTGGACCGCAGTGAAAGGAAGGCGAAAGCGTCCGGCACTGCAGCGGCAGCAGCAGTCGCCTTTCCCACGTCACTTGTTCTCCCACGGCAGGGAGCGAGCTGTATCGAGATGGGGGGAAGTCTTTAGACATGGTGGAACCTGGAGGGAACAGCACGTGCGCGGCTGATGAGTTGCAATCCCGTGATTGTGTGTCACCAAAAAAATCGTGTTCCAATGTAATACAAATGAATATTTATGTTTATAGATCAAATTTGTGAAACCCTGTTCCAGGGTTCATTTCTTGAGGTGGTAGCCGCTGTTCTCGTCCGATTGGAGCAAACCCTGTTTGTTCTACGGCCTCGGACGGGACAGGGGATCGAGCCGGAAGCGCACCGGCGAAAACGACAACGTTCTAACTAGGAGACCCACGACGGTGACCAACGGGAAACCCCTGTTTCGTGTGTCTCGACGACGGAGGCGAGCGAGGTTGGTCCACGCGACGGGAGGTTCGCCCGCCCGCAGAAAGAGCACTTGGGGATGCTGTGTGCCAAACAGCACATGCACTCACTACGTAGACGACGCTCTCACAGGAGTAACACGTGTACATCATCAAATCATGCACGCAAGGGGACAAGCTAACTCATCGTCTCCCTGGACTCCTCTGACACGGAGTCTACGAGGCCATGACAAGGATGACCTGCTCCCAAAGCGAAAACCATGTGCTCTCCCCCACGGGAAACAATGGAACTGCGTCTACCTACGGCCCCTCGCAATATCTACCACGGGATTCTGATTCCCTTGAAGAAGGGCCTTAAATTAAAGGCCCCGTCGATTCCTCCAGGCATCGAAAGCCTCGACTTTAGTGGGCAGCGCAAGCCACGGCATGGGGAGGACGGCCAGAACTTTACACCTCGGAGCCCTCTATGCTATTCTTTCTTCGTATTTTAACTCTCCCAAGATGTGCTTGGTGCGTGCCGGTGAAAGAGCAGCATAGGATTTAAGAATGATAAAAGGAAGAGAGGCGGGGGGGTTGTACTGAATGCATGTTTGCTGCAGACGGGACACGCGCGTGCCGACAGGCTATTGCACGTGAATGTGTCAGCTGAGGAAGTCCTCTCTCTGTCTTCTCTTCTCTTCCTCCCCCTTCATGGTGGCATCTGTGAAAAATGTTATGACTCCTCATCACTGCCAGTTCAAGCTCCATTTATTTGTGTTGGACAGAAAGGCAGAAATGGGCCAGAGAATGACCCAGAGAGAGAGAGAGAGAGAGAGAGAGAGAGAGAGAGAGAGAGAGAGAGCTATTTTTACTATGTTTTTTTTTATCTTTTCCTTGTTTAAGCTGCCAAGAAATAAGGCGAGGGACGTTGGATCGACGAGTGTCTTCCACAAGTTATAACCAAAACATGTTGACTCATGGATGAGTATATAAGTTTGCTTCATTAAGCAAGCATTCCGAGTTTAGACTTCATTTATTCAGACTTCCATCAGTTGGGTGGAACATTGTATTTGGGAGGTGTTTCGACTTGAAAGATTGTTCATTCATTTAAGACTCTCATCAGTTGGGTCTACGACTGGACATTATGTTTGGGAGATGCTTCGACATGGAAGACTCTCTATTCATTTAGGCTCCCATCAATTGGGTCTTCGACTGAGCACTACGTTTGGGAGATGTTTCGACATGGAAAACTTTTTATTCATTCATTTTAGACTCATCGATTGGGGGATATTGTGTTTGGGAAATGCTTCGACACAGAAGACTCTCCGTTCATTTAAATTCCTATCGATTGGGTCTATGATTGAACATTATGTTTGGGAGATGCTTCAACGTGGAAATGAAGATTACGCATTGTATTGTCTTCGAGAGATGTTTCGACGTGCAAGACTCTGGATGGAGAGTGTTCGGCACCACTCATCAATTATTGCCCCCAAAGTTGTAGCGATGATGCACCAACTTCATCGTTCGTTAATAATTGTAGCGTTGCGATGCGATGCGATGCATCATTTCTTGTCACAGAAATTGATGAAGCACGGGCGGTGATCAGATGGTCATTCTGCGGATCAAGGGATGCCTTTCTGGGAGAGAACATGAAACCCAAACCAGGGTGCAGAAAAGGAGAAGCCCCAGCGCCGTGGCCAATGGGTTCGCAGGTTTGAAGGCCACCTCTTCTTCCCATCTCTCCATCACCCCTCTTATTGATTTGCATTTGTATTAATTGACGTGCCCCCACTCGCTCTCCCTCTCTCTCTCTCTCTCTCTCTCTATAATAACCCCACTTGCTCCATCACCCTCACCCCCTCCCCACACTCCCTACACCATCAAGAGACGAGTCAAGGAACACACACCGGTATAACGAGAAGAAGAGTGGAACACGTCTCACAAGGCCTGCTGCACTCATGAAGTCCTTTTACTCCTCTTCTGATCTCGAGGCTGGATGCGCTCCTCCTCACAATTTCATGGAGGCAGCCGGGGTGGGATCTCCGCCGCCAAAGGCCAGGTTCTTCTGCGGCGGCCTCGACGACGACGACGAGCCGCACCACTTCTTGGACTCTTGCAACCTCTGCAACAAGCCCCTCCCCCGCAACCATGACATCTTCATGTACAGGTTCGCCCTTCTGCTGCTGCTACTTCTTCTTCTTCTTCTTCTTCTCTAAGTTTTGCAAGTTCGTTCGGCTGATGGATGAGTTGATGTGCAGAGGGGATATGGCGTTCTGCAGCGAGGAGTGCCGGCAGGAGCAGATCGAGATGGACGAGGGCAAGGACAAAAACCAGAAGCTCTCCCTCAAGGCTTCCTCCACGAAGGACTCGAACAAGGGCGGCTCCGCCACCAGCCCTCCCAAGTCCCACAAGGTCCACGTTAGGACCGGCACCGTCGTGGCCGCAGGTTGACGGCCAACTGTACCACATATACAACACGGGACGAAGAATCAAACAAAGCACGGGAAAAAAGAAATCAGTATGTCGCAGAAGATCTTGTGTTCGCAGTGGAGAAGTGCACGAGCAAATGGTTTCATCACTCCGAACAAGTCGCATCAGGAGATGTTGTGTTCGGAGTGGATCCGCCGTTTTAATGTCGAACCTCGCTCTCTCTCTCTCTCTCTCAATCTCAAGAGGCTCTTGCTGGTTTTTGACATAAATGATATTGATCTGAGCCTTCGAAGAAAACACTAAATTGTGAAGGATGATTAATCTGCTATTTCTCTTTGTCCTCCTTGCTTCCGGGAAAGAGCAGCGACAATAACGTAATATGGAAGAACCACAAGAAATCGCCAGTTGACATTAAATATGGTTAACTATCGAGAACACAAGACGTGTGGCCTTAAAAGCCGATTGTGGTTTTGTTTATGCGAGTGAGTGGACTATGAACTCATCAAAGTTGACACTGAGAGTTGTTTAATCTCAAATCACTAAACAATGGGGTGCTCTTTTCATCAAACCACTACCAGAAACGCCAAGTCATAGTTTGAGCATATCGGAAAGCAAAATATTATGTGCATTAAATGATGCTAACAACTCGAATTATAATAGATACGGTCTTCCGTAAACTCAAGAGGAAGTCCAGTAACTGATGAGCGGAGATTCACAGAGATCTGGAACAGTGAATGAGAATGTAAAAGTCGATGCTTTTGCTCTCATGGCCTTACGATTTGCCATAGTCTCATCATCGTTGGTTGCTAGGAAATATATTTGAATCTGCAGTTCAGAAGATTGGATATTAAGAAGAGCTTGATTTAGTATTCCAATCTTCCATTTCTTTTCATTGTTGAAATTCTATACCACCGAGGCTGAGGGACTTGGAATATCGAAAGAAGAAAAAAAACACAAAGTTTTCCCATAATTTTCATTTCATCAACCACACTTGCTCGAGGTTTAAAGAATACCTAAGATAGTACTTGCCTACGAGTTTATCAAATTTTTTTGCTAATAGTCAAATCTTTCGAGTTCGAGAAAATACTTTGAGTCATGAAGTAATGCGCCGTCGATCTATCGATCGATCTGCAGGAAGTAGCATGGTAAATCTGCAAAGGAAGGAACTATACTCTTCTTTTTATATCTTCCGCCTTCACAACCACTATTATGGATAAAAGATCAATTGGAAGAAGAGAGAGAGATATATCTCTATTAATCAATGATTAGATTGTATGTCATTAATGTCATATTTTTTTCTATGTACCATAATAATATTAGTCTTTCTTAATATAATTTAAAATAATTCTTATAATTTAGATAGTTTTATTATCATATTCAATTATAATATGTATAAATATAAATGTACATAAGATAGCAAAAGCAAATAGTTTTAATTACGTAAGTAAAAAATTAATTAAAATATCCATTCAAACATGTATCATCGTATAAAAAAATAATTTCTTTTTTAATCTTGTTAGTAGTCTTCCTGTTTGACTAATTGACTTAGAGCTTGAAGGTGACGATTGCTCTCTCTTTCTGGATAAGCCTTACCATGGGATGCATGGAAGCGACGAGAGAAAGTTTTGATTTTTACTTAATAGCATGATGCTTTCACTCTTCTCAAGCTGTTTCGTGACCCCAAATGGAATGGATTGAATCACAAGTATCCATTCACTTCTTCTGTAGAAGAAGAATTGGAAAAGGAGCGGATGGTTTATGTAGGAATGGAAGAGGAAGAGAACCAGATAGTTAAATCAGAGATATGTCATACTTGTTTAGACTAGCCATCCAAAGGGACTCATTAAGCTGGGTTAGAAAGCAAAAGTCAAGGACGAAAGAAAGTGACTTTTTTGTTTTTGAATGAGTTACTATTACCTATTCTCCATAGGAAATAGTTTTTACTATGCTTATCAAAAAATCAAATAATAAAAAGTGTGATTTGAAGACCCAACCTTCGACACGAGAAAAAAAAGCCTTTTCTTTTTTTGCTCAAAAAATAAAAACATTATTTTTGACATTTTCGGATCAATGATCAACATCGTTACTTCTTAGGATATGATCAGATCTAGAAGGGTGCCACCTCACTTTCTCGCGATAGGAGAAGTGAGGCCTATGCTATTTATAATATTAGATTCAGGCTCCATTCCGTATTTATTCACAAAGCAGGTAAATCTTCACCCTTACATAGCTACACTAGAAGGTTTTTTTATCTTTGCATTCACTCGAAGGGATACAATGACTGACTGAGTTTAACCGATGAAGACTTGCTATTAGAAGGAAGGAGTCACCATTTTTTAGTAATTTATATTTTTTATCGATTATTTTGAGTTTATCATATAAATCATGAAATGCATCAAGTAATTCATCAGGTAAAGAGATTTCAGATGAGTCATATACCTCGTCATTGAAAGTTATCAATACTTAGTTCGTCATTTCGTTTTCATTGGTTTGCTCTTTGTCTTCTGTTATATTTGATTCATCCCATGTTATCTTGAATGCTTTTTCTTCTTTGGAATATTCTTCTTCAATTATGAATACTCATTTTTAAAGTATCCTAGCTTTTTTTTTTTTTTTTTTTTATAACAAATTATTATATCATTTTTAAGTTTATTTTTATTCTAAGATTCTTGTTTTATCGAATTAGTCTTGTTCTTTTTCATAAACTTTTTAAATATTATTGTAAAGAGTTCTATGTCATCATTATCACTTGAGCTTTCGTTCGAGAGGGGAGGCGGTGAATTAATAGTTTCGAAATAAAATTTCGATTTGAAAGTTCGATAAAAAAATATGCATAAAAAATGAGTTAACTTAGAATATGATCAACATGATTCTTTGGCCCAACGTCCAATATTTGACATAATGCTTTTCGACCCATCATTTAATCCTTCTACTTCAATAATTTGAGTCCATGATTGAAATTTTATGTTATATATTTTAAATACTTATTAATCCATAATTTCATCAATTAATTTTATCATTAAAACATGGGATTCAACAGACATGGAACTTATTAATCCATATTTCAAATACTTATTAATCCATAATTTCATCAATTAATCCGTCTAACCCTCGACTATCAAACGATAAAATGACCGGGGCATCAATCACTCTACAGGTGGCGAAGGGGGATTAAGGCTGTCGTCAAAAGGCACCCTGGTGTCCATTGGTACATCATCATCCTTAGCGTAGTCGATGAAGGGGTCTTGCTCGATCTCCAGGATATTAAGGCTGTCGTCAATAGGCACCTTGGTGTCCATTGGTACATCATCATCCTTAGGGCAGTCGATGAAGGGGTCTTGCTCGATCTCCAGGATACTTGGCCTTGAAGCTTGCGAGAGTGACAATGTACCAGTACTAATACGAGACCTGGCCCGACCTCTCGAGCCCCTTCCGGAACCTAGCCGTCTCCTTGTGCTGAGCAATCTCCTCTTTCGCCCGTTTGGGAGCAAGACATTGCTCTTCGGCCAAGGCCCCGTCCACTTCCTAAATTGCGGCCCAAGCTACCTCGAGCTCCTTCGAGATCCCCAACAGCTTGTCCTCTAGAATTCGATTCCTCCGTCAGGTGTCCTTCAGCTGCTGCTTGGACTTGTCGAGCCTCTGGCTAACGTTCCCGAGTTCTTACTTGGCCCGCGCCAACTGTTCGGCCAAGTCGGCTGCTCGTGCACGTTGTTCCACGGAGGTTTGCTGACGCTGGTCTGCTTGTGCTGTGCAGAACCACCATTACATGATGGGCTTGGTGGATCGGTTCGAGATGCAAGGGTAGTGATCGATCAGCTATCCGGGATGGTTGACGAGCTCCGGGACAAAATCAAGGAGCTGGAGGTGGAGGCATCTTGTTCCCGGCGTCGGTCGGGAGAGGTCGACCATATGCAGGGCCATAAAAGGATGGGTCTTTGCATCGAAAGAGACATCATTCATATAAATTAATCCATAGACATCATTCGTATAAATTAATCCTTAAGCATGAAAGCAGATTTATTAGATGACTCCAAAGGCCACCCAGAGTCACGGGTTTAATAACCATTTTACCATTAGAAATCTCTCGAGTAACCACCTTGATACATTCAAAATGTGGGTCGCAGATGCATACAAAACAACGTTCTCCTGCATCATAGATTAACGAATGATTGAGCTTGTTGCTCATTCACTAAAAAGGACACAAATCACATTCATATTTGATGATTTTCAAATTCCAATTCAATTCATTGTTTGTACAATTTGTGGGAGTCGAGCCCTACTCTCAAGGGCAAGAACTATTATGAATTATGACCGACAAAGAAACTGTGATGAACATTCCTTCGATCAAAATAGTCAATATGGATTTGCTTATCCTACAACTCCTACATAATTTCGAATTATATCGTTAAAAAGGTGAGTAAAAATAACGAATTTCTACAACTTGTTGGAACGAAACATCCAGATGCATTACAACACAAAAAATATTTGGATAACTTAAAAAACAAGGTGACACGCAAAATCCTCATCTTCTCTGGATTTCATGCTTCTTGTTTGCTGAGTTCTTTTAGGTCCATAGTAACGTCAAGCCCCATGTTTAACAAAGAACTGACCATGTCAGGGATATCCCTTTTCAGGGCTTCAATTAATGCCTATTCAGTGCAAGCAAACACAAGAAAATCATCAAGTCATCAGCAATCAGAGGAGGATAGCATTTGAAGGCAATACAAAATACAAGTTAGCACAACAGGTTTAAATGTGTTGTAGGGCACTAACATTAGACAAATAAGCAGGGAGACTTTCAATATGAGAGATGAAAAATGGTTCAACAAGAAGATAACATAGGATGAAGTATTGTGAAAGTTCAAAAAACTTGTCCTGTAGCTGGTCTGTTTTTTATCAGCATTTCATTGATTGCAATGATGTGCTAATCATACTTCTAACAAAGTTTCCTGTCCAGGCCTAGAGTCATAAAGCCTAGTGCATAATCCTTGTCAAGGTTCAGCCAGAAGTTGAAATTAAGGTAGCAGCAAAAACAACATAAATCAACCTAAGTTTTTGTACGGTAGAGTATTTTGATAATGACTTCTCTGTAGCTACTAGTCTTTAGGGCCTACATGATCAAATATCACAAGCAAGAAATTTAATTAAGAGTCCCCCCCCCTCCCCATCCGCTCTTCTAGGACCCTAAATCCTCTGCTCTATTTACCAGAATTCTTAATGTTGCACCAAAAAACGAAGCCTAGTTGTTATCTATTTTTTCGGTTTTCTTAGTAGCTACAAATGCTATCTATGCTTATAACTTGTCTTCTATTTGGCCAATTAAGTTCTAGTTTTGGAAGATAAATTGAACGCATTCACGGCCTATCATGTAATATATCATTCGAATGTTAGCTAGTAAACTCTAAAATTTTGGATCAGTGTCACTAAATCAAAATCCACCAGCTTTTGACACCTACATGTTTATCATGGACTTAAGCAGGATAATTGATTAGGAGGGACCATCAAAAGCATTCGGTGACCAGAAAATACCTAATAGATTAATGGGAACTTTCATATCAGGGTTTTAAATGAGCTGTGCCTTGAACTGCATAAGGCAGCATGCATTGTATCGACAAGAAAATGACACCATGATGTAGGACAAGATTCTTGGTTTTTTTCTCTCGGAACCAACAAAATCATTTGACTAGCAACTGCTGAGTGGTGAAACAACGTACTTGTTTTTGTCAAGTTGGCAAGCTTTTGCAAAAGAAATTCTTCCCCTGGCAATATGAGACCATCCCTTTACATTAGTCTCTTGACCAAAAAGAAAACAGCACTTACATAAGTTCCTCAATTGTCATGGAGTATTAACAGATATATCACAAATATTTATAAGCCTTGGGGCAACCGACAAAAGCCCTCCTGTTTTTGCTCCTGCTAGTCCCTCTCTACCAGGTCCAGCATTCTATCTGGAGGTTCATTAGCTTGCAAATAGCACATCCAGCAGCTGCCAATATTTCCTTGTGTCTTTCTTATGATGTCTCCTGAGTCTGCATTGTCCTTGCCAGTGGAGACCAGGCTGTTAAACTTGGGATCTGGGCTGTAGGATCATGTGATCTTACAATCCAGATCAGGCCTGGCAAGTCAGGCCAGTCGCTGAAGTAAACAAATGGTGGAACCAGCCCAGCCCGACTTGTGAGTTGGCTCAGGACAATCGATCGACTCAGATGAGTCAAACTCAAGTTTACTAACTCAACTCAGTTGGCTTTATATAAAAGGGGAAAAAAAACTCCCCGCAACGCCGAGGACTCTTCTCCCGCGCGAAGAAGTCACCAACAGACGAGGGAGAGCGACGCCGATCTCCAGGTTCTCTTTTTTGCCCTTATCTTTCTTCCCCTTCTCCCTCTTCTTTCTTCACCCTCGGTCACTACCCAATTTAAGACGATAACGGGGCAAAAACAACCCCTATCGACGATACCACCCGGTAGCGGGCGATCCGTGTACCGGTCTACTGGCGGGACCAGTACATGTCAAGTCCACTAACGCTAAGAAAGATTGGACTAGTTCTCGTGTTTAACAGCAATATGTAAATATTCTAAGAGAATCTAGTGAGTTATTTTTTTTCATAACAAATTAGTAACATATATATATATATATATATATATATATCATATTTATATAAAGTAATAAAATTTAAGGAAATTTTTTTGCTGAATAAAAAAAGTACCAAAATAGTTTATCACATCAATTATTTTATATATTTTAAAAATTTTAAAAAGTAATTTTACTTTTACATCCTTTTTTATTTTAGAAAATAATTTTAAAATAGTTAAGCTTTGGGTTGACCTATAGAATCAACTATTATTTAGATTTTAGACTACAACTTGGCAAAACATAATTTAGTTTTTATCTTCTCTTATTGACAATTCTTATAGAAGCATGCTTTTAGCCTCTTATAGAAGTAAAAAAAATCTCGGTTTCTTCTCCCCACACGAACAAAAAAGAGGCGACATCACCTTTTTACTATATATATATATATATATATATATATATATATATATATATATATATATATATATATATATATATATATATATATATATATATATATATATATATAACTAAAAAAAATTGTTTCCTTCTTTTTTGCTCGCACGAAGAGAAGGTGGAGAGAAGAAACCGTTTCCTTCCCGCGCAAAAAAGGACGACAAGGTGACATCGCCACCTCGTTTCTTTTGCCTGTGTGGCGAGAAGAAACGTCGCCTCGACAACGCTCGATTTCTTCTCCTTACGACGTCGCCGAAGATTCTTCTCCCCACGTGGATGAGAAGTCGCCGACGACGTTGAAGCCTCGTCATCTTAAACAAGGAGAGAGAGCGACACTGAATCTCCAGGTTCTCCTCTTCTTACTTCTACCTTGGGTAATACCACTCGGTAACGAGCAGTGATGATCGATTTAGGGTGATAACATGGCAAAAATAGCCCCAATTGATAGTACTACCCGGTAGCGGGCGATCCGCGTACCAATCTGCTGGCGGACTGGTACGAGCGATATAATTCGAATTAAAATCATTGCTTTCGACAACCCACTTATTATTAGCAACACCCTACAAAAATACTAAAATAATTACTAGTAATATCCTTATTCTCACAACCCCTTATTTCATCCGTCGAAACCTTAACTACACTGACGTCGCTCTCTGCCACTCCGTCGTACGACATCATCGATGACACTGCTCATCGCTTGTGATTAGAAGGGGAAAAAAGGGAAGTTAATAAAGGTATTTAAATTCATGTGATGCCGCTCACCACCGCTTGCTATTAGGAGATGAATAAGAAGGAAAAAGGGGAAGATTATAAGGGCAATTATGTCCATTTACAGAGGCTATCTTAAGCAAGGTCTGCCATACCGAATCTTACCGCCCGGTACGACAGGCCAGCGGTACGCGGACCGCCTGGTAACGGTCCGCACTGTAGCACTATAGCAGTGCACTGTAGCAATGCTACAGTGCTCGGTGAACCTGAGTGTACCGAGCGGTACACCGTACCGTACCGGTACCGAGCCCAGGTCGAAATACCGGTACGGTACGGTATTGCGAACCTTGATCTTAAGAATATTAGAAGTTCTTAAAATGAGGTTGTAAATAGCAAAAAAGGTTATCAATAGACATCTTCTTGCTATATTGGCATAAGATTTAAAATATATAAAATTATCTAAAAATTATTAAGAAAAGAGGTTGTTAGTAGACATCTCCTTGTTATATTGGCATAAGTCATTTAAAATATATAAATTATCTAAAAATATATAAAGAAAAAGTGATACATCAAATGAAAGCTCTATATTAGGATCCAAAAGACCAACTAATTAGTCTTCATCGCTCTAGCTAAGGAGACCATTTGTTGGATGAGTCTATGCACCTCCCCATGCCATAGCAAATCTCTAAGGTTACTATTCTGGATTCAACTAGGACAAGGGGACTACGATCAAGAATGGATCCAACAAGGAAATTTTTTTTGATATTAATACAATTATTGACTCTAGAATGTCTTTTAATCTCTTTCTTTTTTTTTCTCTTTTATCTTCTCTCTTTTCTCTTTTTATGATCCATTGAAGATTTGTAAAAAAAACACTTGAAAGGAGGTAAATAATCAAGAGGAATTTACCAAGTAAAAGTTCTCACCAATTTGTTTTTATCAATTTGCATCCATCTTCATTTTTTTTTTAAATTTTCTGCACTGGTTCAGATCAGTGAACTAATTCAGGTCAACCAAAGGGCTTCCCTCCATCTCCTCCTACTTCCTTCTCTCCTCCTTCCTTCCTGTTTGAACAGGATTAATAATATTTGACATCCAATTATAACAAAAGCAGGTAAAATGTTATAAAATGAAATAGAATTTAGAAGATGAAACCCAGAGGCACGTGATTGCTGTCCTAAGTGTATTCCCTCTGCCTCGTGCTAGCATTTATTGGGAAAACCATCCAAAATACAGCTGGGATGTAGATTCTCCTACGCGCACATCGTGGAGAATTAAGGAGATGATACTCTAGTACTAGTAGAACAAATAACAAATAGAAGAATGAGAGATGCACCTTGAAAAAGAGGTTAAAAAACAAAGGAATTGGGCCATGTGCAAAGCTGTGAAAAGATGTCTACTAACAAGTTTTTGGCCAATCAAGGGGTTGCCATGTGGAAGTCTACGAGTGTGTCACAGGTAAAACGCCCACCAATCAATGCACAAGCACCACGTGTCCATGAGTGAAGGAGTAAGACATGGAGCATTACTCCCAAAGGCAAAACAATGAAAGATAGGGGTATTTTCATAATTTTAAAAGAAAATGGTAAGTAAGGATAAACCTCTAATCTATGATTTTCCGCATTTAATGGGGATACAATCATGCAAAAGAGAATATAATCTATTTTGTACTTGAAAAGAAGTACCTAAACATGAAACTACCAAAAGGACCTCATACGCAGTAAAGCTCGAACTTTTCTCACTCAAGTGCTAACTTCTTTGAGGTTGAAGGTTGTTACTGCCTGCCTCAAGTTTTATCTCCTCTTCTTCTATGGTTAGCTGTTGCTAGAGTTTCTATTGTCGTGACTCCTAACTAGGGTTAGACTTTCAACCGAAGTCCATCTCAACTTCTAATTCTGAGTGCAACTCTCCATCCAATCCGAGTGAAACTCAGATTGAGTTGGATGGGTTCTTTAAGATGACCGAATCTAACCCTTGAGCTTGGTGATCCGAACTCCAAGCATAGAGCATGAGTATAAAATTCACAAATTGAATGTTGATCCATAATAGCAATTATTACACAAGTAATTACAATATAAAAAATGTAGAATTTTACTTTTGGAAATCAAACAAAGCATGAAAAACTCTTGCATATATTAATCACATTGGAATGCAGATACAATCAAAACATTTAGTATGATGTCTACTAAGAGGTCAAATATTCTTGCCTTCAGAACTCTAAACCTAGGATCTTTATGTCTATAACGACAATAGATATTAATTCAGACTTACCTGTTTGTCTTCCTTCTTCTGTTTCCTTATAACCTCCTGTGGCCATTGACTAATTAGTTTCTGCAGTTCATCTATGACTTGTGGCTTCTTCAGATCTGGCAGGTTCTGTCATGGAACCAGTGAAGGGGTATCACTTACATTAAAAAGAACCACGTTCCACAAGAAATGCAAAGAAAAGAATTAAACTTAAAAAATTTATGGCCTTACACGTTTCCGATCAACTAATTTCAATCTTTTGTCAAAAGATTTATTCAGGTATATTATCTTTCACTTATATCTGAACCTGACCTTTAAGAAAATAGAAAGCTGCTGTAATGTAACATGCATACAACCAAGCATGTCACAACTAAAGACACAAGGTAATTTCATCAGCAGGTGATTTCATTGTATAAAAACTAACCAATAGAATTGGGTATTTTTTTACAGGAAAAATCTACCAAAGAATATCCATCAGAAACACATTAGACGAAGCAAGTTTTATTGATCAGTCCATGTAACTGATGATATAAGAGGTCTCAGTAACTCTCCTTAGGGTAAACGTGAAGCTAAAATATGTTAATAAGGGTAGTACATTACAGTTTTAACTACTTTGGCTGACAAAAAATTGCTTGACATCCCAAAATCGGTTAAGCTAATTTATCCCATGTCGCAAGGAAAAGGGATGGTCAAACCTTGTAGAGAATATGAATGGTAGCAGCAGCAGTCTCTGGGTTATGTTCAAGCAGATGTCCCTGCAATGCTCCAAATAAAAGAAGGCCACAAGAAACAAAGTTTAACAAAGACATCTTTCACAAAAGAAAGAAATTAAGTAGTGAAAAAACATTTCTTAAGAAAAGATTAGAAAAATGATCAGCAAAGCAGATAATTTCTTCTTTGTTGTAAAGTCTAACAGTTACTCAATTTAGTTTAAGAGGTACCATTACAGTCCGCTGGAATAATGTTCTTGTTAAACTTACATCAACCACGATTCACAGCCTAGCCAATGGACAACCTTAGATTAGCAATGATGGAAAAGTAGGTGTTGATATTGCACAAGATGGTAAAAGTGGAATTGGATTGAAAAAGCTACAAGAGTTTCTTTGACAATTAATAAGTATACAGTGGATTCATGCACTTTGAGAGTAATATTCAAAAATTCATGACTGACATTTTCTTTTTGCAAATGGAAGTACACCATCATTACTCAACCAAAAGTTAATACGACAGACGCAGGTTATTGGTCCAGTAATACAAATGTCTTCCAAAAAAACAGACTGCTCCTGCAGGCAGTCAAGGTATCACATAATGCATAAGCAATGTGGTTGCATATGCAATCACGTATATGGTCCATATAAGATATTACAAACAACAAACAATACAATGAGGCTAAATCAAGAGCTTATGGTATAACAATTGTACACACCATTAAAGCTTGTTAAATGATAAATTATAAGAAATAAATAAAAGTCTAGCTGACCAAATTACATAGAAATACTAGAATAAGAGAAATTTAACATGACGATGGGCAAATGGTGCCATAAACAAGAGTTTGCAAGTGCAGAATAAATACTTATTAGGAGTCAAAAGTATCCGATGAGAAAGATTACCTTAGCACATGAAAACCCATTTGAAAGTGTTGGTCGCTTTACAATTTTTTCTCTGAGCTTCCCAATTTTCCAAATAGATTGAACATCTCCTGTGCAACCAAGTCAGAGACATTCAGTACAGGAAGACACCTTTTCTAATAGGAAATTGAATTTTCTTCTATGCAAGCAACTTTATATGATCATCTGCAATCTTCAAAAGAAAGCATTGTGCTACATCAAATCTAGTAGATTAATGTACAAATTGTCCAGCTACTGCCTTAGTGAAAGTTGTTAGATATGTCAATTTACTGGCATATAAATTTGCCAATCTATATCCAATCTAGGCAACCAAACCAACTTATCTACTTGGTATGAAACAAGCACAAACAATTAAGTAAAAGAAACTGATAAGATGGTTAAAAAAGTTCACTAACAATCTAAAAAACCTTGACTTAGATATTATGTAGCATCAACATAAGAAACTGTAAATGGACACTGGGAGAAAAAAAATTTATGGAAAAAAATGTGCATCAGAATAAAACCAAATGTTTACTTAGTATACATGGCAAAATAGTGGCTTGCCTTAACACGCATCAAAAGAACTTCAAGATCTATTCATGGTGAAAAGCAATCTGTTGTCTCATCAAGGCCTGTTATATGCAAATCAACAAGATAGCATAAAAGTTATCATGCATGTGCATTGATGTTTTCATTCAATTATGAAATTAAATTTGTAGATAACTTAATGAACATCAAACAAAGTGTCCATAATATTAGCACTTTACATGAGACAGTTCACCATACTAGCACTTCTTTTAAAGGTACTTCTAAGTTAGTACTTTTTCCTCCAAAATATAATATTATTGTTAAAATTTAATAATATTCAAACAAAAAAATTAGATGCAGTACCAATTTTCGCAGCAAATTCCATCCAAATATCAAATGCTGTTTGATGAAGTTTTACTCCAGCCTTGAGAAACCTTGCTGAATACTTGGAAATCAGATCCCATTTGTTTGTGTTGTGACAAATGCTGTACAGAGCCACCAGGTTTCGAATGAAACTAAGGACATTGATCAAAGCTATAAAAAAAGAAATAAGTTTCTGAATATGAAAAAAAAAGCTATGGCACAAGATGTGGAGCCTAAAATACTTCAAATGTATCTGAACATGCATAAGTATGAAGTGCAACAGGCAGGACGAGAGATCTTTTCACAAGAAGCTTGAGAGCTTCCCGACCAGAAAGACTGCATTGCATGAAGATTCAATTCTGAAATAGATAAATTTACTTCTCAGGTTCAGAAAAGTTTTTTATAATGATTTCATGTTTCCTTGATTTGAAAATTGGATTCGAAACGTTTATTTGTTAAGTGTAATAGGATAGTGTATTCTATTTTCATTGAGAAGGCACATACAAATGCATATGGAAGGGGTTCCTACGTCTTTGGTAAAATACAAATGCTTTTCAATTTGTGTTAATAATATATATATACATATGTATATATACATATACATATGCATATATACATATACATATACATATACATATACATATACATATACATATACATATACATATATACATATATATAAAAGATCAGAACATGCATCATATTTTTTTAATAATAAATTTGAACAGATATTGCGGTTTATTAAGTAATCAATCTACTAAGATTAGCTTCTTTAGATTTCTAAATTAGTGGCTCTTAAAGAAACCTGACTTTGTCACTTAAATGAGGGAAGTGTTCCTAAACAAACTTAGTTCAGTATACCAATTAGAACATTTTTTTCATCATTTCTTAATGACAAATGTGGGATTAGAGAAGTATTTCTTTTTGTATTATTTTTCATATGGTAGACGATGATTCGCTACTCCTTTTTAGTTCCAGTAGAGACAGGGAATGCAATAATACTCATGGTGAACAAAGAGTTACGGAGAGTAAAGGAGAAGGAATCAGAAAGGAAGAGGCTAAAGAAAAGACAGAGAGAGAGAGAGATGGGAACAGTTAGAAAGGAGAGATGCTTAGTTAAGGGGAACTTGAAAGAAAGTTCTTAAATTACATTTCCGATTAGGTGCAGATGATTCAGAATAAGCATTGGGCTAGTTTAAATTGGGGCTGGTCACCATCTTAGTAATTGGAGACAGAACCCTATATGTCACCAAATCTGTGTGTGAACTGGGGCATCCCTCTTTCATGGCACGGTACCATAACATGCCAAAAAGCCCCAGACATGCTCACTGTGTCATGAAACAGCAATCCTTGTTCCAATATTTGTTTGTTATGGGCAATTACAGGTTACAAGAACCAAAAGCATGTTTTGTGATATTCTGAAGTAGGTGATTGGTCAACATACAAAAGCACTTCAACTGTTGAATTTAGCAGTTTTATTTCAAGCACGAAGAATTAGCAAAAAATTACAAAATGATATTATGCTAGTTCACTCCTTTGTGAATTATGATCAGCCAAGCTTCATTACCTTGTCTACTCATTTGACTTTCTTGTAAAAGCATTTCTTAAAATCATAATAGATTGCTTTCAGCAAAGTTAACATATGTAGCGCATACTATTAACTGATTGAGTAATGCTTACTTCATTTAGTCATATAGTTGGTTTAACCTTTGATAGAATCTTCCTTAAGAATTATGCTCTCTATTCCTCAATATTTTTGTCGAAATATGCAGGTAGTTACCACTGTTATTCTTACTGCATTTATTTCATTGTTTCTTTCTTGTTATTGATCCTCAAAGGTGATTCTTTTTACATTATTCCTTAATATCGTAGATAAATATATATACTGTTGACTTATGAACTTAGTCAATATGTATGTTGCCTTTGGTTAATGTCAACTTAGATTAAGTTCACCAATTATATTTTAGTTATATTCCATTAACCTTTTGATGCCTAACAATTGGTCTTGTATTTTATAAACTCTAGGAGTTGCCTTTGTGAATTTGGAAACTTCAAATTTTAAATTTCAACAATGGGGAGGTTATACAGTCTACTATTGCCCAAATATCGCTCATTTTTAATAGCAAATAAAGAGAGCAGTCATCCTACAGGTTTTCTTCTTTGTAGTTTCCTCAAAAGCACGGACAAGTCAATTTAATGCGTGTATCCATGAAGGGCATGTGTCGAATACAGCCTCGCTGACACGATCAGGGACACATCGATCAGACACGTCTGTTTTTATTATTTTTTTGGAAACATGTGTCCGTGTCAAACCCTACACCCTTCCTCATCGCTTTGCAACTTGTGAGCAATGCTGAGTTGCATGGCTGTCACATAAACGCAGCCCCACCGACAACCATTGCATGACCCGCAACGACCATGCCCTCAGCATTCGTCCCTCCCTCAAGGACCCGTCACCTATCACTGACAATCTCGCTAGTGGGTTTCTCTCGACATCCCTCTCATTGACCGATTGCCTAACACGCACGGCCTCGTCACCTCACTCGTGCAAGCTCACAACATCAACCACAGAAGCCTACATCCACCACCTACGTCCCAAGCCCACCTCTACCCCAAGCACCCCCTACTTCCTCACCAGTGAAGCCTCCTCTACTCTTGCTCCAAGTGCACCCTTCTTCCTCACCGGCGAAGCCTCCTTTGCCCTCGACCCGAGCACCCCCTTCTTCCTCATTGACAAAGCCTACTCTACACTACCCCCGAGTGCCCCCTTCTTCCTCATCGGCAAAGCCTCCTCTACCCTCACCCCAAGCGCCACACCATCGACCTCCAGCAAAGCCTTCTTCCTCACTAGCGAAGCTTTTCCTCACTAGCAAAGCCTCGTTGCCATGCTATGTTGCAAGGTAATATGCTGACCCATTGGTTCACAGTTTGCCAATTACTCTAAATAGTGATGATAAAGCTTAATAGGTTAAGTGACGAGAAAAGCTTTTTTTCCTCATTCTTAGAATTTTAAGTTTTACCAACATTACCGTCTTCTGCCCTTATTGAAGGTATAGGTTAAAAACTTAATGGGTTACATATGTTTACTTGATGTTATATCTTATACTCAATAAATTTAAGTATAAATATTTAAAATTCATCTTAATTGAATAATATATATATATTAAAAAAACATGTGTATCAACATGTTCGTATCCTAATTTTTTAAAAGTGACATGTTGTCGTGTCCGTATCGTGTGTACTCGTGCCCCGTGTCCATGCTTCTTAGGTAGTTTTGCTCTCTTACCACTTGCATTTACCTCTTCCACATCATCAAATTCTTGAACTTCATCATCCTTAGGTAAATATTCATATGATTCAATATTTTGGGTCTTCTTCTTATTCATATATGCTTCTAACTTAAGTTTCACATATGCAGGACATTTTTTGATGCAGATGTATTTTTGAAATTTCCAACTTGATGTTGTTTTGCACAAAAGATACCACCATTTATTATCTTATCGCAAAACATACGTGTAACAGTATTAGGATCCTTTGGGTCCGTAAATAATTGTACTTACATGCAAGATCCTTTTTTGTGTTTCTCACTAATGATTCGTCTTGGGTGCTACCTACTGTAACCATGATTCAAGATTCTAAAGCTGCAATGACAACCCAAAACAATAAAAAGTAGCACTAATCACTACAGCAATAGCAATAATAATCAACATTTTATTATTGATTCGTTGCAACAAAAAAGGTAGCTGCTATTATTTACAAGGGAAGGGGTTAATGCTGCTCACTACAACCGGCAATTGTTGTTCACAGGGGAAGGGGTTGCTATTGTTCACTATAGCAGGCAGCTACTGTTCACAAGGGAAGGGGGGCTATGACGAGGTCGAGAGGGGGGAGACAAGACGCTCGGATGAACGAAGCAAAGGTAAGAGGTAAGAGGGAGGAGAAAGTATCAAGAGGGAGAAGTCATCGTTGTCGTTGCCGTCGTAATTATCAGAGGAAGACATCATCGTTGCCGTTGGAGGATGATGTTGCCACTGCCGCTGAAGGAAGATGGTGGGGAAGAAGGTTGATGTCGTCGCTCGCTGATGCTAGGAACGCTACCGCATGCAGAAACGGGAAAGAGCGTTTCTACGTTAGGGTTCTTATCACGTGCGAGGTTTCGGGCTTTTTACGACTATACAACAGATAACTAGTTCAATCGAACCAATTGTCTTATGTTTGGTTCGACTCAGGCTCGATGGTTAATAGGTTCAATCGAACCAGATAAGTTTGTTTGGTTTGACTCTGGCTCGACCTAGCCTGATCAAACAAGGCGAGCACCTAACCCACTTAGCACCTGAGTGAAGATGCCCACCCAGCCCAATAGTTGAGTGCTCAAGCCTCACCTTGCCTCGACTGGGTGAGCGCTCAGTGAGTTCGCTTGCAACAAAAAAAATGGTGATCATTGATGGTATTATCCTTCCCTTCCTCTCCCCTCCTTTTCCCTCCTTCCTCTACAATGTGAGAGGAATTAAGTCAAACAATCCTTTGGTTTAGATGATACATTGAGATATATTATAATTTAGATCAAATTATCCATCAAAGGGTCATCCTATTTCTTAAGATCTCAATGTGATAATAAGATCCAAATAGAGAAAAAGATGAATTTTGATTAGGATCATAAGATCTAGATAATGGATCAGCCAACCCTAACAACATTTACCATCTAGCAATTATTTTTGTATCCAATGCTTACAACCCTTTTATTCTTCCAAGAAAGTCAAACAAATCAAAGTAATGAATTTATGATACATCTCTTGTTCACAAATATTATATCATCACACTAAGATGTATATGAAACTAGTAAAGTATAGCTTGAAATCTGCCAATTGGACCCAAAAATGACAACTAAAATTATGAGTGCTAACATACCTGAAGACTATGTCTGCGGTACCTGGTTGAAGCGGCATCGAGTTCTTTTCCAAGACCCGCATAATCTTTACCATTAGTTTGTCATCATTGTGCTCTTTAGCATATGACTACAACAAAAGGTTTGTCAAACAAATGATCTAATGAAGATTAACAAGTTAAAAGCATCAAGTACCAGTAAGTAATGAGCAGAACCAATGCTTGGAGTTAAACCATAGATATTATGTTTCCATAAAGCCTTTAACCCTGCATAGCCAAATAAAATATTAAAACCAAAACTAACTTGATTGCTTTTAATATAATAATGTACAATGGAAATATCTCTTTTTTTTATATCATGTTGTCATGATATCCCACTATCAGTAAACAAACCCCCCCCCCCCCCCCCCCCAAAAAAAAAACACAACACTTTCTAATTATAATTGGGGAGGTTGGCTATATCCTCATGAACCATGCAAACATTAAATAACCTACTTATCCATGATTGAATTGTATACACCTTTAATAAAAATTATTCCCATTTTGACCCTTGACGTTGATTACCTTCAACTATCATTGTTTAACAAGTGTTAGGTACAATTAAGTTACATGTCAACTACATTTGTCCATGAAATATCATAACTAAAAGGTTCCCTCAACTATTACCTCCACCACTACATGACCCATTTGGGCATGGTCAAACTCTATCTATAGAGAAACATACAGGGACCTCTCTACTGCAACAATTGAATTTGGTTGGTACACTAATGTATTTGGCCTCAAGGCAACCATGCTAAATACTTACGTTTGTACACTAATGCTCCTTAAAAATTTTCATCATATTTTAAATCTACGAATAATGTTTGCATGGATCAACCATTCATAAAACAATTCTTATTAATAAAAATTTGAAAAATTTTGAAATAACTAATTTTATTAAAAAATTAACTAAAAATTTAAAATCATTATTGTATTATATGCGAATATTACTAGCTTTGGGAACAAAAGATCCAAACTCAACCTGCCCATTATAGTAAAGCCATCATTCCTCTTAAACAGCTAAGAATATTCAAGCGCATTATGTGTTTGTTCTTAAATATCCTTTAACATGTTACAACTTTCCTGATAAACCCGACCTAACCAGCTACCTGAATGCCTCACCCACCAAGCCCATCCACCTCTTCAGCCCAGGTTAGCTCATTCAACACAACTGATCCAAACACTAATCTCGATCTGACTAAGAGAGCTTGCTTGAAAGTTCTAATTGCTTTGGCATATGATTGAGACAAGAGAGGGCATATAAGGCTACAAATCCATTCCTATTCAAAAAAGACTATTAGTCCCCTAGTTGAAATAAGAGAAACATGGTATTAAAAGGGGACTATAAGTCTAAAAAAATTATTAGCCGAATGCAAGGTTCGCAATACCGTACCGTACCGGTATTTCGACCTGGGCTCGGTACCGGTACGGTACGGTATACCGAGCGGTACACCCAGGTGTACCGAGTACTGCAGCACTGCTACAGTGCTGCAGTACTCTCGGACCGATAACAGTCGGTCCGCGTACCGACAACCTGTCGGACCGGTACGTACCGCCCATACCGGGCGGTACGTCTCGGTATGGCAGACCCTGCCCGAATGTACTTCATAGGTAGCTTTGGTTACTCTGTCAGTCCTCTAGAGATATATTTTTACAGAAAAGAGAGGAGAAAAGTATTACAGAGAGATATATTAGTCTCAAATAATTATTAGTTTATTGTGATTAAGATTTGGCATTAGTAGCCTAATATATATGAGATTTTTGGTTATAATAAGAACAAGTCATACATTAAATGGCGTATATGATGCTCACACGTGAACTCGAACCTATGCAACATTGCACTAACCAACCCGAATGTCTCAACAGAGATAATAACAAGTCATAAAACCCAAACGATAAGGCATACTTTTGGTTGTTACCTTTTAGTTCCAGCAGTAAAACACTTCACTTTTCCCCTATATTAGTCTCCTAGAGGTTTTAAAAAAAAGAGAGAAGTCATGGTTTGGGATAGTTCCTGACAAAAATTTGGTCATTTGTTACCCTCCCTAAAGCAAGGACAATATGTACATACCGATTTCAAGAGACTTCACACTCACCTTTTCTTAAAGTGACAATGAAGTTGGGCTTACCATTCTCTTTGTCCATCCAAGTTCAGCCTTGAAAACTCTTGGCTGATTTTTAATCATTCAAAAGATACTTGAACCCAGGACCCAATTTGACTAACCTGATTGATCCAATTCTAAATGTGATGGTCCCACCAGAAATCCCTACCATAATATCGCACATACCAGCTGATACATATCATGCTACAGATGAAGTGCAGAGAATGTACATAAGCCACATGATGAGTAGCACAACAACAGTAGTACGCACCTTGCCACTAGCCAAGCAGCATGAAGTATCTAATTATGTTGTTCAGAGAAATACACCAAAGCTAGTGAAAATAATGTTGCATTTCATTCTCTATTGAATAGTTTCAAAGTTTTTGAGTGCCTTTGAAAGCAAACCAACCTGATGAGGTGTATATTTCTGAAATTGTAGTTTGTGATATTTTAATGTAATAGTTATTATTTGAAAACAAAGTAGCAAAAAGAATAGACAAGATATTCTGACTCCAGATATGACTTATCTTGAAAAACTTAGTTGTGTCAACTATATGAGCAAAATCTTAAGAACATGAAATTAATCCTCACTGTATACAATAAGTCTCTTGGAAGAAATCAGTAGACTTCAGAAAAAAAAAACCTGACTGAAATATCTTTAAAGTAAGATTAGACAAATTACAACTCAACAAAATACATGTGCAAGTTCATAAAAGCCGCATACCATAGTCAAGGGCCCTACATGACGAGGTGTATATTTCTGAAATTGTAGTTTGCGATATTTTAAAGAAAAAACTAGCAAGCTTACTATGGTCCTCTGTTTTTTTTTCTCTCTCTTTGACACACAAAACTGTTCTAGATTCTTTCCCAAAGAAGTAATAGTTATTATTTGCAAAAAAAGTAGCAAAGAGAAAACAAGATATTCTGATTGCAGATATAACTTTAATCTTGAAAAACTTATTTACATCAACTAGACAATCAAAAACTTAAGAACATGAAATTAATCCTCACCGTATACAATAAGTCTCTTGAAATCAATCAGTAGACTTCAGGGAAACAAAACTTGACTGTAATATCTTTAAAGTAGTAAATCAGACAATTATGACTAAACAAAAAACATGTACAAGTTCATATAAAGTGCTACATACCATAGTCAAGGGCATCCGCACGAGTGCACGCCTCAGAAACTCTCATACAAAGATGAGAGTTGAAATTTGAATGTATACGAAGGTTGGATAGCCTCTGCATCCAAAATATTTTACCATATACAATTAATTTTACCATATACAATTAATTTTACCATACACAATGTATATTATTTTCTGAGTTTCAAACCATATATACATCAGCATGTATGCATCGATCACTGTAGGTACATTACGAACATTAATGTTTTTAGTGAACTCAGGACAAATTGCCTGCATGATTCTAGGGCAAGTTTAAATAGCCACTTTCCACTATAATATCATCAGTTAATTTATTATGCAAAACCAATTAAAGAAAACAATTACTCAACCATAAATCCTACCACCAGCATTGTTTAACAAATGTCAACTCCTAAACCTTCTAACTGGACTCAACTAAGTCTTTTTCCTTTTATCCCAGGTTTCATTTCTTTCTTCTCATATCCAGTACCAAAATCATCACCATGAAACCATTAGTATGTACATCACATACCAAAAATTTTTTAATCTATAAGAGTTCATCCATATTATATCTCCATTTGTGGACAACAAGAAGCTAATTCTTCATGATTTATTTTTTTATATAAGAAAATTGATGTTTAGGTGGACTGAACCACCTGAGGAATTACTAGGGTTGATGTGGTCTCTCATAGACATGATGCATGGGATCCACACACAACAGGTCTGTGAGAGAAGATACTACCCCAGACTGTTTTACTATTTTCAGGGCCAAACACGGAGTTGATCAAGGAGATCTGATGATCTCATTGCCCTCAAACAACCAGTGACTTCAAAATTATATGTCACCCACCTGCCCCCTTCATTGGGGGAGGGGGGTTAGAAGTCAAAGATTTCACCCCACGCCCCCTCGGGGAATGCAACTGATAGACAGATTTGACTCAGTCATAGTGTTCGAAGCTCCTGCCCAAACTCAATTCCATCAAACACTGTAGCAACTTGACTTGGTCAAGGAACTCTATGGAGCTCCTTGTCCTCAAACACACTGGTGCATCAATCAACCTGAATAGTCAAATACTAATTTTTCTTGTTTAAATTTCTAGAGTGCCAATAACCAACTTAAGCACATATTTATACATATCCAATTCTAGAAAAAAGGTGTCCAAGTGTATCCAAAAGCACAGAAACAAAGAGGGAATGAAAGAGAAGAATAAGAGCAAGCATATATTGAATTTATCCAATAATTCATAGAACTAACAAATATTCGAAGTTTCTGCAATATCTGGAAAAGAAGCTTTATGTCCTCTCGGTTCAAACAGTTGCTGATTAGAGACCACAACCAAGCATTTGGAGGCATGGTTTGAGCTTCAACAGATTTGAGCATTTTCTGATATAATTCCTCTACAGCCTCTGCAATAAACATTGAAAGTTAACTCAATGGATCCCTAGGGATTAGAACAGATATGACAGTGACCTTTGTATTACTATGTCAATGAAGCTAGATAATTTATCAAATAAATATGAAGACATGTTGTGATAAAGAGTTCAGATCTGTTTTACAAATCTCTTTATGACAAGTTGAAAAAGAAGGAAACATATTATAAGAAACATGATGCTGTAGATGTGCAGAGTTGGGGATAAAATTTTTGTTAAGAGAAGAGATACAAAGTGCTTACGCTAGATGATCAGACAAAAAAAGTTCAAATAATTCATAACTATCCAACAATTACTTGTAAGTGCACCATTGTAAAAAAACTTGAACAAGATTCTACAGTTAGTGAACAACGAGAGGTTACATAGGGATCATAAATATTGTCATAGAAACACAGATACAGTTTAAGAATTTTCTATTTCTAATAATCTTATACCTTTTCATTTCAAGAAAAGAGATGATCATTTGATTACTTATAAAAGTAAACATAATGGTAATCAAACATTCAAACATATATATTCGAAATAGAAAAGTTTGATTATATGTATATACCTAGAGAAAGTTTGATTAATCAACATAGACCAATCATATTTTTATATAAAATGGAAAAGTAGTATTTTTTTTTATCAAAACTAAGTGAAGGAACTTATATAAAAAATAATCAAAATTTTCTAAAATAAGATGGAAAAAGAAGTTGCTTTGAACTTGGATGGAAATGATATTAATTCCATATGGACTTTAACAGCTACTATGATAGCATGGCAAAGGAGATTTTAAGAGAGCTAAAGGTAGCTGTGTAGCCTAAACAGAGACTTAATGGTGGTATGAGGAAATCCAAAAAGTTGGAAGTTGTTAATAATATGGAGATTATGAAAGCTGCAATTAGTTTATATCAACGAATATTTCATAGATTAAAATAATAGTTGTGAGTTTTGACATAAGAGATTTGTTCATAAAATTAGAATACATTATGTCAAGAAAGTTTTGAAGAGAGAGAAAATGGATAAGAACTCAGGACTTCAAGGCAACTCTAGAAAATCAGACAATATTATAAAATAATCGTTAAGCCACACTTTATGGAATTAAATGTTGAGGTACTAAGAAATAACATCTAGAGGATGAGAATGTCAAGGTGGATAACGGGTCATGCTAGGATATATAGATATAAATATGTTTTCATTCATAAACAATTAAGTGTAGCATCAAATCTACTGATAGAGAATCGAAAAAAAAAATCTTAGGATGGTATGACCATATTAAAAAAGGAGCACTATAAAAATTAAGGATAGACAGTGAGTTAATCACTATTAGTGGTGTGAGCAGAAGCAATAGAAATCTAAATGATCATAGCAAAAGATATTAATTTGCATAGAGATAATAAGAAAAACATTCATCTATTTGGAACATTACATCTTGTTCTCTTTGTATCATTGGTCTCCTGACAAAAAACCATGTATTGAGACAAATTCCATGCCATGGAGAGCATGAGGTTCCAGTGATTTTACATTCAAGACTTTTTTGGAGATTTTGGATAAATGATGTCATCTAGATGGCGGAAGCCTACAAGTAAGCATCTTGTTAAATGAAGTGATGGCTCATCTGAGGAGACCACATGGAGTAAGTCGCAAGATGATCTTTTTGGAGGAGGATCAGTTATAGCAATATTGCAGCAGAGGTTATAGCAGCAAAGGGTTGGTGGCCCATGTCCAGAATAAAACAATGTTCAGTAAATTCTGTTCAGCTCCAGTGACCCTTTTCTGCATCACTGACTCCTGCTGCACCTGTTAGGTTTCAACAACATCCAAGCAAGGTTCGCAATACCGTACCGTACCGGAGCTTCGACCTGGGCTTGGTACCGGTACGGTACGGTATACCGCTCGGTACACCCAGGTGTACCGAGCGGTATATTCAGGCGTGCCGAGCACTGTATAACCTATGGTCCGCGTACCGAAAGTCTGTCGGACCGGTACGTACCGCCCGTACCGGGCGGTACGGACCGGTACTGCAAACCATGCAACCAAGGATTGTTTCCCAAAATATGGAAGTTTCTGTCCTAGAATACAAATGCAGGCCTTCGGTTTCAGCTATTCTAAGAGCAATTTAATCTCCTTTTCAATGAAAATATAACAAGAAAATCAAAGACAAATATAAACAACGATAGCAGCGCTGTTTTGCCATCATTTTGAACAACATTTCCATTTTCCAACAATAAACACATTCTTCTCTTCTATTTATATTCAAGGTGTCTCTTCATCGAAGTAGAGAAGCATAGGTGAAATTCCTAATAGATTAATGTATGCGGTTTAGGTCAAAATACAGTCAATTATTATCCTAAAATGAGACACTGAAACATTAGTTTAAAGAATGTTAAACTACAAAGAAGAAAACCTGTAGGATGACTGCTCTCTTTATTAGCCACTGAAGACAAACGAGCGACAGCTGGGCAACAGTAGACTGTATAACCTCCCCATTGTTGAAATTTAAAATTTGAAGTTTCCAAATTCCCACAGGCAACTCCTAGAGTTCATAAAATACAAGAACAATTGTTCAGGCATTAAAAGGTTAATGGAACATAACTAAAATATAGTTGGTGAACTTAATCAAAGTTGACATTGACCAAAGCAACATACATATTGACTAAGTTTATAGTTCACAGTATATATATTTATCTTTAATATTAAAGGATAATGTAAATAGAATCACCTTTGAGGATCATTAACAACAAAGAAACAATGAAATAAATGAAGTAAGAATAACAGTAGCAACTACATGCATCTTTAGATTGAAATATGAGGAATTGAGAGCATAACTCTTAAGGAAGATTCTATCAATGGTTAAACCAACTCTGACCAAATGCTTAGTTAAGAAGTAAGCAATAAATACTCAATAAGTTAATAGATGAGTGACATATTATGTTAACTTGCTGAAAGCTATCTATTATGATTGTAAGAAATGCTTTGACAAGAATGACAAATGAGTAGACAAGGTAATGAAGATTGGCTGATCATAATTCATAAAGGAGTGAACTAGCATAATATCATTTTGTAAATCTTTGCTAATGCTTGGTGCTTGAAGTAAAACTGCTAAATTCAACAGTGGAAGTGCTTTTGTTTGTTGACCAATCACCTACTTCAGAATATCACAAAACATGTTTTTATGGTTATTGTAACTTTGTAAGTGCCCAAAACAAACAAATATTAGAACAAGGATTCATGTTTCATGACACAGAGAGAATGTCTGTACCTTTTTGGCATGACATGATATCGTGTCATGAAAGAGGACATGCCCCAGTCTACACACAGATTCGGTTACATATAGGGTCCTGTCCCCAACTGCAAAGATGGTAAGACCATCCTCAATTTAAACTAGCCCAATGCTTATTCTGAATCATCCAGATCTAATCAGTAAATTAATTGAAGTACATTTTCTCACATTCCCCTTAACTAAGCATCTCTCCTTTCTTAATTGATCCCATCTCTCTCTCTCTCTCTCTTTTCTTTAGCCTCTTTCTGATTTCTTCTCCTTTACATAACTCTTTGTTCACTCTGAGTCTTATCGCATTCCTTTTGTCTACCGGAACCAAAAAGGAGTAACTAATCAATATCTACAATATGAAAATAATAATAAAAAAATACTTCTCTAAGAAAAACAAATCCCACATTTGACATTAATAAATGGTGAAAATATGTTCTAGTTGGTATCATACCGAGATAAGTTAGTTTAAAAACACTTCCTTATTTGAATGACAAAGTCAGGTTTTCTTAAAGAGCCACTAGTCTGAAAATCTAAACAAGCTAATCTTAGTAGATTGATTACTTAATAAACCCACAATATCTGATCAAATTTATTATTTGAAAAAAAACTACAATGCATGTTCTGTTCATATATATATGTATGTGTATATATGTATGTGTATATATATGCGTATATATGTATATGTATATATATATACACATATGTATATATGTATGTATATATACATATATGTATATACATATATTGAACACACAAATTGAGAAAGCAGTTGCATTTTACCAAAGGCATAGGTATCCCTTCCATATGCATTTGTATGTGCCTTCTCAACGAAACTAGAGTATGTTATCCTAGTACACTTAACAAATAAGCCTTTCCAATCCAGTTCTCAAATCAAGGAAACATGAAAATCGTTATAAAAACTTTTCTGAACCTGACAAGTAAATTTATCTATTTTGAAATTGAATATTTTTGCAAGGCAGTCTTTGGTCGAGCAGGAAGCTCTCGAGCGACTTACATGCTACCCTTGAAGCAAAATTCTCCAAGATTATTCACTTGATAAAATAAATCAAAAATGCAAAGAGGCAAATAATCATGATTGACTTCCTATTCAAACATTTCTGATCATGATCCTCCTCGTAGGTGATGCCCAAGTCTCACTTTAGGGCCTTCAAATGTAAGGAACAGGAAGAGGTTCCTTTTAAAGCATTTCTGATCATGATCCTCCTCACTTTAGGGCCTTCAAATGTAAGGAAGAGGAAGAGGAGAAGAGTCATACCTGAGATGTGATTAGGACAAAGATCGTACGTGGCGGTGTGCAGCGAGGTCGCGGCAAGCGTCGGTAGCCGGTAGCGGCAAGCGTCGGTCACGGTGAGAAGACGGAGGCGAGAAGTCGCGGTGAGTAGTCGCAGCATCGGTCGCGACTGCGTGAGAAACAGAGGCGGCCGGGAGGTGGGCTTGAGGGTTTTTCCACTCTCCTTTTATACGCGAACCGGACCGGAGGCGGTCCGGTTGATCGCAAGGGCTTCAGCGGAAATTTGAAAGTTAGGAAACAAAAGCACGAATCACGTCAAGCGGCGGACGTGCTCGGGAACCTG
This sequence comes from Musa acuminata AAA Group, assembly GCF_036884655.1. Taxonomy (NCBI): domain Eukaryota; kingdom Viridiplantae; phylum Streptophyta; class Magnoliopsida; order Zingiberales; family Musaceae; genus Musa; species Musa acuminata. The sequence goes on from NC_088359.1 coordinate 154,457, forward strand.
AAACACTTTTCCCAACTCAGAGTCATAAACCACAGAATTTGAAGAGGAGTTTTTGAACTCCTAAAATCTAGAGTTAGAAACATACCGGAGTTGGCCTCGTTAAAGTAACCAAATAAAATCTTCGCCCGAGTAATGGGAGCCGATCTAGTCCCTTTTCGCGGAGAAGGTTCAGGAACTTGCAGGATAGATCGTGGTTGAGAAGCAGAGCCTCTACCTGAAAAATGAGCACATCGGCTTCACAGCATCTTTACCGAGGTGAATGATGGTGGGGAGTTTGAGCTCGAGGTGAGGTGAGGTGAGGTTCAGAGGTCTCCGCTGCCGTCCGAAACCCTCGAGTTGATTGCGAAGTTCATCAAAGCAATAAGAGCTTTGCCAAATTCTTGGATTATGACACTCGGAAACGATAAAAAGGCTTTAATGGGATCTTCTCAAAGGAAACGAAAGCAACACAAAGACCTGTTTTAAAAAGGGATAGATAAGCCAACAGTGTAATATCTTTGTTCGGTACTGTTTAAAATCGAGAAATAAAATTATGACTTTTCACATTATAAATTGATTTTTAATAAAAATAAATAGATTCGAATCGAAATTAAAACCGATCGAACCGAAACCGAATCAGATCGTTGATTCGGATTTCGATTCCAAAATATCAACCCTTTATCGATTTGATTCTGAATTTAGATTTTACCAAGCCAGAATTGATGGAACCGAAAGCCAGAATTCGTGGGCTTTAAGGCCCAAATGTAATGGGCTTCTAAAGAGGCAGGCAATCCGATCAAATTTGGGACGGGGACGTAGGGAGGTCGACTTCGCTTAGGGTTTGACCTCCTTACGTCGTCGTTCCTTTTAATCTTAACCCTCTTCCTCTTTCTTCGTGATTATTTCTTTTCTTCTTCTTTTTTTTTCTCTTTCTTTCTTGCTTTCCCCTCCTCCATTCCCCAATTTACCCTCGTCGTCTTTCTCTCTGCCTCTCCTGTTTCTTAATCTCCTTCTCTCGGTTGGTTTCCATACTCCTTCCTCTTCTCTTATCCTTCTCTTTCTTTTATCCTCCTCTTTCTTGTGCTGTGCTTTTAATGATTCCCGCTCCGATCGCATTCCACTGACGGGGAGTCCCAATCTTCCTAAATCACCCGCTTTCGTCGCTATTGAGCTCTCAGGTGAGCGGTTGGATCCCCACCACTGTGCCCCGATCACTTCCATTTATGTTTTATGTAGCTCGGAGGACAAGGCAAAAGACGCTTCTTTTTTGCTTCTTTCTTGTTAGAATTACTTGCGGAAGCCGTAGGAAGGTGGAATCTTTAGGGTTTGATCTGGTGGTATCGATCGTTTGTTCGTTGCTTGATGGCGTTTTGTTCTTTTTTGGTTGTGATCGTTCAGATTTGGACGAGGAAGTGCGGTCAGGATTTATGTCCGTCTATCAATCCAGGGCTGAGAGGATCCAGGGGCAGCTTAGGAAACCCGGTCGACCGGGCAGCTCCGGCCAGCAGAGGAGTTCCATTGGCGGCGGGGGCGGCGGCGGCGGCGGCTCCGCCCCTCCTCCTATCCCCATCTCTGCATCCCCTGCTACTCCTTCGTCATTGTCGACGAACCGAAGGTGACATCTCTTCTCTCTCTTTCTGATCGGTATCCTCTTTGTCGCCGATGGGACTTGGCGTTTTTGCTCGTATGCGTGAATGGTTTTAAAGAGGGTTCCTATAGGATTTCTTTCGTTGTCGGTCTCTGTAGCTTCAAGAAATCTGGTAATGGACACGGGGGTCAATCTAGGGTAAATCCCACAACTGCGAGTTCTGAAGCGAGTGGTGCTGCTCCGGCTATTACTTTCCATCGGGCTGTTCAGAATGGTGCTCAGGCCCCGGCTCCCTCTCCTGGTAAACTGTCCAAATTAATTGTCTTTTTTTTTTTCTTTGATTCCCCTCTTCAAAGATCATTGCTAGCCTTAGCAGTAGCAGCCAGAACCTAGAAATAGTTTCTTAATTTGTTAGAATCCCTGTGTATTAATTGTGATCTGTTTGTAATTATTTTTCTTCCAACTGGAATCATAGAGTTTTGCTGATGCTGGTTCTTTGTAGGATTTTCAGATGCACCAGCCCCAGGCAGTGCAAAACCGATTGATGTGCTGACCCCCAGAAATGCATCCCGAGCTATCCCGAAGGCGCCATCTTCTCAGTCTGCTACTGGAGCTTCGAGTTCTTCAACACCCTTGACACTTCCGAAAGGTTCAATGCTATTCCATTTTGATTAGTCACATGTTCTTTTTCACGACTTGCCCTGTAAGTATGAACTTCTGTGAACTTTACTTGCGTACCGGCAAGAGCCAATTTCTGCCAGAAAAAACTAGAATTTTCACTGTATTCTCATTTTGTGATGCTCTTTTCAGGGGATGCATCTAAGACCTTTACTCTTCAGTTTGGCTCAATAAATCCTGGCATCATGAACGAATTGCAGGTAGCATTTTTTTTCTGTAATTTTATTTTTGGTGTCGGTTCTTTTCCCTGTGTTTCTTGTGATGTTCTGCTCATACTTGGTAAATGCATTATGATTATCAAAGATTCCTGCTCGGACAAGCTCAGCTCCGCCAAATCTGGATGAACAACATGACCAGGTTTGTGGATATTTTAGCACTACGAATTATGTTTTCCATTTCTCATTTTCCCAAAAGAAAAAAGAGTAGTTCGGAGTTTTCTGTATCAGTTTTCCCTCCCTCTGGTGCATGGCCTTTTCCTACCTCATAATGTGTTTCCCCTCTACTTTTTTGACAGAGTTTACTTGCAATTTTTATGACCCTCTAGTTTTAACAATAGAAACCTGGCTGCTTTGAGTTTGATCGTCACACTGATGTTTTACTTTGCTGACTTCTCAGGCTCATGCTGAGTCCTTTGGAGCTGCTCCAACATTGCCTATACCTTCTGTTCCAATACCGCAGCAACAACAACAAACTAAAAAGGTAGGTGGTGGTACTCATCAGTCTAGCAATCTGGAGCAACATCCTGTATCACAAGCAAAGAGAGATACAAGCATCCCAGTCCCATCTGCCTCAGTTGTTCCCCCACCAAAATCATCTGTTCTTCCAGTTTCTGGGATACCTTTGCCCATGTCTATGTCATTTCAACCTCAACAACCACCAGTTCCTCCTCAACTTGGTGGCCCTAGCCCACAGATGCTACCAGGTCTCGCAGCCAATTCACTGCAAATGACGATGACATTACCTGTGGCCAATGTCCCCCAAGTTGCACAGCAAATTTATGTTCCTGGCATCCAGCCTCATTTTGTGCAACAACAGGCACTGATGCATCAGGGACAAGGTTTAGGGTTTCCCCCTTCAATTGTTCATCAATTACCCCAACAATTAGGAAACTTGGGAATGGGCATTACTTCACAATTTCCTCAACAGCAGCCAGGTAAATTTGGTGGCCTTCGTAGGACCACAGTGAAAATAACTCATCCAGAAACTCATGAAGAGTTGAGGCTTGACAAAAAAACTGATTCTTCCAAGGATGGTGGTACCTCTGGGCAGAGGCCGCTTCCTAATGTAATCCCACAAGCTCAGGCTATTGCAACGTATAATGCTGCTCCTCAGATGTATTACCCCCAAATACAGCAAAATTCTTATAGCCCTTCTACACTTATTTTTACTACTACTTCTGTTCCTCTGACCAGTGGGCAGGTGTCGATGAGCTCACAAGCTCCAAGATATAGCTATTCTGTCAGTCAAAGTGGGCAAAACTTGCCTGTCATGCAGTCAACCATGGCCAACAATGTTCCAGTTGGCAAACCTTCACATTCATCCTCTCTGTGTTGCATTACTAAAGGGATAAACTCAGAAGAGAAACCAGTTTCCACCTCCCTCCCCGCCACAGTTCATGTAACTGCCAAACCATCCATCGGTTCAGAAGGTGAGAAAGTTGGGGCATCCTTGTTGGCACCTCCAGTGGTAATTAGCATGCCTGTTAGCAAAGCCCCTAAGTCGGTAAAGACTATGGCAGATTCTACTGATTCTTGTCAAAGAAACAAAGAGACAAGTCCAGATGGACCTGCTCGGCAGCCTAAGTCAGGTTCCAAACCGTTAGCTGATGTTTCATTGCCTAACGCAAACACAAGCTCTACTGCTGGTGATTCTGTGCCCTCAACAAAGCCATTGATCTCTGAATCACCAGCTGCTGACTCTGGCTTAATTCCATTTGGACCTGATGGCAGGAAAAGAGAACCTGTTGAAAGATCTGATTCTTTGAAGGAAACCCAGAAGAAGCAAAGTAACAAGGAGCATCTTCAGGTTTGTGTTCTTAGTTAATTTCCTTTTTCAATTTGTTGTTATTTGACTGGTGAATATTTTGAATCTTTGCAGTTAGATGCATCTTCTCCTGAAGGAGCAAACCTGTCTTTGTTAAAAATTACCGAGGGTAGATTTGAGAGAGAACTTATTTTTCAGGAAGGGCACACTAAAACTGAGAATACTGAAACTCTTTTAGCAACTGATATGGCCGCTTCTTCGATGTGGCCTTCCCTTAAAGCTGAAAACAGGAATCTTTCAGGAGGAACAACTAAGCCATGTGAAGGTAACTTAACGCCTGCTGTATCTAGCTTATCTGGAGCAATATTGGAGGAGGAAGCATCCCAAGATGCTTCGCTAGGGCATGCTGATTCATTTGGCTTGCCACCTGATGGTGTTTCCATCATAGAGGATTTTCCTTCTGAGACCACAATTTCTTTGAGCCCTATGGTGGATGGAACACATTTCAAAAGTTTGGATACTAGCTTGAGCGTGGCAAACACAGCTTTGGATGCTAGGATAGACGAAATGCTTGACGTAACAGAGCATGGGAAATCTGATGTATTTAATGCTTCATCACGACATTCTAATGATGCTGAAGTACATCCATCTTCTACCATCAGAAATTCTTCTGAATTTTCGTGTCCATTTGTGTCACTAAAAGAAGATGATGGGGTAAGAAATTATCAGAAAGTGACATCTAGGGACTACAATGCAGTGGACAACAAACCGTTGAATAGCTTTGTTGAAGATGTTGGTACCAGAGTGGAGATAAATAGGACAGTCAATGTACATTATAGATCTATTGATGCAGCTTTGGACTCAGCTGATTCTGGAACTGCACATGTTAGTGATGTTTCATCTGCAAATGACGGCAAAGATAAGCTTCATATGTGTCCGACCACACGTGAAGTAAAATATAGCAAGGATGTTGGTTTGACCGATTCTGGTGTTATGCCCATTGAATCGGTCCCTGTCCCTAATTCATCCCTTTCTGAGGTGGCACAGAAGCTGGGATCTAAAGTTATGGAATTGCCTAGTGTACTGATTTCTATGGCAAGCATGGGACAGAAGGAAAAATCTTCCTTGGAAAGCTCAATGCCTAAGATTGTGGCTGGAAGAAAGAAGAAGAGAAGGGAAATACTTTTGAGAGCAGATGCTGCAGGGGCATCTGACCTTTACAATGCGTACAAGGGCCCAGGGGAAAAGATTGTGATTGTTAGTAACTCAGCAAGTATAGATAGCTCAACAGCTGACACAATGGTTGCACATGTAGATTATTCTAACAAGGACGTTGCTGCAAGTGAGGAAGATGGGCAGAACAAAGCTGAATTGGATGACTGGGAAGATGCAGCTGATATATCCACTTCAAAACTGAAAACATTAGAGCATGGAAAGCCAGCTGATGGAGCAGGGAAGCAAGATGGTGATGATGGTTATGAAGCCACTAGTCGAAAGAAATATTCGAGAGATTTTCTAATGACCTTCTCGCAGCAGTTTATGGAGCTTCCTGTAGGTTTTGAGATTGGTTCTGACATAGCAGATGCATTGATGAGCACTCCACTTGGGAAATCACCATGTCTAAGTCCTGGGAGGATCATAGACCGGTCATCGGGTCCTCGGTCAGACCGTCGTATGGTTAGCAATTTGGATGATGAAAAATGGAGCAGATCACCTGTGTCTTTTGGCCCTGGACGTGACCTTAGATTGGACGCTGGGCAGGGAGCTGCAATTGTTAGTCTTCGACCTGGGCAAGGTGCCAGTTATGCAGTTCTGAGAAATTCTCGTGCCCAGGCATCCAATCAATTTGGAGGAGGTATCCTGTCAGGACCAACACAACCCTTGACATCTCAGGGAAGCATGCCACGTGGAAGTCCTGATGTGGACAAGTGGCAACGCGCAAAAGGTTTAATACCCTCTCCTCAAGCACCTTTGCAGGTTATGCACAAAGCTGAGAAAAAGTATGAAGTGAGCAAATCTGTTGATAAGGAAGAGGCAAAGCAAAGACAACTAAAAGCCATCCTTAACAAGTTAACACCTCAAAATTTTGAAAAACTCTTTGCCCAGGTCAAGGAGGTTAACATTGATAATGCAGTTACTCTTACTGGTGTGATCTCACAGATTTTTGACAAAGCTTTAATGGAACCAACCTTCTGTGAAATGTATGCTAATTTCTGTGTTCATCTCGCTTGTGAACTACCGGGTTTCAATGAAGACAATGAAAAGATCACTTTTAAAAGACTGCTCCTTAACAAATGTCAAGAGGAATTTGAAAGAGAACAAGCTGAAGCTGACAAAGTTGAAGAGGAAGGTGAGATCCAGCAGACCAAAGAGGACAGGGAAAAGAAAAGGCTTCAGGCCCGCAGGCGCATGCTGGGCAATATTAGGTTAATTGGGGAATTGTACAAAAAGAAGATGTTGACTGAGAGAATCATGCATGAGTGCATCAAGAAGTTGTTGGGACAATATCAGAATCCTGATGAGGAAGATCTTGAAGCTTTGTGCAAATTGATGAGTACAATTGGGGAGATGATAGATCACCCCAAAGCAAAGGAGCACATGGATGCATACTTTGACATGATGACAAAGCTCTCAACAAATCAAAAGCTATCCTCACGTGTTAGATTTATGCTGAGAGATGCAATTGATCTTAGGAAGAATAAATGGCAGCAGAGAATGAAAGTCGAGGGGCCTAAGAAGATTGAGGAGGTTCACAGGGATGCAGCTCAAGAAAGGCAATCCCAGTCAAGTAGGTTGGCTCGTGGTCCCATCAATAGTAATGTCCCAAGACGAGGTCAAGCAGTTGATTATGGTCCCCGTGGTTCCATGCCATTAACTTCTCCAAACTCTCAGCAGGTTGGTGGTCTTCGTGGATTGCCATTTCAGTCCCATGGGTATGGCAAGCAGGATGTGCGGGTGGAGGATAGGCATCAGTTTGAAACAAGAACAATGTCACTTCCCCTCCAGCAAAGGTCTACTGATGATGATTCTATTACCCTTGGTCCTCAAGGGGGTCTTGCCAGGGGAATGTCTATCAGAGGACACCCATCAATATCTAATGTTCCAGCTACTGAAACTTCTCTAGCTGTTGAACATCGTAGAATAACGTCAGGTCCAAATGGTACTAGTTATATGGCAGATAGGTTATCTGGAGCAACATCTGATCAATTAAACCTTCAAGTTCATAGTAGTTACTACGGCGTCAGAGACTTTAAGAGTTCAGATCATACTTTTGAGAGATCTGTTCCATCTATCCTACCTTCTGGACGAACTCATGGCACTTCAGGTGGCAGCCTAAACTCGGTTTCTGAAACAAGAACAATATCAGAAGAAGTTTTACGAGAAAAATCAATATTGGCAATTAGAGAGTTCTACAGGTATCATTCTCAATCATGTGTTTTGTAGGTCACGAGAGTTATGCTTGTGATGTTTCGTACTTTTGTTTTCTTCTCGTAACTTGCATGATGAAAATGCTTGATTTATTTTTCTTCTAAATGATATTTTCCTGTCAATCATTTGCTTATTATTTTGACATTAAGAGTTCAACCAATAGCTGTAAACATGTAAAGATCTTTTCAATATCTAAACCTCTGTGTTCATCTTATACCAGCATGAAATACTATTTGAGTTGGATTATTGATTCCGTAAACTTATACATAAGATAATTTCATGCTAAGAACTTCAAATGCTGCAATTTTTACAAGATTTGTGCAGCACATGCAAGATAACATCTCATGAACATTGCCATCAGTTGAAAGCTTCATTGTATGATCGTTCTTTTTTCATTTACTTTTAACTTGAACAAGGCTATGAGGGGCTTGTAGAGCAAAGTAACCAAATTTTCGAGATAAAAATGTTCATTATAACCCCACTAAAATCACAAGACCCTATTATCGTAAAATCTCAAGTTGAAGACACTGAAATTCTCTTTTGTCCTAAGCAAAGGCTAGAAAACTTCATCCTTATGAGGATAACCATAAAAATTTGACATTAAGAACAATCTAGGATGAAACTAAGAAAATGGGGATGCTGTGATGTACTGTAACATGTATGCTTTGAGATTCTTCTGATAAATTTAAATTTATAATGAAGTTGAACAACGGATAAGATTTTAATATGAACAATGCCTTGAAGATCAACCAAGTGGATGATTCAAGTCAAATGAATGAGGTAAAGTAGGTTGCTGGACTTTATTTTGGAAGACAATATTTTCTGGTTTAACAAATTCTACATGCCAAAATGATGAACTAACAATCGAGAACTGATACCAAAGCCATCAGGAAACTGGAGGAATGTAATTGCCAAATGGAGCGCAAGTTGAGACGGTAACAAATAAATTGTAAATGAAATAATAGAGAAAAAAAGACGTGTGTGAGTTACAAGAGGAATTGATGAGAAAAAAGGAAATCTGGGCAATCTACATTGTTGCCTTGGAACCAAAATTAAGGTTTTGATACCAGTTGCAGAACCATGTCACAAGAAACTGGGATGACACTTTGACCTCTTAACTTCAGCAAAGACAGTGTACCATTATTAAGATAAGCAAATTGACAAAGGATACCGTCGATTGTATATTGTCACTGATTTGAGAGAGCTATTGTATTCAGATAATGTGGCTCAGCTCTTAGTGTCCTCACTTTGCAAGAGGCCCATGGATGGGTTCATGAGCAAATGACTTTGGATTGTTTGAGCAAATGTATTGGGATTGTTTCCTATACCAGACCCAGAATCAAAAGTATTATTACCATTCTGTTTTGTTCGCTATTCTTTGATATTTAATATCCTTGATTGTTCATAAGAATCAAAAGTATTCTTTGATATTTAATATCCTTGACTCTTACCAAAAGAGCATATGTAGATCTCTTCCTTTAATTCTGGACTTATGTACACGAGGTTTGGACTGCTTTTTGTTCTGTGCTTCTGTTGAAGCCTAACCTATTACTTTGCTTTCTAAAAGGACATAATGCAGTATGTGATCTGTTTTACTATTCACGTTAGTATAGCAATCTAAAACTTTCTGGAACCCTACTTTTAGGACTTAAAGAATGTGACCACTTTTCATATCTGACAAAATCCTTCCAATTTTGATGGTTTAAAATGCCATTACAGTACAAAGATTCACGAGACTAAGTGTTACCTCTAAAATTTAGAAGAAATATGTTGGCTGCTTTTTTCCCTCTATACTACTCTGCAGTGCACCAATGCTCCTGCATTTTATTTTCTGTAGATACTTCAGATGTTCATGGTCAGAATTCCATTTAATAAAATTCCCATGAGATTTTAAGTATTACAACCAGCAATGCTATTAGAAGAAGTAATTCATCTGCTTTTTTTTTTCTTTTAATACCAATTTTTAACACAAAGCTCTATTATTTGGTTTAAGCAATTTTTTATGTAACTACATCTTAGGAAACAGATAATGAAGCCATATCCTTGATTTTCTGCAAAGGGAGATATGGACATGTTGAGTCTGGGTCTCATTAGTTTAAGTTATGAGGATTCCCTAGTTTTATTTGATGTTTTGAGGGTTTGTTAGATTTTAATAAATGTGTTAGCGATATGTTCTTAAATTGGTTTTATGGGTCCCGTAAGAACCAGGTGCTATGGTGTTTCTTGGGTTAGAATGGGATGAGTTGGACTAGATTTAACCACTCTATGTTTCTTTTTTTGTTTTCCATATTTTCTCAGTAGCTGTTAATATTTCTCCCTTCAATCTGTCTGTTATTTAAAGGTTCAACATCTATTTTAATTGCAATGTCGAATGGCACCATCCCACATGGTAACATTTAAAGGATCCACGCGTGGTAATATGCCCCATCCACTTCATCATTCATACTTCTTTGATTTATAATTATTTTTCATCATCCAGGCCTTTTGGACCTTTGGGATCCGCTGTTAAACATAGGTCAAAGCCGAAAAGGTTCTCCAGAGGTCAGCCACAGAGCATAGGTTAAAGCTGATATGGTTGTGTATGAGATCTATTATAATTATTAACTCAATTTTTCAACTTAACATCAGTTCTCTAATTTCATTGCTCTTTTTCTAACAAAGCCAAATTTTGCGGTAGTGAACGATTTTCCTCGTTCATCTCAGTGATTTAAAAAGCGCTAGGCGCCAAAAGGCGCCAAGGTCCAAAAACGCTCGAGGCACTAGGCGCTCGCCTAAGCGCTCGCCCGAGCGAAGCGAGGCGCTAAAATATAAAAATATATAATATAATTAATATAATTATTTAAATAAAAAATATGCTATTAAATTAAGAAAATCGAGTATAAAATCATAATGTCATATTAATAAAAAGTCTCAAAAATCAAAACAATAAAATTTTACATCAAATCTATTGAGTTGCTCTGTACACTTGCCATTTATTCTGAAACCTAACAATAATTTTAAATAAATAAAAATTAATAATATTAAAATCAAAATAATATATTATTAATCTAATAAATAAAAATACTATTATTATTTATTAGTATATAGTTAGCAGTATACTGTTAATATACTGTTAACAGTATAGTGAGAAGAGTGTGAGAAGACCGAGGCTGCTAAGGCAACCACAGCGGTAGCGGTAGCGGGAGCGGGAGCGGGAGCGGGAGCGGCGAGCGATAGCGGAAGTGGGAGTGGGAGCGGGAGCGGCGAGCGGCGAGCGACGACAACAGCGATGAGCGACGATTGTGGTAGCGGCGAGTAGCGACAATGGCAGCGGCAGCGGCAGCAGAGAGCAACGACAACGGAGAAGAAATCTCGACGGTAAAATCGCGAGTGTTAGGGTTGGGGAAGTCGGGGAAATCGTGAGAGGGAGCCTATCGGTGATTTAGTTGGTTCGATTGAACCAACTAAAGCACCGGAGACCGAACCATACGTAAAACACTGGTTCGGTCACCTGGTTTAACCTGGGCGCTCGCCCGAAGCGCCTGGGCTCGGGTGAGCGCCTAGGCGGCGCCTCGTTGAAGCGAGGCGCTTGGACATGAAGCGAGGCGCTCGGGCCTCGCCTCGCCCGAGCGCCTAGGCGAGCGCCCGAGCGCCTATTGAAATCACTGGTTCATCTTGCAAGCCTACTTGTTCATTAGTAAACTTTTACCTTTATGGTCACTGATTTAGCTTATGCAACCATGGATTAATGAAATTTGTGTTTATGTTTTCCATATTTCCTTTCTGAAATAGTTTCTCTTATTTTTTAATTCATCATGCTGTCATCCACCAATATTGTTAGATAAGCATTGCTTCCTTGCAGTAGTTAGGTTGCTGTTTTTCTATATCAAAACTACTTTGGTCTTTAGTCTGGAAGTAATATAAAACCTAGTTTTTTCTTCAGTGCCGAGGATGAGAAAGAGGTTGTGTTGTGCATCAAGGAATTAAATGCTCCAAGTTTTCATCCTTCTGTCATCTCATTATGGGTCATCGACTCCTTTGAAAGAAAAGATGTGGAACAAGATCTCCTAGCAAAGCTTATTGTTAAGCTTTGCAAATCAAGAGATAGCTTCCTTGATAAAGATCAGCTACTCCAGGGGTATGTATGAATGGCAAAATGGCTGAGATAATGTAGGTACTCTTTTTTATATTTTTTGATGATATCTTTTCTGATTATTACCTCACTATTTTTCAGGTTTGAATCTGTTATTTCTTCGTTGGAGGATGCCGTAAATGATGCTCCAAAAGCACCCGAGTTTCTTGGTCGCATTTTTGCTAAAGTTGTGATGGAAGATATGGCCCCTTTGAGAGACATAGGAAGATTGCTATGTGAAGGAGGCGAAGAATCAGGCTGTCTAAGAGAGAGTGGGCTAGCGGCAGATGTGCTCGGTAACATTTTTGAGACCATAAAACTAGAAAGAGGAGATACTGTCTTGGATGAGATCCGGGCTAGCTCCAATCTACCGTTGCAAGACTTTCGACCACCGCATCCAATAAAATCAAAGTTGGATGCATTTTTCTGATCGAGAGCACCGTAGTTATGTTTAGGTTTTGTAGGGTGTTCCATCCAGAGAATTGCTCTCTCTCTCTCTCTCTCTCTCACTGCTTATGGGTTCATATGATATGTCGGTTTCTATTTATCCATGCCTTGTAGTTGTCCCTTGGCTCAACGAGGTTGGCATCAGGATATGAGATGAACAATTTATTATTAGTTGATATTGGTAGCCGGAATCATTGAGGTAAGCTTTTTGACCTGTGGTGTATAAAGATTTTTTAGAATCTTGATTCTAAAGAAATAACATTCAGAAATATCTTATTTTTCAATGGTCCTTGTTTTCCTGTCTCTTTCTTTGGATTCACCAACATCAGTATCTTGGATTTCCAACTGTTGTTTCGTGTAGTACTTATTGGTAGTTAAATAAGAGATGTTTACATGAATTAGTTGCTGGCAAGTTGTTCGCGTCATTGCCAAGTAGATCTTACTATCATCATCATCATCATCAGGCTTCGCAGATAACCATGGTCATTGCCAAGTAGTCCTTATGCCCAACCCACATCGCGCTGTCTTTCACCCCCCAAAAAACCATGTAAAATCTTTGTCGAGTTTTCGCCCTTAAAAAAGTGCGTCAGCTTTTCCGCTGGCTCCAAAGAGTTGCTGCTGCTGCTGCATTATTTTCAATTACAAACCCTGTGGCTCATGCTTTAAACTTGCACCCCCTATGTTGCATCTTTCCTACCTAGCATCCAAGCAAAATATTCCTACCATCTTTATGATCCTTCTCGAGGAAGTTGTGTCGAGCTAGGAAGATCTTTATTCTCCCTTGTGCTTATAACTATGTTGATGCCTTTCGAGTCTTTGACCACGGAAACCTCTCTCAGCCTCTATTTCAATTCCCCTCCCGTGACAAATTGCGTCAATGGCGGCCATCTTAAATGCCTTTTGTTCTGTCTGCGAAGAAAAATGATGCCATGCACTCACTTAAAGAAATCAAAAGCAAGAGAACAATGTAGTGACAGTAACAACAATACAAATCAAAAGAGGTTGAGAAACTGAGGAAACTGGTGGGGTGGGGGCTTAGACTCCTCCTCCATTTTAATTACTAGTGTGATATTAGGATGTTCTACCTTATGGTAGAACTGATCCATCTGTCTAAAGAATTAACATACTCACTTAGATTCACAAAACTCAAAAATTGGTATGCATGCATGCATGCCTTTCAATGAATGCTTGGTCATGGAGTGCAAACCAGCAGTGGTGTGAACTAGCTAGGGCTCTTAGGCCCCTCCCCCCATTTCACCATCATAAAGATTGGCTGTGATCCGTAGCACATGCCGCCGGTTGGGGTTGCTGCTTTTTGGAGCTGCTAATCTATAGTACACGCTAGTTGAGTTGCTGCTTTTATTTGGCATTGGTAAGGCTTTACTTTTGTGATGGCAGACCCATCTCTCACATTTATCAATGGTAGCCATCAATATTGTCACCCATGATTTTGTTCAGATCAATTTTGTCTTTTGGCTTTTTTGTCTTCTATCTTCAAGTTTTGCTCCTAATTTAGACGATAAGGAAGTAACAAAAGTGAACGACGACCATACTACGATATTATTAGATATATAATCCTTTTTGCCTGTGTTTGATGATCCAGACTATCTCAGAAAACTCTGTTGCCTGCATGCAACCAAAGACCAAGTGATCATTAGCTTTGGTCTTCCATCTCACGTTTCATTCGAGTATAAAAGTATCACTCCAAGGAACTTTTGTTACGATCACACAAGAGATAGGTTGTCAAAATAGAGTAGATGTTGTTGCAGATGGGAGGAGTCCTTTGCCCTAGTGGAATCCTTGACCTAAAAAACTTCTGCAAGTTGTGAGAGGAGATAGTTAAGGTAGTGATGATGCTAGAGAGGTTGGTCTCCATGCAGTGAAAATTTTATTTTTGCTTGCGTATCAGTCATACTATACCAACACAGGAACTGATTCTGCCACCAATAGAAACTCTAACTCTAGGTGATTGATGGGACGTAACAGAAACCAGAAATCCATACATGTGTATCTTTACCAGGTGAAAGTGGATAGTATCAGAAATGCATCCTATCTCATCATTTGGCTTGAGCTTTTAGATAGATAACCAAGATAAGGTACTGTGGAACTTGGCATATATTGAGAACAGATAAGCAGAACACAGAAAGATTAGGATGAGGATTGACTGACTCTTCTTTCTTGGGTGAGCTTTCCATCTATCTGCATGAGAGGGCCTGAGGACTAAGCCACCCTTCTTAATCGAAGGAGGGAATAATGCTGGTTCTTTTTCCATGTGATGCCAAGAAAATAGCCTCTCATGAGGAGCATGATAAGATTTTTGAGTATTAATAATATAATGCATCTGCTCTTCCTTGGAAAAAGGAACTAACAAAGTCTCCTTTATGCATGATACTGAAATAAAGAATTATATAAGAGAAAGCATATCGATCAAAGCTTCTTTAGAGATTTGCAAGTCCTAAAGTCAACCCATTTTTATCACCAATAAACTAGAAAGAATGCTGCTGATGGCCAAGATGAGCCACTCAAGCCACCCAAACGGTCCAGTAAAGTTGCAAGGATTTCGAGAGGCTTTTGGCTCTCTGTTTCCTATGTTTATCATGATCACCATGATCATGATCGTGAATAACTTACAAAATATACATACTTTGCATATGATTTTTATTGATTTATAAAATTTACAATAAAGTTCTTAAAATTTTATTATGATGAATTTTAAAGAAAATAACTATATCCAACACTAATTATAATTATACGGAAGGTGTCTTAGTGAATTTCCTATGTTAAGCATAGGATTACACCAAGGATTTGTATTAAGTTTCTATTTTTTTTTCAAATTTATAATCGATGGATTTATTAGTTATTTACAAGATAAATATATCTGGTATATATTATTTATTGATGATATTATCTTAGTTAGTTGATGAGAGTCTAAGTTGAATTAATTATAAACATGGGATACGAAGGCAATCTTTCTTAGTTAGATATAATTTTAATAATATTAAGAATAGATATAAGAATATAGTTATGTTGGATGGACAAAAAATTTCTTTAAGTAAAAATTTTAGGTATCATAGATCAACTATTCAACAAGATCAAGAGATCAATAAAGATATTATTTATAGAGTAAAAATGGATATCATCACATATCTTTTAAATTAAAAAAATATATATAAGATAATTATGAGATCATCAAAAGTGTTGATTGTTAAGAAGAAATAACATATGCAAAAAAATTTATATTATTGAGATAAAAATGATGAGATGGATGTTTTGAGTTATTTAAAAATATAAAAAAAATATTTTTATTCACGAACAACTATGTATCGCTTAGACGGCGGATAAGATAAGGGAGAATCATTCAAAATAGTATAAACATATATTTATGAGACTTATTAGAAGATGTAAAATAATTAATATTAATGGTAAAAGAAAGATAAAAAAATCATAACAAAAATTATAAATGACTATTAACAAATCTCAATAACAACAAAAAGATCTTGGAGTTCATGTTCAGCTCGAGTAAATATGCCATTTTGGTTTTGGTTTCAGATTAACAAAGGCCATGCACGGGTAGAAAAAAGCTTTTGGATTTGGCTTTATTCCATGTGCAGTAAGAAAGAAAGAAGGCAAATCCCCCTATCATGTGTGTTTACCTACTATTGTGAAGTTTGTCGGAAAGAAAGAACGGTCGTCCTAAGTTGATCCTCTTCGGACCTCACATCGACACAAGTCTCATGCATTCGACATTCTTTTTTCGAGAATGATCACCATCACCGAAAAGGTTTAGGTAAATCAGTTTATATGCCTCCCTAAAATTCCTAGAAGTGTAGTTAGTACCTTTGTTCTTGCCAACAGCATTGAGGTGCTGCAGTGTCTCTTGAGCCTCTCTTTGGCTTGTCTTCTCATAAAGCAGCAACCCATGACTAAAAAGAGGGGCACACAATGCCATGGATACTGTTGCAGTATTCCTTGGAAAGACTGGGACGGGATAGCTTCGAGTAGAATCCACTTTTTGGGCCATCAAAAGTCCCACTCTAACATGTAAATTCACCAATCATATCCACGAGAATCCACTCTTGCACTTGCTTTGTTCCATCTAATGATACCCTCATGCTGATATGTTCCATATTCCTTCTCGAAAGCTGGTGTAGTTAAAACAAGGCGTTGCTTGTCGAACTACACATTAGTTTGCAAGTGAATCGAGATTAAATTAGCTTATCTACCTAGCCACAACCATAATCGACACTTCACTGATCCAAACGTTGCCTTTCTTTCTCATGATTGCCTGCACTTTAGCACATGACGTGGAGGTTTCGAGAGCATAACATGGTGCTAAAACATTGTGAGATATGATGCTGTGAGAAGATAGTCGTGGTTTGCTTATCTAGATAGATGATGCTTCAGAGTTGGGTGAAGGTAAAAGATAATGATCATAAATCATAAGGGTGCCATCGACCATGTGGATTAATTAGCATAATATTGTATTGACCACTGTCCGGCACACCAATGTTTGACATTTGACTAGCTATCTCTTTGCATAATACATATGGGTCAAACAAATGGTTTAAGAGAGTAAGATGGCATCTTAAAAGTGTTAAACAAAAGCTTAGAACCAACCGCTATCTTGTCACGTTATCTAGGAAAGATCATGCTTGCCGATAAGTGACGACGCACCATTAATCGTCTTCCACCTTGACTCTCGATGACAAGTTTCAGAGACTATTACCGAGAACAGCCATGCTTTTATGTCTTCCAAATACACATTATTTTACACACCTTTCCCTCCTTGATTAGCCGCTTTAGCTGTTAAGGTAAATAAATTAGTATTGGGAAAAGTTTCTCTCTGCATCTTCACGAGGAAGATTGTGTATGCTGATATCATGTGGAGATAGATAGATAGATCGATCGATGTAAAAACTCAATTGTTTATATTGGTGATATTATCTTTAGATGACAGGCTTTTTGCTGCACATGAAGGAAGGTTACTTTCATCTGCATCTATCTATCTTGCTGCTATGCACAATATCCCCAGTCCAGCTTGATCTTATCACTAACCTGGATGACTCTACTTTCATTCTAAGGGAGTGCCTATACTGGAAGTAACTAGATGTTAGTATATATTCTTATTCTTATTGGTAACTAGATCTCACTTTTCTCTTTGTCTTTCCTTTTGAGAGAAACATTGAGAGAGAAAAGCACCTAGGAAGGAGTTGCCTGTGCCAAATTCCTTTTGTTTTTGTTTTTGAACTCCACTTGTTTGATTAGACTTTCTTTATAACCTCTTGCATCATCTCTCCACCATTAGTTTGCTGTAGCTGACCCGGTCCGATGGATATTATTAACATGCTTCCTTTTTGACTTGTAAACAATCAACAGTGGTGAGTTCAAAGAGAAAGAGAAAGAGAAGTCAATTCTTAGCAGTACCTGAAAACAGGAAAGGCAGGTCTAGTAAAACCTAAGACTGGCTGTGCCAACAATAATGGATAAGAATTGGATCGATATGTATTTCAGATATGAACCAAGAGTAACGACTAAGGATATTGACAACGGGAGGATAACTTGGAAGATTCAAGCAAAAAAGGAGGAGGAGGAGGAGGAGGAGGAGAAAAGAACAAGAATAAAACAATATATGATAGGATAGGAAAGGAAAGGAAAGGAAAGGAACCTGAGGTAGGGGCGCTTGCGATTGCCTTAAAGCCAAAGGACAACAATTTGTAGTCGTTCCACGAGAAATCTAAGGGTGACGAACAAATGCCATCCAAATCTCGGGGACACTCAAGATTCCATCATTGCTAAGGGTAAAATCTGAGTTCATAACGAGTTGTTTTATTTCAGATATCCTCCCACGCTCATGTATAAAGCCCTGCAGAGAAAGCCTCCATCGCAAGCATGGCCACCACCCCTCTTGCACGCCCCCACCACCTCTCCTTCTCCACCATCCTCCACTCCCTCTCCCAAACACCTCACAGACTCCGAAGGAGAATGTTCGTCACATGGAGCCCGGACCAGGAGCTGAACCAGGTGAGGCAAAGATCTGGAGCGGACATGAAGAGGAAGCTGGAGTGGTACGATCTCGTGGCACTGGGCGTGGCAGGAATGCTCGGCGCAGGAGTCTTTGTGACCACCGGGCGCGTCGCCCACACGGTCTCGGGACCAGCCGTCTTCATCTCCTACATCGTCGCCGGCGTATCGGCCCTTCTCTCTTCCATGTGTTACACCGAGTTCTCCGTCGAGATGCCCGTCGCTGGCGGCGCTTTTAGTTATCTAAGAGTGACATTTGGTACAATACGAAACATCTGTTTTCAATTAGCACCGAGTAGCTTTTAGATTTGCGCTTGCTTTTGCTGAGTGATATATATCCAGGAGAATTCGTGGGCTACTTCGGAGGAGCAAACATACTGATGGAGTATGTGCTGTCGAACGCGGCGGTGGCCAGAACCTTTACGGAGTACTTGAGTCACGCATTCGGCGTGGATGATCCCAAGTCGTGGAGGGTACAAGTGGATGGCTTGGCACAAGGCTACAATGCACTAGATTTCCCTGCTGTTGCTCTTATTATTCTCATCACCCTATGCTTGTGCCACAGGTATGCATCGTTTCCTTTTGTCATATATGGCCCTAGTTCTTTTCCTGCTTTGGTTCTTCTACTTCTTCTTCTTCTTCTTCTTCTTCAGCTCTTCTCTTCTTATCCTTTCTCTCGGTGACTCCAGCACTTGGGTCTTCAGTTTGCTTATGAGATAGATAGTGAGAGTTCACTCATGTGGTTTTGTTTCCTTTTACAGATTAACATGATCTTGTTTGTGTGTGTATGTCAAGGTCTATAGTTCATGTCATACTATGTACTGTTATCGTTCTGATATCGCTGTTTCTTATGCTGCTGGAGTGTTAACAGTACAAAGGAGAGCTCCATTGTGAACGTTGTAATGACGGTGTTTCACGTGATCTTTTTCGGGGTCGTCATCGTCGCATGTTTCGCAAACGGCAATCCCAAGAACCTGATTGAGCCCAAAGGCTTGGCTCCGTTCGGTGCTCGTGGTGTTCTTGATGGGGCGGCCATAGTATACGTCAGCTATATCGGCTATGATTCCGTGTCGACCATGGCAGAAGAGATCAGAAACCCCTCGAAGAGCCTTCCCATAGGTATTGCCGGCTCCGTGCTCATCGTCTCCGCGCTTTACTGCTTGATGGCCCTGGCTTTGTGCTCCATGATTCCATATGATGAGGTGCGGGTGTTCTCTCTCTCTCTCTCTCTCTCTCTCTCTATATATATATATATATATACACATGACGCCAAGCTTGTTCTTCTGCTTAACGTAGATATTGGACGACGCTTCCTTCTCTTCGGCCTTCAAGAACATGGTAGGTTGGAGATGGATGGGCAACGTTGTGGGAGTGGGGGCAAGCTTGGGCATCGTGGCGTCGCTGCTCGTTGCCATGCTGGGCCAGGCGAGGTACTTGTGCGTCGTCGGCAGGGCTCGTCTCGTGCCATTCTGGTTGGCCAAAGTCCATCCTTCCACTGGAACTCCCATCAACGCCACCATCTTCTTGGGTAAGTGGTGCCATATATTACTTCCACTTAGAAACATAAGAAACTATTAATTCCAGTCATTCTCTCTCTCTCTCTCATCTATGTCATGTCAATATAATATATATGTATATAAGAAGATTTCTCCTTCATAATGCAGGGATATGTACAGCGTCCATCGCACTCTTCACGGACCTCGAAATAGTAATCGAGATGATATCGATCGGAACGCTGCTAGTATTCTACCTGGTGGCCGGCGCACTCATCTACCGGCGCTACGTGAAGCTCGGCGGCAGCGGCGGCATCAGTAGTCCCCTCCCCACTCTCCTCTTCCTTCTGCTGCTCACGTCGACTTCGATTGGCTTTTCCCTTTCATGGAAGCTCAACGGCGGGTACTGGTGGGGACTAGCAATGTTCGGCACGGCCGCCATCGCCATCACCGGGATCTTCCACCGCAAAGTCCCATGCAACCGCAGCACGGCGGAGTGGTCGGTTCCGCTGATGCCGTGGCCGGCGGCTGCCTCCATCTTCCTCAGCGTGTTCCTCATGGCTAGCCTCAAGAAGAGGTCCTTCCTGAGGTTTGTCTTGTGGAGCTGCTTCATCACCTTGTTCTATGCGCTGTATGGCGTTCACTCCACGTTCCACGCGGAGGAGATGGAGATGGAGATGGAAAGGGGGGCTTCCGAGGGCAACCATGGCGAACCATCTCCGCCGCAGCAGGGAAAGCTGGAGGTACAGGGGCCGTAGCGCGCCAGTGTTGTTGACCTCTGTTGCCCTTTTGGGGTGGCTCAAATGCCATGCCATGCCATGCCAAGCAACCTTTATAGGAAAAGACAATCAATTTTTAAAAGGTCAATGAGGAGGACAATAACAACAAAAATGCATGCTTTCTAAAACCCATCTCCACATTGTTTCCACAGTAATCCATTAATCATCATTGTCTTGGTTTGACATCTATCTATTCATATCCTATGAGAGTTAATAGCCATCAATACTCAACAGAGGTTATTACCACACCAAGGATAAACCATGAAAGAACACAATCAATACTCCACCAAACATCAGAATAGAAGCATGAAATAAGATTGTACTGCTAATTCTCATGCAGAACACATTTTTGTTGGATTGTGCGGCTTTTCATGTTGGGAATACTCTCAAAACATGTCTCCAGAAAAAGATCTGCATTGCTTGAATAGATGGAAGATAAAAGCATGTAAATCTACATTAAAGTTTTCAAGCGATTGAACGAGCAAAAACAACTAAATCACTTTCATGCTACAGCAATTGAACGTCAGTCCCAATTTTCCTCCAGGACCATGGAATCATTTGAATTTGACAAGGACCACCATGCATTGGCCACGAAAAACAAAAAAAAGCCAAGCATCAAGGAGGAAATTTCCACTTCCAACTGGATGTGCACGAGTAAGTCAATGGGATGCCATGCTTTCAGTATCTGTAATCACAGGTGATGATCCAACTATAGCAATCAATGAATCTATTGCCTGGACCACTGACTGCCTCAGCAGGTGGTCCTCAAAGCAAGAAATGTCAAACAGAATAACTAAATGGCTGTGCTCAGAGTAAAAGTCATCAAGTTAGATAGCTTACATTAAGTTTCCATGTGGACTTCCCATTGGATGTCCAGAATCTGAATTGGCAACCAAGTCGAATGATTGTTCTGCCGTCATGGAACCCATCATCACTTGCTCCGGTTCTGTGGCAGGACCTGAATAGAAATACAACAGAAAAGCAAGATCCAGAGAAGATCATCATTAAGGACATGAAGGGAACAAATCATCATCTCAATTCTGAATGCCAACAAGATTCTTTTTAGCAGCTAAAAGCACTTGGATCCACCTCAACTTGGCATCCACTTCCTAAGTCTCTGATAAAGCAACACCCTGAAACAAGAGCAATCCAGCTTTTGTATAAGCCAGAAAGAACATCTGAGGTCTCTTGACTTCCCAGATTACCCAGACATAAACAGGTGTAGTATTTTCAGAAACAAAAAAGATGTAGGTTTCCCAAGACTAACAGCAGAACATGATGATCACTGCTACAGCAATCTTAGATTTAGAGAAACAAATAAACAATGAAATGGTAACTCATAATTTGGTTCAAGTGAGCAAATTGATGGCCCTGACTACTACACTTCAGCTAATGAAGCCCAACAAGACATACGGAAAGTTGTATTAGGTACTCAAACTGGTATCTTTTAGCTGGCTTAACAATGAAACCACCTTCTCATGAAAATCAAAGTAACAACCACCACGGTGTGCATCTAAGTGCATTATATTTCCTGAGCCCAAAAGGGGCAATGTGACTCATCTAGCAACAAATACTAACAAACGAGATAAAAACAAATATTAACAAATGAGATAACTCTGGCAAAGCTGAGAAGAGGGCCCTCAGACAAATTGGCAGTTGGTGCCTCATGTCAATAAGAGTTGATATCTTCAAAATAAGAATCTTGAAACAATCATGCATATACCCCAAAAAGAAGCTACAGATTCCTCTCCAGATAAAGCACCCATATTTTCTTATTATGCACTGATCTCCCTTTTACTTTAAGTACACTTCTATACTCTTCATTTCAGACAGCCCTGCACAAGTTTCTTGGTACAGCCACGTTCGGAAGGAACGAAACAAAAATATGCAATCTTGAATCAGAAACTTTCTAATTGACACCCATGAAGCCCAAGTAGTAATAGAGGAACGTTACCATCACTTACAAATTACTGTAAAACTGCATTATCCAACAATGTATTACTTGCAGATATCCTTAATGGCAAACTCTTTTACATAATATAGACATCATCCTTTGTATTCCCTTACAACCCAAGGTGTTCCTGTCTCTGCTAGCGATGCACGAATGCTATTACTTTATAGTATATAACTAAAAGCTGTAAGAAGAACCTAGTTGGTGAAATCTTCTCAAGTAGACCATAAGCCTTCACTAACAACAAGAAGACCAGCCACAAGGATGAATGTTCCAACAATAGGTCATAAGTTCATTTCTAAGAGTGAAGCTTCCACTTAAATTAATCGACTTATCTATCTGTTGGTCTTCGCAAGACTAATCAGAACAAATGAAATTAGTCACAACAAAAAGTGGGCCTTGCTTGCCAGCCTTTAATTATAACAGCATCAATCTGGTCCATCTTCATAAGAATGAAATGTTTCATTTTAATTGGCAACTGATAAATATATAAGAAAATGTTATGAGATCTGTATTGACCGAATTAGTATAAGATCAAGACATATAAGTGCTCCAATTATGTTATAACCTGTGATCAATCCATAGAGGCCAATAGAAAATTAATAGACATTAGAAAGAAGCGAATGCTCAAACATCATCGACTAACTTTTCTTACACAAACATTAAGTTGAGAAACAAATTCACCTCAAATATTCAGCAGTAGTAGGCTTCTATCATGTGTTAGCAATCACAAGACTATCTTTAATAATTAAATTAATTCAATTAAATAGACTCATCTTTAGCAGTCATGTTATCACTATCAATCCACTGCCTACCAAAAATGATGTTGAATATTCTCATCCAAACCAATCATTTGATTCTAGAATGCTTAATGAGTTATCTAAGGCCCTAGAGAACAACATAAAGTTTTGGTGCCTTGCCCTGAAATGCAATGCACCATGTAACTAGAACTTCTTCTATTTTGCTGATAAAGCAGTTAGCATGTCAGAATCATTAAGCCTTAGTGGCAGTTTGTTCACAAACCCAAATTATATGATCCTCCATTATGGTTCATGATGATTGCACTGCACAACATATTACTAGGATTTAATCCATTTTGTTGGTCCAAGATCCAAATAACAAATTTTAGTTCTTCCTAGACAAATTGTACTCACTGAAGTGGACTCCTTCAGTTGCACCAAGACATTATGTAACATCCAATTTTTAAGATCTTAGACATTCCAACAAGTCATTAATGCATAAATTTATATTTATGCAAGAGCCAATAACAAAGATAGAAACAACATACAGAGGTGAATAGAATAAATGCTCTGCAAACTTCTGTTGCACATTTATCATTGAAAAGTTTGGACATGGACATATATGCATACCTGCATATCATGACCTTTATAAAATTTCAGTTTGAGGATGAAGGTGTCAATATCTCCAGAGATGGATGTGCAATTTCAACAATTCATATGAATAAATTTGCACATACCAAGAAACATAACAATGCAAGGGAGACAGAGTACTCCAGAAAATAAGTCATATATTGTTAAATATATAGCTCAATTACCTGGCAATGTGCTAATGGAGCTTTAACAACAATAGCTTTTCCTCGGTTAAAAGGTTGCATATGGCTAGACAGCCACGTTAATAACTTGATCCACAAAATATCTGAGTGACACCAGTGTTTCTATAGGTGCAATATACTTGCATAATATTGCATGACGTGCATGTAAAAGTTGTAGAGTTTCTTTCTCTAACAAGATTTAAGGTGTGTTATAATCAACAAGAGGATCAAGATCAGATGAAAGAAAAGCATGAGGAACACATCCAGCATATAGCATTTTTTATAAATTAGAGGCATGCATAATTTACATACACTATATACAAAGATTGGCACTTGAACATGTATGTTCAAACTTAAAACATCAAAAGAAGTTCCATCTCAAGACTCAGCAGAAGTCTTCTTGGAAGAGAGACGTTCACATAGAAAACAACAGATTAGCAACAGATGAAATATTGTGTCCACATCTCTTCCAACATTGGTGTACAAGAATCAATTTATTATAAACATCAAATTAATATCAAATCTCTAAAGACTTTAAAAACGTCTCCAGATTTTCAATGACAGAAATCAAGTCCTCAAACCTTTAATGAGATTCAACATCATTAACATGATTACTACTGTAGTAGGGAACCTAATTTGATATATCATACCTACGAACCTTGCATCCAAAGAACATGTGATTTCCTTACACCGTTAAATAAATAAAGAAACAACAGCTCAGCTGGCAGACTGCACCAACATATCTCAATCATGGATGTGGATTCCCCTTTCTGATATGAATGGAACCTGGTTTTCATAATGCGATTATTAAGCATAATGCACTTTGTCCTTGATAACGGAACCAACTGTCAGACATACTCTAAGATATCCAGTGTGTGTATGCATTCATTACCTCCTAAATCTAGATATAACTTTCAAAATAAAGAAAAGCAAACAATAGACATTCATTACATTTTTTAAAATCTACATGTAGCTTTCAAGATAAAGAAAAGCCAAAATATAGTACAATCGTGTCCCAATTTTTTCTATAGCAAAGATAACAGTTTTGAATAGTAAATCACCTCGAATTATTCCTCTCAAAAATTCCAACTCAAGTGTGAATTTGCTTATGAACTTGAAATGCAAACTTAAATTGTTCAAGAGTTGAGAAAAAAAAACCGAAACAATTGAAGATAAAGCTTATTTTTCATTAATGGAAGGCACTAGTATGCTTACATATTCCCCCACCTGCATGTAATCACCTATTTATTATTCAGTTATGGGAAGATTATTCTTCAACTACTAATATCTCCCTCAATTTTCTTTCGATATTTTTCCAAGTCTCTCCTTTTCTTTTGTTGTTTATCATATTCAGCTCTACATCTATGTAGAAAGTGATAAAGCAAAAGCTAGGTTGGGCTTCCAAGGAAAAAAAAAACTTTTTCCTCCTAGTGTGACGTTTTCAAGTAAAAGATCATTTAAGCACTGACCAAACACCAGTAAAAGAAGCAGAGATAAATGTCTGCATTAACCCATTGGTTAAAGTTGTCCTTTCCATAAAGTAAATTGCTCACTTTTGGGCATTCTGAGGCCACATATGTATTCCATGCTTCTTACAACATTGCTTTGGAATCTTATACACCTTACAGTATATTTCATAAATATCACAAAGAAAATCTGTCTCAAATAAGATATCACAAAAAAAGTCCAAATTTCAGACAGATTGAAGAGGCGAGGCCATCAACGAAAGAAAGAATTGCTGAAGGAAAGACACATGTTTTATGGTAAAGCAAGAACCTAAAATAGAAAATATGAGTAACAGACATCAACTAATTCTTCAAAGAAGCTAGCAAAACAGAACATGCAGAACAGAGTAAAACCATTCATTGAAGTTTGAGCAATTCTTAATTCAAAAAGAAATGATGACAAAGTCTCCTCTTCATTTACTGATGGTTAATGCTTTTAAGAGAGTTCAAAAGAGGATGCAGCATTTAAAAGTTATAATCGAAGTGTTCCCTTGCATGCATAAATCTTAATATAGTTGATGAAAGTGAAAACACAAGGGTGGGCAAATCAAATAAAGCAGAAAGTGCAGCTGCTAAAGTTCATAAGAAGAAGCATCAGCTTCTGAAATGCCAAGATAATTTCTTTCTTAATACATCTCCACGGTTCAAAGTTCTGGAAATGTGAAGACAACTTAGTTGCTGCTATAAAGCAGAGATAAGGTAATATAATAAAATCCACTGGCTTTTGAAAGGCCAAGATATTTGCCTTATTAATACATTTCATCTGTATAAAGCAGAGTCTGGAAATGTGAGGAGAATTTACTTGCTACTCACTCAACTAAATTCCTGCAAGAGAAAATAGATAAAAGAAAAAGGACAGTAAGGTAACACTGCCACTCTCATTCAACTAAACAGTAGAAGCATGATAAAGAAGATGTAACATTCCTACATTTACATATTCAACATCAATCTGGTTTCAATCATTCAGCTCAGAAATTATTCTTCGATTCAGGATAATTTTGTTTGTAGCATGATCCCCATCAACCAGATGATGAGAATGTATTCTTTGAGTCAAGATAAATTTTTGTGATGCCATGATGAACCAAATGATAGAAAAGCAAGGAGGCCATCACATGCTGTTAACAGTGATTCACTTCTGAAATGCACAAGAGAAAAGCGAGAGGCTCAGGAACTTGATGTAGAAGCTTCCAAAGCCAAAATAGACAAGTTTATCAAATGCCAGCTCAAAACGAACCAAACTAACACTGGTTTACCTTTACTATCTCTACATAAGAAAGGAAAAGCAGAAAAGAGAGAGTGGACACTCGAGCCATAGTTTAAAATGCCGTTCCACGACCCGAAAGCAAATAACAGCACACGAAGAAAAGCCCACAAGTCACGCTGTTCCTACATCAGGCATCCTAAGGTAAATAGAAGAAACAAGTCAGAAGCAAAGAAGGTGAGAGGACCTTGTCAATCCTCGGCCGACACCTTCGCCCGCTTCTTCCCGGAAAGACCCTTCAAGAACGCATCGAGGATGCGGCGCTGTGAGTCGAGGATAAGCTCCGTGCGCTTCAGCTCCATCTCCATCCTCTCCTCCTCTATCTCCCGCGCCATCTCCATCTTCCTTTGTTCCATCCTCAGGCACCCGTCACCCAGCATTCTCAGCGCAGACACCATTTCCCTGACCGCACTCGACTCCATCTCCATCCTCCTCCTCCTCCTCTTCTTCTCCATCTTGCGCCGCATCTCCTCCTTCACGGGCCGCACGCCGCTGAAACCCTTGAAGAAGCGGGTGGTGGCGGCGTTAGGGTTCGGCGCGATCCTGTCGTCAGTTCTATAGACCTTGGACCGCACTGCCTTGGGGATCGTGAATCTGAGCTCACCGATCGCGCAGCCGCCGTTGGTCATGAGGTGGTGGAGACTTTGGGTGTTGCTCCCGCCGCCAGCGCCGCGGTGCTCGTAGTCGTCATTCTCTTCGTCATCGGAGGAGGGCGGGTGGGGCGGGACCGAGGATTGGCAGGCGGACGGTCGGTGGGGTTCGCCTACTTCTACGTTGCCACCGTGCTCCGTGGCGTGCATCTTGCGGAAGTAGACCCAGGAGGAGGGAGGGAGGGAGGTGTCGAACTGGAGGGACTTGCGGCGCTCGCTGCGGTAGCGCTTGCGGAGCTTCTCGACCTTGTGGCGGCACTGTATGTAGGTCTTGGGCGGGGAGGAGCCGGAGGGGCAGCGATCGGCGACGTCGTCGGCGACCTCCTGCCAGTGGGAGGCGCGGAGGTTGCCGCGACGCAAGGCGTACCACTTGTCACGGTAGGCGCCGATGAGGGCAAGGATCTCCTCGTGGGTCCATATGGGGGCGGCCAGCCGGCGGGTGGCGGAGGAGGAGGGCAGCGGTGGCGGGAGAGACGCCGGTAGGGGAAGCAGGGAAGCGGATCTTTCCGGCGAGGGGGACGGTGACGGGGAAGGTGACTGACAGCGGGACGCCGCCGCCTCTGCTGCAGCGGAGGCGGCAAGCACTGCGGGGGAGGGTGGGTCCTTCTTAGGGGAGGAAGCGTCGGCGGAGAAGGCCATCACGGAAGAGGAAGTGGCGGAGGTGGTGGTCGCCAGAAAGGAGGGGTGGTGGTAGGCGGAAGGGAACAATGGTGTTTTGTTTGGTTGTGAGTCGGGGCACCATCCTGAGGTGGGCGGCGCGCTCGCTAAAGATACTACTAGTGCACCACTCCCAAAGTTAGCAAGGTCTTACGGGTGTGCTCGAGCGTGGGCATGGCAACAAACCCCGTTGGCGCTTTATGAGCATTCGATCCTTCCGAAAAGACTAATGGTATGTGTTTTAATTTTAGTAGTTATTACTAAGATGTTCTAATTTGATTGTGATAGATCTTTCTTGAGAAGATCTGTCTTTTCCATTACAATTCTCTCCCTAAAAACTCACATTCGAATATTTTTAGATTAATAATAAATGCTCTGATTTCACTAGTTATGTAATCATAATAACATTTATCTTATATATATTTTTTTTATTAAAAATTAGGTATAAAATAAATAAATAAATGATGCATGTTGATTTAGATCATTTCTCTGTCGAGAAGATGGTTAGTAAAGGGTGAAAAACAAAGATGGTAAAATATTCTCAATAAGATGGATGATTGTAAGTTAATCATCTCTCGTTCACATCACTCAACTTTGTCCGGCATGCATCAAGTTTGATGTTTGAAGTTATGCATCAGATGACTACTTCATAAAATTATTTCTGTGTTTCATTGAAAGTATCTAAATTATCTAGAAAACTGAATACTTCATTCAGAAAAGGATATCATAAGTATTTTATACTCAATGACATTCGAAATTAATAATACAAAATTATAAAGATTTATTCATTTAATACTATACATGCTTCGATGACACTTTAAATGCTTTACCAATGGTAAGTCATATAGTGATTCAGTGAGGGCTGCACAAAACTAAATGAGGATACGATGATGAACCATTGATTATTGAGGCTCTACAAGATTTTGTTAAAGGTGATAATAACCAACAGGAATAAGAATGATGGTGACAACCACCTCCTGAGACGTTAGTGTCCACTATGCTATGGCTCCGTTGTTCCACTGGTTACTAAGGCTCAACAAATGACTTCATTGATAACAAATGTGATAGGCATTAGTGAGAAAGAAAACATCAATGTTAGCAATTTCTCATCACCAAGGCTCAATCGGTAACCATCAGCATGTTGATTAACAGGAAAACGAACGATGATAGTGACCAATTGGCGATGGCTCGATTGCCTCATTGATCACTAAGGCTTAATGCCCAATCAATTACCAATGACCAACGGAAAGGTTGATATATTATTGGTAAGAAAGCGACAAGTAACTCTTGTCTCATTTTTAACGACGACTGCGACCACCACGATGATAGGATGGAGGTCGACGACGATAACACCACTATTGAGGCTCAACATGACCTATTCCTTTACTATTTGACAATGATAATTTTTTAGCACTTTCGCTAGAGCTAAGGCTCGTGCTAGGTTAGGTTAAGACAGAGTTCTTATTAGCTATGACAAGAAAGACCGTGATGACCACCACTAGCAAGAACGGTGGCAATGATGATTTTTTTGATATTATTGTTGCATTGATCCGATGGGTAGCATAGATAATTAAAAAATAATAATAATAAATGATTTAATAGAAATAAATCAAATACCTATATCTTGATTCAGCTGATGTTATTATGTTCATGTCAAGCAAATTAATTTAACAAAAAAAAAAGATTCAACCAAGGTTAATGGTTATTTTTTAATTTTATAATAGATATTTTGATCTAATATAAAAAGCCATTTCATCAAAATTAAATATGAAAATATCATATGATAAAACCCTCTTATCAGGTGATTCTTTTAGGCAAATTATCCTCGTCAAATCTATGTTTTTTTACCGTAACATCATGGATTACTCTATAATAAAATATAAATCTTGTGGTGCTTTTTCGTAGAAGCATCAAGAAGAATGGACACACTCTATACCATCTCGCGGAGGTGAGATGATCATATGATCCTTTAAATCTCTACTGTTGAGTTCTCGGACCATGAAATATATGTGTGTATCACTTTGTATAATAGGTGTATATTAGTTGCCTCTTAAAAAAAAAACAATGAAAGGTATATGTTGTCGTTTTTAATTTTAAAAGAATCAATAAATATATTAAAAGCCATTAAAATAAGTTTATGTTATATTCTAAAATCTACGGCTTATTTACTACGCATAATATTATATTCTAAAATCATATAATCGAACTTTGTATATAAATGTACTAAAATAGTTTTAAAAATATAATTTTTTTTGTAATTTTGTATACTAAAATTTTGAACTCTCTTTATTAAAGTTTACTTTATAAAATAATTTTTAAAGATACAAAATTCACTTGAATTGGTTCGTTGGCGTTAGGGTTTTACTATCTTTCCCCAAGAAAAGCGGAAGAAGAATAACGGTCCACCAAGAAACCTATGGAGGAGCAAGAGTCCCAGCAGCAAGTTTCGTCCCCCGCCGTCTCCGCCCACATCGCTTCGCTCCTCAAGAGCCTCGCCGTCGTCCCCTCCGCCGCCGCCCCCGCGATCATCGATTGCGTCCTCGTCTCCTCCTCTTTTTCCCCTTCGGCCCTCTTCTCCTTACTCCTCGAAGCATTCGCAGGCGCCGCGGAGGTGAGATAAATCGAATCAATCTATCAATTACTTCTTCTTTTCGTCGAAAGATGCCCTTCTCGGCTGATCTTTTGTTTTCTCAGCCGCTTCAATCGAATTACATCTTGTCGTACACGAGTTGTCTTTGCCATCTGATCAAGAAAACCCGTAAGTTTAAGGCTTCTCACGGTGCTGCTATTGTTGTTCTCCGATCGTTTCTTGAAATCGTTATTCCCTTTTTCAGGGTTTCAAGATGGTTCAATGCGACAGCTTATATGGAGAGTTTTCTTACCTCTTCTCAAATCTATCAATTCGGATGACTCCGAGTTGTTCAACCAGGTATGCAGGATGCTGCTTATTAGATGCCAATGAATTTATTTTCTCTTTTCCTGCTAGTTCCTGTAATATGTTCGTTTTACGGCAGGTTAATGGTTTGTTCTGTGACCTTGTGTCCGAGATTCAGTCATGGGATCTTTTGGGAGCCACGTTGGTGCCATTTTGTCTGAGATCTTTGGGACTTATAATTGGCATGCCTCAAAATGAAGATTTGGCAGCTTATAAATGGACAACGAGTGATGTCGTCGAACAAGGTTCAGATGACATCGCTTTAGGAGTTTTACCCTTGCAAATTGTATCACATATCTTGATGTCACTACTAGAGTCTGCAATGACATGCAGGGAGGAAATCCAAAGTGTTGGACAAACCTTGATTAATGGGGGTGACTCTTTGGAATGTTTTATCAATAAACTAACATGGGACTTGTCCAGATTAGCACTTGGAGTGCTTATGCAGGGTTCAGAATATCGCTCTTGTGCTATGCGCTTGCTCCTTCCGGTTGTTTTTAGCTCGCTCAGTAAGCCGTCTCTGGTTACAATTCAGGTGCAAGGGTCACAATATAGCGTTTCAAGGTAGGAGGCCAACTTTTTTTTTTTTCTCTCTGTGCTGTAGTTACATTTTAGGTGCATAACATAGTTTTAACCTTTTACTGGCATGCTAAGATGTATTAGGCCATTGACACAATTAGATTGAGTTTCCAGGGCTTGTTTTTCAGAAGAACTATGGAACTGCTGCTCATCTTTGTTTACTCTTGGACATCTAGAGCGGCTGGATGCATTTAGCATACTTTCTTTATATTTCTCTATATTTTATGAGAGAGAAGATTTCGAGCTATCAGTTGATAAAACCACTTATGCATTAAATATAATAGCCAAAAAGGAATTTTGGGAGGAAATTCGCAAGGGATTGGTAACATTTTGTGCTATTTTTGTCTTGTTGCAAGCATTTATATTCTTTGAACTGTCCTTATATTTTCTTGATTCCTGGCAGGTGGATAAGGATCCTTTTGTAAGAAAGCAAGCACTTTATATTCTGAAAATAATGTTAAGACACTATTCCTTTCTTGAAAGCCAATATGGTGGATGTTGCTCTGGTAATTCAGTAATGGTAGTAGAGGATAACAAGATAAATTTGAGTAGTGCAACTCCTTCTAGTGTTAGTGTGACAAAACGAGAGAAATGGGCTGATACAGAGGCTAGATCCTTAGGTGTAGGAGAAGTGTGCCATTTGGGGTATCAGGATTTAGATAGTCATGGCAGGTGGAAGGTCTTTATACTCCTTTATGAAATGCTTGAAGAGTATGGAACACACTTAGTCGAGGCAGCTTGGAGACACCAGGTATACTTGCATTTTTTACTTGCATTTGACCTTTCTCTCCAAGTCAAGGACATCAACTATCTGTACTACCAGCTTCAGCAAATTATTAGGCATAGTTGATCTTTCCTGTGCTGATGAATTATAAAATGCAGTCATGACAGATGAATGCACATTGAATATTTTAATAGTCAATATATCTCAAGAAATCTTTTCAATAATCTAGCACACTTTAGAATTTGCTTTAGGCAAGTTATCTCTGTTGTTAATTAGTAAAACACTTGCTGCATTTGGTTTGATACAAAGTAACCAGTTATTGTATACAAAAAAAATACAGATATCTATGTAGATAAGTCTGAGAACTGGTTATTACACTTTTATGATTTATTCATTTATTTGCATGTGAAGGTAAAAGAAGGATATTGCTTGATGTTATTTCTTCCAGTGACTTATGAATTTTGTATCAGCATTATAGGCTATATATAGCATCCAAAATTCTTACCTTCTCTTGGTTGTACATGCATAAGCACATTGTTGTTTTAGGTGGTTTCAAGAATTGCTTGTTCCTTTCAGGTGTCTTTGTTGTTTCAGTCTAGACTACTTATTAGTTCGTCTTCAAAATTGTTTTCTTGTGAAGTCTATGAATCCCAGATGGAAAATCTAGAAGCAATTTTCAGTTGGCTAGCAGTACTCTGGGAGCGTGGTTTTTGTCATGAAAACCCTCAAGGTTACTGCTACATTTTCTTGAACTCTATAATGTATAACCTGTTCTCTGAAATCTAGCCATTATTGCTGCCCAACTGAACTTTACACTTTTCATTTTTTTCTTTTGTTTTTCAGTCCGAAGTCTAATTATGGACTCATTCTTGTGCATCGATTGGGAGAATGTTGGAACCTATGCACAAAAAATTCCTACAAGCTTTGTACTTGGACCCCTTACACAAGCTCTGAATGATGTCGTGCACCACAACGACTTTGGTTAGTCTTATAGTTGGATTAGCTGAATATAATAGATAATTGTATTGTCCACTTGTAAAACAACTTGTCAGTTATGGTTGTTTTTAATATACATTGTTGCTATAATACATTATCTTAATCTCATTGCTCTTTTGTTATTCATTGTTTTCATGGCTCATTCTTTGCATGGCACTTTAATTGGATATACCACCATAAATATATTTAGTATTTTATATATTGTGTGTAAATAATTAAGCTATAATCAGTGACGTCAGTAAGCATTCACCTAGGCACTCGAGCAACGCGAGACATGACCCAAGCTCCTAAAGATGACCCAAGTGAGGTACTTGAGCTTGGGTGCTGCCTAGGCAAGCGCCTAGGTTGCCTATGCGAAACTGATCAATTATTAGGATTGGATCAAATTCTGGCTCGACTTAGGTTCAATCCATTTGTTCTGATTTGATCAAGTACAGAAACCCTAAATCTAAATGCCCCTCTTGCCACTCGCATAACAACCCCCTTCCCCCTTTTCTTTGCATCAAAACCCATGTCATGACTGATGATCAAACTTGTTTGCTCCCTGGCCGCCACCATCCCCTGGCCCCTTCCCTCTCCTCTCTGCCTCTATGCAGCAACGAGCTCTCCCCATCCCTCTCTTCTTCTTCCTTCTCCATGCCTAGTGCCTTTGACAACACCGGTTCTGATGCTCAAACTTGTTTGCTCCACCCACCACACCCATATCGACAACACGTGCCATGGTTACTGGAATGGAAGGTGCCCAACTTGATCAAAACGACTAGATCATTGGAAATTGATCGATACTTTGTCAAATTTGGCTGATTTGGTTTGATTGCTGATGATTTAACTGACTCCTAACCAACCGATAGGAAGGGAAAAAGAAAGAGGTGTACATTGATTCCAGTTAGAGAAGAAGACAAAAAGAAGAGGCAAAAAGGGAGAAAAATGCCTCTGTTTCCATGCTGTTGTTGTCTTATTAGCATCACTGCTATGCCGTTGTCATGGCATGTCATCACCATTGCCACTTCGTCTTGGCCACACTGCTCCACCCAACCTTGGTCTCATGTGCACCTGCATGTGGGATACAAAGATTGTATTTGCATCCCAGATTTGAAATCCTAGTTAACGAATGGGTATGGTTTCCTTCCATGAGCCCCAAGATTGTATGTGAATCCCAGATTTGAAATCTTAGTTAAAGAATTGGTATAATTTCCTACAATGAGCTTGCTAAATATTTTACATTGTAATTGCTCTGATCTTGGTTGTTCACTTGTGAGAAGATCAGAGGAGAGAGAGGAGAAGAGGAAAAATAAAGAAAAAAATTGGGGAGAAAAATAAAAAAAGAAATAGGTAAGAATTTAACAAACTGAAACTTTTAATATAATTATTTGTTCATTTAGCCATGAAGCCATTATCTTAAACATAGTTCTATAGATAATTAAATTCTTACAAAAATAGAAGATAGTTTTAAATCTTAGATTTTTTTAAAATACTAGATACATAATGATAATATTTTGAGATGACACTTAACTAGTCAACCCTATAGATCTTAAATACAATACTTCAAATTCATATCCCCATGTCCATATACTTTCTTTTATGTTGTATCATATCCGTAATTAGAGCAATGGCCGTGTGATGGGAAGGTTTGGTCAGTACCCAATGTTCCATACCTAGGCGAAAGCAAAATGGTGACTAGCATGGATAATTTTTTATTACATTGTGAAAAATACTGTGCTGTTTGTGAATTTCTTGATATTTACTATAATTTATCTATAGTGGTGCTCATAATTGCTAAGTTGATTTAATAATTATTGAAGTCAGTCACTTTGAGTTTCATTTCATCTATGCTGTTATTATTAGTATCATGAAATGAAAGTGTAAGTTACAATAATGCCCAAATGAGAACCTTCTAATTAATTCTTTGAAATTTGTGATATTTAGCACTGAATCAGTATGACTCTTTTAGTTGAAAGAACTGCTAAAACAGTCAGTAATAAACGTGTCTTATTAGCATTAACAATCTATAAACTTATTTAATTTAATGGCTGATGATGAAATTTTTCAACAATTATTATTCGTGGTATGTAGTGGCTGCATTGTATTGTCAAAGGTGTTGGGCCAAAATGCCTGAGGTGCTAGGTGTTCACTTGAAGGAAGTGAGCCGATAGCCAATATAAAATTATAAAAAATATAATCAGTAAATAAGGCCATTAAAATAAAAATTAATATAGTGACAATCATTAATGATAAGGATAATCATAAAAAAATGTGAGATATTACCTATGGTTGTCATGATTCAAGATTTAAAACTGCAATGAAAATCTAGTAATCATTACAATTCATAAACTATTATGAACAAGATCTAATATTACTCTTATTGACAAGAGTTAACTATTATTAACAAGAATTAATGGTGATATAAAAATCAAGAGTGAAGTATATCGGTGGAGTGTAAAGCTAACGAAGAGGAGTGATGCAGTGGCGAAGAAGAGCACTGAAGCCCCTTTGAATTCAAAGGCAACAAAATCCAAAATCAGAGAGGAGTAGAGGAAGATGCTATCGTGAAGAGGAGGCGGCAGTTGGAGAGGGGTGCTATAACACATGATAGGGGAACTGAGAATAGGATGTCTGGTGAGTGCAATGGGGGCTTTGTGATGTCAACTATCAGGAGGAGAGCTTGCGATTCAGTGGCGAAGCATGAGGTGGAAGAAAGTGGGGGGCGGGCTACTGATAACAAGTTGGCGACCTTGCCTTGCCC
The DNA here is from genome assembly GCF_036884655.1 of Musa acuminata AAA Group. NCBI lineage: Eukaryota > Viridiplantae > Streptophyta > Magnoliopsida > Zingiberales > Musaceae > Musa > Musa acuminata. Next base: position 190,518 of record NC_088359.1, read on the forward strand.
CACTCGAGTGCCTAGGGTAGTTCGAGTACTCATTAACTTCATTGGATTGCAAAACACAAAAAGCTAGGTTATAGCATTGTTGACCATGTCCTTGCTATTTGTGCATCCAAAGTAACAAACTTTATACAAAGATCATTTTGATGATCAATGATTTCAATTTTGATCGGTGCTGTATGAACTTAGTGGTAGTTTTAGTTATTGGTAATTTTAGTTACTAGTTTGACCGACCACCAAGACATAGACCAAGCCAATTTGGATCGATTCATTCCCTGTGTAGGTGCACCATTCAGTATAGTTGGTTTACCAATCTTATCGATAGGAATTTTTCTATTATCGATCGGTATCAACATCAATCAATAATGGTTGGATTTGGGCCAAATGACCCAATTCAACAGTTGGACTTTGGATGGGGGGTAGTTGGGACTTGGGAGTATATTTAAACACCCCCTCACTCATTTTTCCTCTTTCACCGTTGGTCATCTAGTCATGTCGTTCATCTTGGTGGAAGGAGCACCACAAGGTTCTCGATAGTGGACTTGTACCGGTCCTAGTCTGAGCATGCATTTCTCGTTGTTTTACATCTCATTTAGTATTTTGTAGACCTAATTCATTTAATAATCATCTAATTTGATTCATCAGGGAAGGTCTCCTGTAAGCTAGACATGAAGGCTTCAGTGACATCGAAGTTAAATCGATTAACAATGCAATAGCAAGTCTCAACTCTCCATCAAAGAAAGTCTCAGTTTGTAGATGAGGGATTTTCAATAATCTATGTCTCATTTTTCCAAAAGATCTTGATTTGATTGTATATAACCATAAATGGGAAGAAATTAGAATCAAATAAGTTTTTTTTAGAATTTTGGATTATTTTATTATATTTACCGAAATTAAGTACCAGTGGACAGACACTTGGTACACCGGTATGGACTGGTACTGTACTGATCGACCCATTAACCAGTGCATTGGTACCATTGAGATTGCATACCTTACTAATGATTATAATGATAGCTATGACATCCACCATGACAAATAATGATGGTACTTGCACTATATTCTTAACAGTTTCTTCTGCTTACGTATAACTTGAATGTTTAAACTTTTGTTTACTTTATTGCAGGTATAAAGGGAGTGTACACTTCAAAGACAATAGAACATGGTATGAAATTCTACCATGAATTTTCACGTCAGTGGACATTGAGGTGACTATTTGTTTCCTTGTTGAAGATATATCTATAGATAAAAGTATATATGGTGCTTATGATATTGCCTTGCCAACTGAGCTGTTTGTTAGTTCCGAGTGCGTGGATTGCTCATTGTCCTTGCCAACTGAGATCTTTTCTTTTTGATTGTGAATGTTGAAAAAATGTAATTCAGGTACGTACTAAGCCACCCAAGGACCAGCAGGCTTGGTGGCTCGAGTATCTGCTCCATATAGAATTTGCTTCTTTTGCAAACCAACTACAACGACCACTAGTTGCAAGTTGCAACACCACTGAAGTTATGTTTACTCTTAGGATCCAATCTTAGAAACTCATTTTTTTAAAAAGCATACTTGTATTGGCAGTATCATTGATTGAGAGTTAAAACCCAGTTATAAATGTGGGATAGTAATTGGCAAAGCTCAGAATTAGTGTAAGATTGATTAGTGCCGACTGCAATGACTTGTGCTTGATCTGAACCAGGTCAGGACCTAACTAATCACGGTTGAGATTAGTTGAGAACTAGTCAAAAGTGGCCTACTCAGAAGTGGCCTAGAATTAACCAGTCTACTTCACTTGTTTGGAACTGGTATAGAATCAATGGACTAGTTGGATATGGGCACATTCTGCTTTGTTTTAGTCATAGATGAGTCCGGCATCTTCTGGGAGCTGAGGGCTTTAGTATTGGACTCACATTGTAGATATGCCTCTGTGAACCATGTCAAATATGCACATGCATTTGAGGTTGTTATTAACTGACCTGGGCATCCCTTTCTTCTATGGCGGATGTGTTTGCTGATGTTGCTGGGACCATCACAACTATGTAGGTAGGCTACATAACTCCTCTACAACGAGAATCAGTGCAAGTTCGAAAATATGCATGTTGACATAAACATTGTCGATACTTGAATGTGCAGCAGGCCTCCATGTTGTTGCACTTGTGCATTGAGATGCATCAGTTGCTTGTCATTGCCCAGTGGTTGTTTCTTGCTCAGGTTGATTTGGTTAGTCAAACAACTTTTATGACTCTTTTATTGGTTGAGAGTTCTTTTTGCGATGTGGGTTGCTCATATGGAAAAAAAAAAGAATGAAGGTGTAGAACTTGGTCATCAATTATTATTGTACAACTAACATCAATTTCACTATGAGATACAATTATGTCACCTTTAATTGCTTAGTCGAGGAAGGTGATAAGGGTTTCGGTCATGTCAGTTTTCATTTTCATTGTGCATTTGTGAATGCTGTCATTTGCCTTATGCTTTAGGTTAACCATTTTAATATTTTCTGTGCTCTTTTGTACTTATGAAATTACTTGCAGATCTGACTACTGATATTTCTTTTATTTTATTACAGTGACCGTGCTGCATTTGTTCGGATTTTGGCATCTGTTTTGTTATCTGATTCATTTGGACGAGCTGGGCTAATGGCTCTTGCCTTGTGTATGGCTTCAGCTGCTTGTCATTCTGTTACACACAGTGGAAGTCAAGTATGTTCGGATGCAGAACTAAAATCTACTCAAAGTAGGTTTTTGCCCTGCAGTTCTGCTGATTTGTTGGACTCTCTGGGAATTATTATTGAGAGGAGTAAACAACATTTCAATCCAAACTATCGTCTTAAAGGTCTGCAATCCTACATAGCTTCATGTCAGTGTTGAATTAGATGTTATAGATTTAAGAGAATATTTATAGAGCCATAATATTTATATATTTTTCTTGCTTTGTTGTTCAGTTTGTGCACATGTTCTAAAAGCTGCATCATCGCTGATAAACATTGTGGAGGTTCAACTTGATCTGCTGCTGCATTTTATATCAACAGTGCCTCGAGAGTTCACTGATCATGCTGGTACAAGTTTTCATCAACTTGGAATTGTATATTTATGCTGTAACTAGTTGTCTAGTTCTTCTTTAAGGTCATTAAATTAAGTATTCAAATTCATATTTGTGGTTTATTTAGTTTTGTGTTTGTTGACATGTCCAGAATTCAATTTCTTGTTCCTAAAATTTGGTTATATTTACCATTTTTGTTTCTTTGTTCAATGTTGTTTGTTCATAATCATATCCTTTTTTGAAGATAATTTCTTGGGACATACATTATACATCCATTGAGAGAAGACCATGTTGGTGCTTTATGTAAACCTTTGTTTTTCCAGGCCTTTTGCTTTGATCCTTTGGTGTCGTCTTCTTGTTTTCTTGAATCTTAGATTCATTTTCTTTGTAAAGCTCATACCTATTTACCCTGGCTGTTCTGTTCTTGTTCATGGTGGTTATCAGTTACATGGTGCACTTTGTTGTTATGGTTGGTTCCATTTTTCTCTTTGCATCCATTCATAGGGATCTTATCTAGGTTGCTGGGTCCTTTTACAGGGTACTTAAGTTTTTTTTTTCATGTAGGATCCCTAAGAGTGATGGTGCGACAATGGCTTATGCAATCTGGTGGTACCAACTTACAATCTAGTGATGCCCATTTACATGTTCTGAATAATCTTATCAACTTTCCTTCAAGCTTCATCACGCAGACACAGACATCTGCCTCAGTTGCTTTTGACGATGAAGATGTAGATTTATGGGGAAGAGAGGCACAAAGGTGGGCAAGAGTGCTTTTCCTTGTAATCACAGAGGAGGAACATATGGAAGCTGTATTCATGGTTTGCTTTCTTTCTTGACATTTTTGACTAGTCTATAATTATTCTGGTTTCTTTTGTGCATCTAAATACTTTTTTCATTAATAAATATATTGGAAGTTCCAATTATCTACTCTGTTCCTTGCTTTTTTTGTAATTTCTTGTGATATATCATGTTATTCAGTTTCATATTTTGTGAGGAAGACAACATGTCTTAGCATACTGCAGTTACTTTTGATTCTGTTATTACCACAAGGAATTTGTTACCACTATGCTGGTAACAATTCCCAAAAGGGTTTTCAATATCATTAGTTTTATGATCATAGTTCTTATTCTTATCTATCTTTCGAAAGCATAGGAAGTTCGATCATTTTCTAGGCCCAAGCCAAGATGAAGCAATGGATACAATCTTTGTTACTTGAGAGCAAGAATAAAAAGTCCAGTTGGATGAATCCATATTGACTAGAAAGCCAGTAACCTTATCGAATTGGGTTGTTGCTTGGTATGTTACCGAGTGATAAGCTTACCACAGTTTCCATATCATGTTTTAAAATTTTTTGACAGATTTTGATAGCTATCTTCGTATTTTATTTTTTAGCTTTCCTCGTATGCACCTCCTCTCTATTCCTTTCTTTCACTCTTTATATCTCTTGCATCCTCCCCATTGCCTCATCGCCATTACTCTGTTGCCTCGTCATTGTTCTATTGTGTCACTGCCCTAGCTCCACATTCTTGTTGCTATCACCACTCCACTGTCTTGTTGCTTCACTAGTTTTGCTTCGTTTTCTCACCACTTCATTTCTGCCATCACCTTAGCACTTTGCTATGGCTGCTCCGCCACCTCACATATGTTGCTCGCTATGTTGCCAGGTCATCGCGGACGCCTTCGCCTCGATCCTTTGTTATGCCTCTTTCACATCCTTCTCCATGTCAACTCGTCTTCCTCAGCCTCCTCTGCTCCTCCACCTTATCCTCGCTCGTCATCAGTTCTCTTTTTCCTCTTCTCTCCTCTTATTCTCTTTGTTTGGAAGGTACCAATCCATGCTGTGTATCAATATGTTGGTCGGTCATACTAGTTTCATGCTGGTCTAGTTATTTACCAGTAGGACATTACACCAAAATTTTAAACTTTGCTTAAGAACATATAATATTTTTATTTTATTTTTGGTATTAGATATTCAACTATGAATTGTAGTCTTTATTGTCTTGAAGAACTTGCTTATTGGAGCAACCAGCTTCTTTAGTTTTGACCATGGTTTAAAAAACTGTCCATACCAATCATTACTAGCTGGTATTTATGTCCTACCATCAACCGGGACATGGTTCACCTAGTTCGATCTGTTATAGGCTGTATTGTCTGATAAGTTTGCCATACCTGGCTTACGTGGTGGTAAAATCAAAACTGAAGGTATCAAGCAGTTAGCTCCGCTGCTATTATCTTTCTCTTCTAAATTTGTGATAACTATCACAATTGTCAATTCTTTTTTCTCCTCCCTCTTTCTGTTGCTCTGCCTCTTTTTCTCTCTTTAGCTCTTTCTTCTCCTTTGCCTCCTTGCTATGTCACCACTGCATCCTCCTCTTCCTCTTCTTTTTCTTTGTCCTCCTTTTCCCCTCTTCTCTTTCTCTTTTGTTCAATTCTACTCTCTGTCCATAGCTAGATTCCTACTAGTTGGCAGTTGGCACAGGGGAATTACCCTAACTGCATGGTCTACACAAGGACCATATGGTATCAGATTGAGATTTGGAACCTTAGTTTTAATTGTCTATAACATGACCTTTTTTGAAGGTATAATTTGTTGAATCAACTATCAAGAGTGTTTGATGTGTGAACCTTTTAAGCAGATTCCTACTACCCATAGCTAGATTCCTAGCAGTTAGCAGTTGGCAGTTGGCATGGGGGCATTACCGTTACTGCACTGGTCTACCCAAGAACCATATTGGTACCAGATTGAGATTTGAAACCTTAATTTTGATTGTCTATGACATGAACTTTTCGAAGGTATAACTTGTTGCACCAACTATCAAGAGTATTGGATGTGAGAGCCTCTTAGGCTATGATATTGGTCTTGACAGCATACTGATGGTTTGACATTTGTAATGACTAAAATTGGATCACTTTTAGGTTACCAGTAGTGTTGGTTATGATTGCAAAATGCTTGAAATACAGTTTAATTTCATGTTGGGGTGGTTTGGTGCAGTTGCTCTGTTGGCACTTCTTTTGGACCCGCACGAGGTTCATGCTGTTGGCCAAGATCTCCTTTTCTCCTAGGTTTCACCAAATGATCATGGGATTGCATCCTTATCAGTCCTAGTCCCTAGTTTACGGTATGATATTGGAATTTTATGATTTTTTTAGTCCTTTGTCATCCCGAACATTTCATTTTAGTTGCTACCATCTTAGATCACTGCAAGCATATTAGGGAATGCAAGAAATTTGAAGAGCAATTTAATGGACACATTCATTATTTATAATAAAGAGGAGGAGGTTGACGGATAACAGGAATCTGATCTTGCCAAGGCCCAAGAGTATATGAGAATCCAATTTAGTAAGCAGTGGGTGTTTTCTGCTGTCTATATTATATGGGTTGTCAATCTTTAGAAGCATGAGACTGTTTATGAATAGATCGCCTTTAGGAAATATTATTTTCTTCTCTCTGAAATTTTAATCAGGATAATACTTTTCATATAAATGAAAAATTGACATATAGGGTTATGATTTTTTTTGCTTTTTTCATGTGCTGTATGAGCCACACTCATGTCCATATTCAATGTGAGAAGAACATAAATATTTGATTGATAGTGGGTTGGGTGATATTTATTGTTTTCTACAATGTGACTTCATTCTATGATCCCATGGTGCCAACTTAGCAAGAAGTTCTTGCAATCGTTTCCCATTAATTTTACTTGTACAACTTAAGTTTTCATCTTCAATTTTCTTGTTGAGCTTTCTAACTTCATGCTGGGTCTGATGCTGGTTTTATTTATGGCAATAATTTGTATTTCTCAACTGTTACTAGTTGACAGCATATGTATACTATCAATTATTATAGATTCTTTCCTTTGCTTTTCTTGCATAAGAGCTTCAAAAATATAGGTTTATATATGATACTCTTGGTTTTTTCTTGTTTGATGCTGAAAGCAATATGGATTTCTATTTGTTTATTGTTACAAGAGGCATCGGCTTGTGTTCACAAGACATTAATCTATTATCCCCTGCCATCAGAAATAGTTTCATAGTTCATTGCTCCCGTTGCATCTTGACTTCTAGAAACTTTGTTGAGATCCCCCCTTTGGATCCTGCTCCTGAACTTGAGCTACAACTATTCTCCTACTACATGCAATTTGTCACTATGATTTTGGTATATGCTGTTTGATTTCGGTTGTCATCTGACAACAAACATAGGAACATCGGTAGATTGATAGTCTGTGAGGTGCTTACCTTTGATTCTTGCAGTTTCTACAAAAGTCAAGCAGTTGTCTTTGTAAACGGGACTCATGTAAGGAATGGGTTCCTATCAAGTTTCTTATTCTCATTTTTGCCTTGGTTGAAGAGCTTCAAGTTGGACGTAGTGACACTGGGTATTCCTCCACAGCTAGATTTCAAATAGATTCTGGAATATCGGATCATTTCTCTTCATTGTTGATTTCCATATATGACAAATCCACTGAAACATTTCTTCCTTTATTGGTAAAGTTGCCAAGCCTCCAGTCAGTAGTTTTCTTATCTTATCTTTGGATTCTAATGGAAGGTGCTTTGTAAATTGTTTTGTAGGAAGAACTTGTCTCTTATGCTAAGTTAGTATCACCAACATTCTGGTCACATCCTGTCGTGAATGACATGCAATTACCTTTATCTGTCAAAGGGAAGCTTGGGGGTCCAAGTCAGAGGCGATTACCATCTGCAATGATTTCTAGGGTTCTGCAAGCTGTAAGTGTTTTTGGATACATTTGGTTGCGATCCTTGTACTATGATATACTTAGACATTGATGTCTGTTGAATAATGGAAATGGCTACATGATCCTTGGTGGTGACCGATCAGCCTATGGGCCTAGGTGGAATGCTTATTCAGCTAAGCTAGAACAAAGTGATATGTATACCAATGACATATACTAATATTATGATAAAATTTTTGTTTATAATGATATCACATAATACTATACACAAAGGTATTTTCTTTGGATCAGTTCATATGAATACATAAAATAATACAATATGCTGTTGGTAATGGCATTATAAGAGGTTGAAATGTACATGAGGGAACTTGAGGGCAACTAACAATATTGACAAAATTGGTCTTTTCTTATGTAGAATGTAAGTTGTCTAGAGGAGCAGATAAATTTAGAATCTCATCAAAATAAACACTAGCATATGCTAAGATAATTATCTGATTGTATTTATGGTTTAGTGTACAGGTGTAGTATTTTGATATTTCTAGAAGGCTATGGCATAGCAAATGAAAACATATTATAATATATATGACACTATCTATTTGTTCAATTTGACTGGATGCATTCAATGTAAGGTAATACTAATAGCAACTAGGGGATTGCCTGGGAGAAAAAAAACCTTTACCCCTTCTATGCTTAGGCATAAGTAATGATCTGTTAATGCTTAAGACGAAGATACCATTACCAACACTTATGCCTGTCCATTGCTTCCTAATTTCTAGATATGGAAATTATTGGGGCATCAAAGTCACACCACTTTCAGGTGATAGTGTCCTTGCCATTGCACCACGAACAGCTCTGACTTATCTAGTACTTTGAGCTACTACAACTTGTTATTTTTGGCAACAAGATACCAAGTAAAGATAAACTATTATATATGAATTTAGTTGTTTATTATTGAGAACTTGGATTTACATATTTTGAGTCATCAGTAAGTCTCTATATACAAGTCATTTGTTGAACATATTATGTTTGGATCATTATAATGGTATCAACGAAAGATATCTTTAGGCTCTTAAGAGAGCTAAGATTTTTCAAGACGTATTTACTCATGCATATTGAGATTGCAGTCTTTGGGGTTTATCGACATTTACATTGAGATTTTTCAAGTAGTATTTTATACTAAATATAGTACCATCAGTAAGATGGTAGGATTTAGCAAGGGAAGATTGTGATGATGGGGAAATTTTAAAAAATCCATATAATTTCTTTGGTCACCTATTACTAATAATTTGTGCTTAAGAGTTTTCTTCATGTTTGGAAGCCAGTTTCGACAAGTGACATGAACCTGAGGTTATAGGTGGTGGGGGTTTTCCATGTACACTTTGACCTTTCACCGTCCAAAGAAATGGAGAGTATTGTATGACATAAATAGAGTGAGCTGCAAGATCTTATTTTGCCGGAAAGATCTGCTGTAAAGCATTCCTGGATGGATACATTTTGATTGTAAAATAGCAAGAACAAACAAGGAGAAAAGAAACAAGAAAGAAAGGAAAAGAGAAGAGAAGAGAAGAGAACAAAAGAGAAGAGAAAGAAACTGGAAGAAAGACAAGAGATATCTAAATAGATTAAATTTATTCAATAAATCTTATTTGTTTAAAACAAAATAAGAAGTTGTCAAATGAATTGTAAACTAATTCTTAAAATATAATATTATTAGCTAAAAGATAAAAAAATATATGACTATTTTTATCTATGTATTTTTGTTATACTAAACTTTATTTCCATACCTATATTTTTTATTTGGACTCTTAATTTATAAGACCTCATCCCTATTTTTAAGAGACGACCACTTTGGACCCGTGATCTGTGTGTCGCACATGATCGTTTGTACCTAAGTCTAAGTAAAGCATTGTCACCCCTACATTTAGTTAGTGAAGGCATCTTAGTTCATAGACCATTGCTGTAGTCAAGCAAGGCATACTGAGAAACACCACAGCAGCTTCTAATTAAAAATTTGTATAGACTCATGCTCTTCTTTCGTAGGCTACTTCAAACTTTTGGCCTAGGCTATCAAACTTATGCACTCTGTGAAATTTATATTTTTTTAGATTGAAGGAATATGTGACATGGATGATTTTCTAGAACAGCTTAATGTGTGAACCTCTTTACTATTCAAGGGACTATAGCTGATGATGAGCATATGTAGTTCTGGTGTCATTTATTTATTTTTATCTGCCTTTCTGTTGGTGCTTGTACTTGTATCCTGCATGTGTTTTTATATTATCTCAAATAACATAATTTCATATTATACTTGCATACTAATTCTTTTTAGCTGCTTTTGATCTTGTTGCTTCTGTATGAGCAGATTTTCTCTATCAGGACTGTTGCTTCAATTTCAACATGGTGTAATGATATGGCAAGAGGCAAAATTTCTGATTCTTCATTTATTTTTTTATGGAACTTTTCTTGGAAAGCTATCCGGTCTTCTACATATGACTCAGAGGCATGTTCACTTGCATGCAGAATATTTGTTTGACATTTAAAAATATTAATTGAATTTTACCCACTAACCTTTCTGGAAGGTGGTGCTCACTGATTACGAACATTACATTGAAATTCTTCTCCAAATGTAGGCTGGAGCAGAAATTTGTTTAGCTATGTATGAAGCATTGGCAAGCGTCTTCAAAGCCTTTTCTACCACTTTCACTAATTCCCATTTGGATTTTGTGATGGAATATAACAAGACATGGTTGCCAAATGGGGAAGTGACACATTTGTTAGATCCTTTGGTTCTTACCTTCCTCCACAATACTAACAATCTGCTTGCTAATGGTCAATTGACACGAAGCCGGCGAGCAGTTTTAATGAATTGGAAGGTTGGTCTGTGTTTTCTTTTGTTTGTATGCAACTTTATAATATTTTATCTTTTCTTATATCTTATGCAAACATTTATAGTTTCTTATGACATATTGGGCATTCTGAGTGGGATCTTACTGATTCTTTGATTTAGTGGGTTTGCCTAGACTCTCTGCTGTCAATTCCTCTTAATGTCATTTCAAAGGGTCACTTAAAGTCTGCAGACTCCTTATTTTCTGATTCAACTCTCAGAAGTGTATTTGTTGATATTGTGGAAAGGTAATGCTTCAGCTTACTCGTACATGTTTGCTGGAAATTGTCATTCTTTGTGAACACATTTGCAAAAGTTAATGCAGACTTCTTAAGTGGTCTGCTTGATCATCTAAACTAGAGTATTCTTTTTCTTTTTCTTGTTTGCATTTTTTTTCTTGATCAGATTAGTCTAGTATCTGGTACATATATCTTAATCTTGTTGGACATGTCTCCTTAACAACATCATTAGAGGTGATTACTAGATTTATCTAAAGCACTATGAAGACAATTTAAGAACATCAACTGAGCAGAAAACTTGGAGCATGTATTTTGAAAATTTCAACAATAGATTAGTTATATCAGTAGATGGAGTCGATCAATGATACTGATGACTATATGTATTAGCATTAGCATTTCTAGTAGCAGTTCAACATCATATGTTTTTAGCTTCATTTCATTGGTTTCCTTGAATTAGATCTTATATCAGGTTTCAAGAATGTATGCCTCTGTACCATGGTGAAGTCTAGGGAGAACACCTACTATGTTATGTATCATATGACCTGCCAGTATGAGGTCCCACAGTTCTTTTACTTACTGAATGTGGTTATTGAGTAGATTGTACCAACTTTTAGGATCTTTTTAAGTTTATTATACTCTTCAATGGTGAATTTATTTTTCAAGTTTTTGATTCAACTATCTTGAATTGATATTCAAGATTTCATTTAATCATGCTGTCAAAATAATTGAAGTCTTGGGTTGAATTAGAGTAGCATGCGGCCAATTGGGAAGACAACTAGGAGTGCCAACCCAAGCAAGTCCTAAAGGCATTAATACTCTCCAAGTCTTAAGGGCGTTAAGACTCTCCAAGTCCTAAAAGAAGACTCTTGGGTATCTCTCTACCTATAAAACCAAGGGGGTGTAGCGCTTTTTAACAATCCCAAAACCAGCCAGCCTAAGGAAGTCTTCCAATCGAGAGCAAAAGTAGAAAAAAATAGAGGAGGTGTTACCTAGTTCTTTCGGTTGCAACCCCTTTTCCTCGAGTTTCAGCAGCTAAAGTTCTTCATCGAAGCTTCGTCCAGTTGTAAGAAGTCTTTTATTGCTCTAATTTTGTTGCTTAGCCCCTTGTAGTTGGCACTTCAATTTACAAGGAATAGAGGTTTCTTTTGATTTTATGCTTGTTCCCTAGCGATATCTTTCTCCTTTGCCAATACTTTCCATTCAAGAGGTGGTATTGGATCGATGAATTGTTGAACTTAAACCCCATACAGATTAGGCCGTATCAGAGCAACGATCTGATACAAGCAATAGAGGTTTCTTTTGATTTTATGCTTGTTCCCTGGCGATATCTTTCTCCTCTACCAAAACTTTCCATCCAAGAGGTGGTATCGGATTAACGGATTGTTGAACTTGAACCCCATATGGATTAGTGGTACCAGATAAATAATCTTATGGTTGGTGCCCACGAGACAAGGATACGAAAAGTCGGGTGAAGTTCTACAAGAGTTGGAGTTTGAGCCGCGCTCACCCGGAGGAAAGACCATCGATGGGATGGCGGCCAACACCTCGATAACCTTGTTCGACCTTACTATTTAGATGACTGTATTAACCCAGCAAGTGGAGATCATGATTTGTTGGATGCAAGTCTAAGCTAACCCTTCGACAACCAACAATTAAGCATAGAACATCGTAGCAAAAGAGCAATACGCAACAGCGAAGAGGTTGCTGCCGAATAGAATATTGCAGCAAGAACTTGAACTTTTTGACTCAAGGCTTGCATCGACATATCCTCCTATGGCAGCTCAATCAACGCTGACGTATTAGACACATAGAGAGATCAACTTGACACTTACCATGATCTATATGATTACAATAGTGAGAATAAGGTAATGCTTGTGTGACTAAAGTTGACGAGATATGTGCTCACATGGTTGAAAGCCTATCTTTGAACCAATGACAATGAAGACGTGTATGGATACAATTCAAAAGGCTCATACAAGAATAATTCTATCCTATAGGGTATCTCGAATAAAGACGGAGGAAGTGACATTACTTACACTATGGGACCAAATCGTGCAAGAGTACACACCACCGAGTTTCGACCACAAGTAGGGTGTTCGGAATATCCCTCGATGATCACGATGGAGATGACATACACCACCGGCCTCCATACCCAAATTAATATAGAACCGAGTCTCTTTAAAAGCTACGATAGCATGACAACAGGTGTGATGGTAGTAACCATCGAGAAAAGAATCACATCTGTAGCGAGAAGTCATGGAATAGGCCAAAAGGAGCCACTTGAAGGTCCAAGAGAATTTCGAGGATAGTAAGACTTCATCCTTGAAACGAAGTGATCTTTTTTGTCAACATTATAAAATTGCAGGTCACTCGTGTTTAAAGGTTTATCTGAAACTCTTCCCACAGAAGTGGTTGAAGAACGATTAAAGTTGGTAGATCGCGATCGTGACCACGATCATAGGTGATGACTTTGTTGAACTTTCGTCGGTTCTTTACTTGGATCCGTCAATCGTTGACGACTAGACCGAAAGTTATTGACTCCAATCCGACCTTTGGTCCAAAGGTTCGAGAAGATTTCTTCACCATAAAGATTGAAGTGAAGTAAGAAGTCATTGGCGCGATTTTCAACATTGCTTGCCAAACAAACCTTATCTCAATGAGTTTAGTCAAGAAGCTCGGTCTAGAGACGACATCACATCCACTCCCATATCCTTTTGAATGGATTCATGTTGATGTGGAGATGCAGATTGATCAACAATCTAAGATACAATCTTATTGCTTAGCCCCTTATTGCTGACACTTTAATTTACAATCAATAGAGGTTGTTTCTTTTCGGTTTTATGCTTATTCTCAATAGTGATTTAAATAGGCGCTCGGGTGCTTGCCTAAGCGCTCGGGTGAGACGAGGCGAGGCTGGAGCGCCTCGTGTGCACACCAGGCGACGCGCTTCAATGAGGCGCTACCTGGGCGCTCGCCCGAATGCAGCCGTTGGGCATTTCGGGCGAGCGCTCGATTCAATTAGGTGAACTGAACCGGTTTAAGGCTGGTTCGGTTTGTAGTTTCTTACCTCAAAAGTCACGCTTCACACTAGCGCGACCCTAAGGAACCCTAGCGCTGCTTCTGCCTCCGCCACCAATGCTTTTTGTCGTTGCCTTTGTCGTAAATGCAGTGGATCGAGCCTTCCTCTGCTGGACGAGTCCAACGACCCTCGTAGCTTCCTTCCACTATCGAGGGAGAGTACTGCAGATTCCTTCGCCATCGAAGGATGCCCTTTGGAGCTTCCGTCGTTGTTATCCGTAGCTTTTGCCGTTGCCGCTGTCCACAACTTTCGGCGCTATCACTACTACTGACTGCAGCTTCCCTCGTTGTCGCTGCAACTATCCGTAGCTTCCGTTGTTGTCGTTTAGAACACTATCGCAACTATCTTAAACTAATCCTTCGTCGCTGCTACTATCTCCCTCTGTTACTTTTAACATTTTTTTCTCCCCCCTCTAACTTTAAGTAATATACTATTAATAGTATATTTTAAATTTAATATCATATTTTAATTTAAATAATTATATTTTTAATTATATTATATATTTTTCATATTGTAATATTTTAGAGAATATTTTTTTCTCCTCGTCTAACTTAAGTAATATACTATTAATAGCAAGGTTCGCCGTACCGGTGTTTCGACCCGGGCTCGGTATCGGTACGGTACGGTATACCGCTCGGTACACCCAGGTGTACCGAGCGGTACACTCACGTGTACCGAGCACTGTACACTGCTACAGTGTTACTATATAGTTTTTTTTTTATTGTTCATATTTCAATATCAAAATAGTAATATTAAAATAATAATCTTACTTTATAAATATCATAAGAAGTAACCACATATGTTATCACTGTTACTTTATAAATAATAATCTACACCAATCTTTACTGTATAAATACATTGAAATATAGTGGAATTTTTTTTTTAATTGATGTGTCCTTGTCTTATTTTATCTTATTTTACATGATTTGCTCCATTGACATCTTGTATCCTTATCCATGTTTCGTAATATATTGAATGCAATAATACTCCCTAAGCAAATTTTATGTTGTTCAACAATCTCAAATGTCTTGGATGTGCTAGAATAAATTCAGTTCTTCTCTGCTGTCTTTGTTTGTATGCAGCCTTGAAAATGCTGGTGAAAGTTCTGTGTTACCTATGTTGAAATCTGTGAGGTTGGTTTTGGGACTTCTATGTTCCAATATGATACCTCCAATTATCACCCCCCATGGAGTCACTAGTGAGGTATTTTTTTCAACTATTTAATTCTGCAGATTTTTTTCCTTGAATTAGAGTATTCATATGCCTTCTATACAGCTAATGTGAAATTGCTTGTTAAAGAATTTCATGCTAGAGGCTGTTTATGTTACATAAACTACGAATAGAATATTCCACCAAAGTGTCATGCTCTAGCGAAAAGAAGAAGATAAAGTGTGTGTGTGTGTGTTTGTATATATATATATATATATATATATATATATATATATATATATTGAGGATAATGCTTTTTTTATTTTGTTTAGAATGATGAGCAAAACCCCCTTGGATTCCAATCAAACTTCCTAAATAGGCATGATGGTAATGTATTTGTGGTCACAGATTAACAAGGGAAAGAAATAGGGAATCATTAATAGGCTGGGCCGATCCATTCAAGGTATACATTAATTTCCTTTCCTTGTTCCCTGCTAGAGCCAGCATAGTTTTGTTATTTCCATTTTATAGTTGGTTTTTAAGGGTTGGCAAATACTTGATCCTATGCTACAAATAGCAGTACAGTGCAATCATCACCTTAATGTTGTTTGTCTTGGGGTTCCTCTCCGAGTCTTAATCCTTGGATCTAGGCCCACATCATCTGAACCATGTGAGGGCGCACTGGATATCACAGCTTCCCGAAGCCCCTGTGAAAGGCTGTCTCGGACTTATCTCAATTTGTATTTAATGTTCTAGTTTCTCTCATTGAGTTGGCTAGCTGCTTGAGTTTGAAGTCAGGGACCTTGCATCTGAGGTTTAACTGTTTGAAAACTGCTTGGATTTCCATAACTGTAATCTTGTAGAAAATACAATGGACCATTTGAATTGATATTGTTTCTTTGTCAAGTACTGCTGCTAGTTTGATTGGCAGTAATTTTAGATTAGTGGATGATCTATGAGGAACGTGATAGGGAGCTGCTAGGTCTACTAATTGCCACTTGCTTCTTTGTGCAGATGATGCTGCAGTTGGCTCAGTCTTCTTGGATATTACACATCAATTGCAACAAGCGTAGGGTTGCACCTATTGCTGCACTTATATCTGCTGTCTTGCATGAGTCATTGTTCGGTGACTTGAGCATGCATGAGATGGACGACAATAACCCTGGCCCTATAAAGTGGGTTAGTGTTATTTTGTTCTGAATTTTTGGGCACTTTAAAATTTTATTTTTTTAAATAATATATTCTTGAGTTTCTACCTATAACAAGGATTCGATGAAGAACCATATCTTGCATAAATGATTATGGGTCATGCATATTAAAATTCCATGGATACAATGATACATTTACTGATAACATCATAGAACATGTCGGCAGTTGGCTTCTTTTGTTGTTGTGCAGTAACTGTAAGTTTTCTTTATTGTTTCTATTAGCTCTGAAGAAACTGATACTGGAAATATGAAGTTTGCATAAATTTTGAACATTGATATAGAACATGGTCTGCAGTACCGGACCGTACCGCCCGGTATGGGCGGTACGTACCGGTCCGACAGACTTCCGGTACGCGGACCATATGTTACCGGTCCGACACTGTAGCTCCACTGTAGTGCTACAGTGCTCGGCGCGCCTAAATATACCGAGCAGTACACCTGGGTGTACCGCTCGGTATACCGTACCGTACCGGTACCGAGCCCAGGTTGAAACTCCGGTACGGTACGGTATTACGGACCTTGATATAGAATGCATACTCAACTAATTTCAGGCTCTTAAAATTTATTAATTATTCAGTAAGTTTCAACTACATGACCAATGAGCCTTGTCCACCTCCACTTGTCAATGAAGCAGAATCCTTTTTTGTGGAGAAACTAATTTTATATTATGTCACTATGCCTACTAGAATTCCAAAAGAGACAATTCATGGTAATTTGGATTTCAAGGATCTCTATTTGTTAAGCTAGATGATCATCTGATCATATTGCAGGTAGGGATCATGATTTTCAATTTGCATTTGGAATTCTTTTGCTACTTTATGCACTTTTGTCTAAAGTATTCACCTAGAAATCTTGCTTTCTTATATTCAGATGTCACTACTTTCCTGCTTATGATAATCCAAGCTATATTTCTGCTCTTTTCATCTCTGATTGCTCCTTTGTCGAGCATGGCCTATCTATTTATTTTAAGTTTCCTCTTATGATAAGAATTGTAAGGAACTAATCAAAGTAAAGATATGGTAGTTACTAGTTACTTTGACTGGGACAAATTTTCTTAGTCAAAACTCAAAAGAAAGGATTAATTCATGGTGATGATATGACCAGTGAGTGTTGCACTATTCTTTGAACTGTTTCTGTCATCATTTTTTCTTTTTTTTTTTGCAGGGATCTGATTCATTAACAGTATTGACAATATGTTGAATTATTTATCTTTTTGATGAAAATTTTAAATGTGTTGAATTTATTGAGATGCCGATAACATATCATTTAAATGATGCTTTTGAATTATATTGATGATTGAACTTGAACTTCATCCGCTTCGTAACGTGACATTGATAAAAAAACTTTATGATCATGCTTTATAATGTTCTCAGGAATTTCTAAGTGGTCTATTTTGAAATTTCTTAACTGATTTGGCATGTGTTAAATTTATTGAGAACCTGATCCAATTTAAATGGTGCTTCTGGATTATATTTACGATTGAACTTGAACATCAGCTGCCTCTTGACATGAATATGGTAAAAACCTTTATCATCATGTCTTATAATGTTCTCTGGAATTTCTAAGTGATCTTTTTTGAAATTTCATAAATGATTTGACTTCTGTTGTTGGATTTATTTCATAGATTTTCTGATATGATGCCTATGCTTTTAAAGGCTATTTGTTTTGGTGTGTGGCAAAATTTAACTTCACATGTTGTGGTTGTGTATTGTAACCAAGGTCTGCAATACTGAATGATACCACCCGTACCGGGTGGTACGTATTGGTCCATTAGCAGACCGGTACATTGATCGCCCGCTACCGAGCGGTACCGTCGATTGAGGCGTTATTGTCGTCGATTGAGGCATTATCGTTGACAGTGATCAAGGGAGAAGGGGAAGAAAGAAATAGGAAAAAAAGGGAGAACCTGGAGATCGCCGCTCTCCTCGTCTGTTGACGACTTCTCATCCGCGCGCAGGAGAAGAGGCATTGGTGTCGCGGGGCGGAGAGGCGAAGATTTTATTTTATTTTTCTTCTCTTCTCGGGCCATGTCGCCTGCAATTTTTTTTTTTATCTGCGACGTCGTCGAGGCGATGTCGCCCAAGAAGGGAGGCAATGTTGCAATTGTTTTTTAATCTGCGACGTCGCTTGAGAATGTAGGTGATGTTGCCCGAGAAGTGACGTCGCATTTTTTTTATCTGCAATGTCGCTCGAGAAAAGAGGTGACGTCGCTCTGCATAGAGGTAAACCGAGCGGTTTACCTATATATATATATATATATATACCGAGCAGTATATCGAAATATACCGCTCGGTATGCAGTACCATATCGTACCGAATAAGTCTCGAAATTTTGATACGGTACGAAATTTCAATCCTCGATTGTAACCATTGTCCTACCTCATGATTCTTTCATCCTTTAGTTCTGTCTTTCTGTCTATTGTCTATAAATAATTTGCGTTTCCACCTCTATAATTTTTATGGATTTTCTTCTGTCTTTTCACTATTCTCCTGAATGTTTTGATTGAGATTTTCTTTGTGACAACTGCTGCAGCTAATGTTATAGCAGGACAGTATCATCTGGGATACTATAAACTTAGTCTTCGTTCTTCTTCTTCTTAGTTCTTTCCTTGATGATCGGCGTTATCTTTTCTTTTTTTATTGGAATGACTTAATAAGGTTGTCATGTCATGAAGTGGTTTCCGTTTTCCTTTAAATCACTTCTAGATCATGTTAAATAAATCCAATGCTTTGTCCCCTTTGTCTTATCCTGAGTTTGCCGTATCTTTGTGGGCACTGCTATAACTCTGGTTTCTGAATACAGTCCTTTTTTCATTGACTTGATTGCATTCGTTAATTTGGCTGGTAGTGTCATATTCAAGACCTCAACATTTCACCACATTACATGTAAGTTTTTTTACATATTTAACATATTCTTGTCTCTTCCAGTGTCCATAAAATAAAAGAGATGAAGATTCCTAGGAGGTGAGACTACACATGCTTACAGTTAGAAATCATATATATACACACAATTAAACATGAGACATCAAAAAGACGAAGATATCTATAGACAGGATGTCCACATGGATATGTTACTTATCATGGTGTTTCTTAAATATTTCTTAACAATCGTAGCTCTACCTTCTTCCTTCATGATTTTCTGCAATTCATGGGTTTGAAATCTCAAATTCTGATGGTGCAACATGGCGTGATGCCTGAAACATGCTTTAGATACATGTAGGGAAGGTTTACAACCTAGCAATGGTGACCATCTATTAAACATTTAGTTTAAGTATCATTGTATAAGAGATGGTATATATATTTCTTATCAGATATTAATAGATGACACCAGAATAGCAGGCAATCATTGTTGTTTTTCCCTGTAGTTACATTTCTTGATATGAAAATTGTAATACAAGAAGTTTGGCAATGGTTATTGTTAGTGGCTTGATGACATCAAAAACTAATTTTGGGCATACGATAAGTGGCTTAATTACTGTTCCTCTATTTGCTTATATGAGGTCAATTACCAATTTATGGTTCTAGTTTAGTGTACAAGTAGGGAAGTTCTCTCCTGACCTTGACTCCAAGTTTCATGTTTCTCCTCATCATCTGTGTTGTTATGTCTTGTGAGACTTATGTTACAACAAAACTGATGCAGTTAATCCTATGTTATGACTTCTTACAGTTCATTGAGAAACTTCTTGATGACGGCAAAAGAAGTCCTCGGACTATTCGACTTGCAGCTTTACACTTAACGGGGTTGTGGCTCTTGTATCCTGCAACAATTAAATATTACATAAAAGAGTTGAAGTCACTGACATTATATGGCTCTGGTGCACTTTCTTTTTCAAAATTTCCAGCTATCAATCATTATCTGACTTGTCCTATGATACAAGTTAAGCAAATCTCCTTCTCGACCTTCTAAATCGCTTTCTTTTCTTCAGTGGCTTTTGATGAAGATTTTGAAGCAGAGCTATCAGAGAATCATGAAGCTCAAATTGAGGTTTCATTGCTTGCTCGAAGTCCTGATCATGAATTCACAGAGGTATTCCAAAAGGCATAATCTGGAGATTGTTTGCATTGTCATAATTATGCAGGTCTTTAAATAATATTTTACTTGTGGATAGGTGCCAACTTGAGGTTCTTATGCTCATTTTTAGGATTAATATGATGTGAAAGTTAAAGGTCCTTGTGAACTATGATTACTAGCAAGATATTTTTACGCTGTGTGTGCCTTTGTAACCTTTTACTAGCACTTGATTTTTTTCTTGATTTGATGCTATTCTATTTCTAATGTTTCATCAAGTTTGTTCTAATAAACTTGGAAGAAAGAGAGTTATAGAATATGGGTGAAGTTAAAAAAATGAAAAGGAAAATATGTTCAATTGTGATGCACCAAGACTTCAGAACCTTGTGTTTCACTTATATATATATATATATATATATATATATATATATATATATATATATATATATATATATATATATATATTTATATTTATATTTATATATATAGTTATATATGTATGTATGTATGTATATTTATTTATTTATATTATATTGTGGTGATGGAAAATGACATATGAGATACATCTGACATGGCCATCATATATGCTAGCACGAATACCTTTTCAAGGCCCTGGACAAAGATCCAAATGTCATGACTAGACCTTTTGGATCACTAACCCATTAACTTGATATGTTTGAAATAACATGACTCAATGCTTAAGCCAAACTAATGATAGTAAGCTCATCTATCCTATAAACCAGCACAGTCAATCTCCGACTTCAGATGTGGGGCTCAATTATATGTCACAATCTCCCTCGAACTAGCTAGCAATATGGTTCTTAGCTAGCTAGCTATTATATTGATATATGTAACTATCTTATTATCCTTTGTTTACCATATTAAATTTTTGATATATTCAAGGTTTCACAAACCAGCTATATCACTTGGTATAATCTGGTTTTAACCAGTCTGTTAGGAATTTGCTTACAAAGCTGGTGATTTCATCCAATTTGATACGGGGTTTAATTTGGTAAAGAGATCGATTCCAAATAGTGTTGGGTATTAAAATTGGTTTTTTTTAGTTTATGATATCTGTTACAACTCTCAGACACTTTTCTTCTTTACCCTTACGTACAAACTGCTTTGGGTGCACTTGACACGGGGTAAAAAATACCCAGGACTCAAAGAGGAAGAAGTAGAAGAGGTGCTGGTGGAGAGAGAGGAAGAAAGATGAGGCGGCAGTGGAGGTAGAAAAGGAAGGAGGAGAAAGAGTAAGTGAAGGAGGAGAAACTGCAATCCTTGCTTATCCTCTTTCTCCCTCTATCTCTCTCTCTCTGAGCCTCTCTCTATTTCTATTTCTCTCTTTTCCTTCTCCTTTATGTCACCGTCACTTCATTATTATTGCATTGTCGCTGTCTATTCTTCCCTACCACCTCATCCTCCGTTTGCTGGTACCTGTTGCCACTTCTTTGTCTTCTTCCTCCTCCCCAGTCTCGTTTGAGTCCTCCTACTCTATCTCCCCTAGCTGGACCCATAGTGGTCAACATAGGTTAATACTAACACATGCAACATCCAATCATACTAGTGCACTTAACGATCAGTATCAGTTTGGGACCAAAACTTTAAATCTTGGATGTAGTATAGTGTTTCTTTGGATCATTGAGTACAAGATTCTCTGCAACTTGTTGTCATATTTTATGCATTTGATTTGCTATCCATTATCTATAACAATTTCAGAACCTGCATTACATTAGCTCCATAGTTTGTCACAGTATGAGCCAATGCTAAATACTCGTCATCAGTTCTCAAGTTACCCAAAATTCTAGATATTTGTGGAAGTCTTGTTTAACGTTTTAAATACCCAACATAGCATCCGATACGATCTGGTATTTACTGGTTTGACAGGGAGTCAACATGCAGATCGCACAAAATTGCACGATCTGATTTGTAACATTGTGCTAATTGGTACACTCCCTATTTTGTGTGTAGTAGTCAGAATATTTCTGGTACACACGTGTGCTAGTCTTTTGTTTTTTTTCTCATAAGCAGGTTGGCTGTTGAATTACAAGAAGGCTGTTTACTGTTTTGACTACTTTCTAAATGTTGTTTACAGTTCTAAAAGCTTCTTCTTTCCCTATCTTCCTCCTCTTCTCTTTTTTTTTTTTGTCCTCCATATCATCTAGGTGGTGTCAGACAAAAACTTGAATCCTTGGTCTTGTTTTGTTAGTTCAGGACTCTTTTAAGCAAGCTTTTAAAAGTCGATTAGTATCACTTATGACAATCAGTTAGACCAGTGCATTATCTATGTATCGGACAATACACCAATCTATTATTGATAGTTACCAACTTGTACAATCCAGTACCAGCCATTGGACTGGTAAAATATGGGCCATTACATACCGGTTTGACCAGTTTTTTATGCCTTGCTTTTAAGTCTGGATGAAGGCTAACCTTCTTGTCCTTGATGTAATCTGGATAAATGGAAATTGACATTGAAATTCTATATACTGCAAGTTCTTTGATTCCTTGCTTTTTTGTGTCTATATTATAGGCTGGCCTTCTTGATGTAATAGATCAACATAGTTTGAAATTGAATTTGTGTAGAAAATGAATGTAAAACGTCTTCTTTTTCTTCTGAAAAAGGCGCAAGATCCTTGTGGAGCAGTCCATTTGACATTCTATTCTTATTCTTTTTATGATTGTGTTATTTTTATCTTCCTATTTCTTTTTTACTTCTTTCCTTTTAAACTCCCTCTAAAGTTTAATTACATTTTCTTCAAATCTTCCTTAACTTCTCCATAGGTTTTTCAGCCAAATTAGCCCTGAATTATACCCAACTGACCATAAACAAGAACAAGATTTTGTTGTTTTTGTACTTCGACTGTGGACATGCAGCACCGTTGTTGGTATCCAATCATCTAGTGTTTAACAAAAATCTCTAGAACAGTTCATATTGCCTCACTAACTTGTCATGACCCGGGTCTGATGGGTTAACTGGCCTATCAACTTCATTTAGTCCAAATCACTGACCAAAATGCTTAACTTCTCCATAGGTTTTTCAGCCAAATTAGCCCTGAATTATACCCAACTGACCATAAACAAGAACCAGATTTTGTTGTTTTTATACTTCGACTGTGGACATGCAGCACCGTTGTTGGTATCCAATCATCTAGTGTTTAACAAAAATCTCTAGAACAGTTCATATTGCCTCACTAACTTGTCATGACTCGGGTCTGATGAGTTAATTGGCCTATCAACTTCATTTGGTCCAAACCACTGACCAAAATGCTTAAGCTGAAGTTGATAGTAGTATACTCATCAGACCCTTATAAGCCAATTTTAATCTTGCCCACTTTCGATGTGGGACTAATCAGGGGTGTTACAATTACCCCCACTCAAAGGCTTGATGTTCTCATTAAAGCCCAACATAACCCAGATCAGGCCCTAGCATAGTGCATGTGAGGCGTAGCCCAGTGGTGGCTCCACGCCATGACAAGTCCTCTGATTCCGTCTACGGGTAGCCCTTTCCTACTCGAGCCCCCTCACCATATCCAAATGCTAGGTCGGCTCTGATACCAAATGTCATGACCCGGGTTTGAAGGGCTAACTAGCTTATCAACTTCGTTTGGTCTAAACCACTGACCAAAATGCTTAAGCTAAAGTTGATAGTAATACACTCATTAGACCCTTATAAGCCAATCTTAATCTTGCCCACTTTCGATGTGGGACTAATCAGGGGTGTTACACTAACTTCTTGGTATACATCGTTATTGTAGATCACATTATGGTGATGTGCTCCTACCTTCAGAGTTCATCATTTTTGCCATCTAGGCAACTTCTGAAAATATAACCAAAGTAACCTCCGTTATTCATCTTGGTAATTCCTTCAATGACTAGCATACACCATATTTTTATTTCTTGTGGTAACTTAAAGGGATGACGTTGAGAATGTGCAGAAGTTCCAGCTTTTTGCACCTTTATGTTTCTTTTTTATAGCTTCATGTTGCTTTCTTACTGTTTCTTTAACATGCCTCAATTTCATATTATTAGGTCTCTCTTATTTCATAGTTTTCTTAAGCCTATTTAATATGTCAGCTTACATATATTGACATGTTCTATTTGATTGTGCGACACTCTACAGGTGTTTATCAATACAGAGATGTATGCTCGTGCTTCTGTTGCTGCTCTCTTTTACAAACTTGCAAATTTTAATTCTATGAGAGGAGAAAGGGAACAAAAAGATGCTGTTTTAAGTGGCAAAATGTTTTTACTGGAACTGCTCGATTCTGTGGTATGGAATATGAGACTAGCATAGAATAGAGGTTGTATCTTGATATTATCTTCATTTTCTGTGCACATACTTGATAAGTAATATCATGTTCATAATCATTCTTTTCCTTAATGTTATTGTACTCCTATAATTGGTATGCTTAGGTGCAATAATTTGTTAGGAGTTTGCTTAATTTGTCTAGATGGTGGGTCTTACTGTTTTAATTGATTCCTCAAATCTGCATAGATGTGGGCTTCCTGCCATATGAATGATTTCTTCAACTTGTTAATCATTTATTTTGAGTGAAAAATTTAATCTTTCAAAAGTCAGGACATCTTGTTTGTTAAGCTTCTAAGTTCTATTCTTTTGTTGTCTAGTATCAGATTATCATTGTTCAACTTTTCCTATAATTTCTATACCTCTTTATAGTACGCTTATCTTATATTTTGAATTGAATTGATTAGTTCCATGCGAAGGAAGATTTTATCGAAGTAACAAATAAATTGTAAAAGACTTGAACAATTTCTCTAACTTTCACCTTACGAACTATACTTAGCAAGTCTCAGTTGGTCTAAGCAATCATGAAATCAACAATTGTCATGCTGATTGGCCTGTATCATTTTGTACAGGTTGATATGCATGGTGCTGGAGAGCATTGGCATGTGTCATACAACACACCTACATTTTGATAAAGTAAAGTTTTGGTAGAAGCGACGTGCAACATGCCCCCATGTCTAGAGACAAGAATGTTTGCTTAAAACATTAAGCCACTCCATAGCATGCTCAACCCTGCTATGGTTCACAGATATTATGTTATGCATTACGTTTTTCTATAGAAAAGAATTGTTCACCAAACTTGAATAACACAAACTTCAATAACATTATATAAATATATTTTTTTTAAAATTGTAATTTTTTTTGTGATGTTCAAGAATTTATTTTGATTTAATTACTTTGAATTCTGATGTAAAAAAAAAAGCTTCATTAACATAATTTAGCATTGATGTTTTGAGGATGCCATGGTGTAAACATATATTTCAAATTGTCCGTAGATGACACATCATGATAGATCATAGTTATCTACAACAGAAGCCACCAATCTGGAATTCTACTTAATGTGATTATCCAACTTTCTTGGTTGTCTGGCTAATCGTGGTACATGCATACACACATGGAGCAATTGTTGTTGCATGGTCTAGATTTTGTTGCTTTCTTGTTAGATTGGAAAACAAAATATCTGT
Organism: Musa acuminata AAA Group; assembly: GCF_036884655.1. Lineage (NCBI taxonomy): Eukaryota > Viridiplantae > Streptophyta > Magnoliopsida > Zingiberales > Musaceae > Musa > Musa acuminata. The sequence goes on from NC_088359.1 coordinate 216,291, forward strand.
AAGTTGACCAGACTTTCTGGTATGAACTATCATACAAGCATGTGTAGTTATTATTTTCTTATTTCTTATTCATGTTATGAGGAAAGTGATAATTAAATTCTTTTAGTCCATCAAACTAATTTTAGCTTGTGCAAGTTCATACTTCTAGCAAACTTGGCATGACATGTAGATGGCCTTTCATTCTTTACAGGCTAATGAGAAAGATCTTGCAAAAGAGCTTTACAAGAAGTATAGTGGTGTGCGTATTTGTTTTCATCTTCTTTTGGTTTGTTTAACCTTTTTTACCTTAGTTGGTAGGTAGTTTGCATTATATCTCACAATTTTTTTGACATAATCTATTCTTTTATCAGGTCCATAGGCAAAAAGTCCGTGCTTGGCAAATGATTTGTATACTTTCACATTTTGTTGAGGATGATATTGTTGGGAAAGTTACATCCAACCTTCACATTTGCCTCTATGTAAGATGGTCTATCTCTTATGTACAACAGATGTAATTACTCCCCCAATGCTCTAGGCTTTTTTGTTCGTGATTTTCTGACTCATTTGTTAATGATAATATGCTGATATAGTCTTTCAATTATTTAATTCAAGCTTTTATAGAAAGCTAGCATAAGATATAAGCAAAATCTCAGGTCGTGAATTGTGAATATGTAATATTGATACCCATCAACAAGGACTACAGTTTTGGGTGCCAGACTGACCATCCATGGCTTGACTGGTGTGGGTTCAGTCCATGCCAGTGTATCAATACATGGTATGCTGGAATGTATCACAGGGGGGTTTGGGTTAAAAAGGGAGAATAGGAGACGGAGGAGGTAGAGGATGACGATGCGGCATGGAGGAGAAGAGGACACAAAGGAGGAGGAGGATTATGGTCTGGCAACGGGAGGTGGGCAGATCAGCAGCACAGTGGGAAAGTGGTGTGTGTCACGGACACTTGTGACTCGCATCCTGTTATTTAACTCTAAGCTGCAGTCTGTAGGTTATATAAAAGAACACACTAAAAGGCAGTCTTCATCATGATTACTGCCCAGATTGATAAACACTAGTCGGTATAGACTAATTGAGTTGTGTTCATCATCTACTAACATTCTTTTAAGGTGTCTAATGTTGATGTGAAACAAATAAATATATGTGAGATAAGTGGAAATATACTTTGTGGGATCTTCTTTAATAGTTCTTGTTTCTCTTGAATGCTTTTATTTCTTTTTTGAGTCAAAAGTCGAAAGAATGTTCATTTATTTCATTAAATTCATGATGTTCCTGAATTTTGATCTTTGCTGATGAGCCAATTGGATATTTCATTATTGGTTTGATGTTTGATGTTTTTTCTTTAAAGCATTAAATATAAGTAATGACAATAAAATGGTGATATCCTCTTCCTGCATTAAAAGTTGGTGTTATTTTTTTGTACTTTTTCAGAATTAGGCTTTTTAACCTTTTCTTGATAAATTTAGGGTGTCATTGTCTATCATTATTTCTTATGAATTATTGTTCATTCTTGTATTCATGTTATGCACATTAACTTTCATGATTGTCATATTATCTTTATATCATGTTATATGATTAATGACATGTGCATTACCTAGATATTCATGGAATCATATTAGGTACCATCTAACGAAGGTTCTGTAAGTGATAAAGAAACATGATAAGCGTAGCTTTAATTTCTCTTCAATTATAAATTGCACTTAAGACCCTTTATATATTTTGTAACTTAATCTTGGGTCAAATTTTTGTTAGGACTACTATGGCTAGGATTGTGTTGTTCATTGGTATATGTCAAAAGGTTTATCGATAAGTCGATTTCACTCTATACAATCTAACGATTTGACTTGGATTTTGATCACAAGTTTGACTCCTTGGCCCAAATAAAAGGTAATCTAATCTAATCGATCCAATCTGTTTATTACCCAATTTGAACCTTAAGTTTTATGTACTTTTATCCAGGGATCGTTGTTTCGCTCAGACCTGTACTAAATTGGTGGACCCACCTTGGTTTGGTCCGTCACATAAGAGACGTGGGAAACCCTAATTCCCACTTCTCACATGAGTGTCACAGCTTGTGAGCGTCGCCTCCTCCTCTGCAGGGTTCGCGAGCATCCCCTCCACCTTCGTAGGGCTCGCGAGCGTTGCCTCCAATGGTGCGATCGATGCTTCTCATGCAGGCAGCTGTTGGACCGGGGTATGATTGTGACCTTAGTACACACCTCCATGTCTCTGAGAAGTCTTTCTCCTCTTCCTCTTCCTCCTCCCTCCACCGCTTCCTCTTCTTCCCGCTTTTTTCCTCCTTCCTCCACCATCCCTTCTTCTTCCTCAATTTTTTTTCTCTCTAAACACCGGTACTTACCAGTGTACCGTGTGTTGGGACACCGCTACAAATCATTATGTATTGGCTCAATGAATCTTTGAGTCGGGTCAGATACCCAATTTGGTTAACCTTGCTTTTATCTGTACTAAATGACAAGGTTCGTAATTTTGTATCGTACTGGCGTATGGAGCTTTGCATGATACGGTACGAGTGTATTGTTCGGTGTATATATATATATATATATATATATATATATATATATATATATATATATAATATAAAAAATAATATATAAAAATCTAAAAAAATATAAAAGATAAAAAAGGAGGCGTATGCTTCCTCGGCGATGTCACCTCCTTTTCTTCACGTCCCGTCAGACGAGGAGAAGAACGCGGTATTCTCCTCATCTACGATGTTCGATGAATCGTCCAATACGGGGCTGGATTAACGGTATCACCCGGTACGTGCGGTATCATTCGGTATTGTAATCCTTGCTACATTATATATATATATATATATCAATTAATATTTATTGGTCCAACCAAGGATTGATTTTGGACCACATGGGTTGTCACCAATTAGTATTAATTTTCTATTATTATTTTTGTGCAATAGGCAATACTGATTTGATAAATTGTTGAAGCCAATATCAGATGACAATTCAATACCTTGATATCTATTTTAGATATCTATAATTCCTTCAAAAAGATATCCGAGTAGTTTTTTGCGATCAATGGTAGACATGGATTCTGATGACAAGAGTTAAGCGCTAGGTGCTCGCCTGAGCGAAGCGAGGAGCTAAAATATAAAAATATATAATATAATTAATAAATATAGTTATTTAAATAAAAAATATGATATTAAATTAGGAAAATCTTGCAAAATCACGATATCAGTCTCAAAATCCAAAACAATAATAATAATAATTTTATATAAATAAAAATTAATAGTATTAAAATTAAAATAATATATTATTAATCTAATAAATAAAAATACTGTTACTAGTATACAGTTAGCAGTATATTGTTAATATACTGTTAACAATATACTATCGAAGTGAGAAGAGTGTAAGAGGAAGATCAAGGCTATTGATTGAGAGTAGCGGTAGCAGTGAGCAACGACAGCGGGAGTAGCGACAGTGGCAACGACAGTGGTAGCAACAAGCAACGGCAGCAGGAGCGGCAAGCGACGACAGTGGCACCGGCAGCAGGAGCAACGACAGTGGCAACGGTAGCAGCAAGCAACGGCAGCGGGAGCTGTGACATCTACAGCAGCGAGCAGTGGTAGCGAGAGCGGTGAGCAGGGTTAGGGTTGGGAAGTCGCGAGCAGGGTGCTTTAGTTGGTTCGATTAAACCAACTAACCGAACCGGACCTAAAACGCTGGTTCGATCGCCTAGTTTAACTCGGGCGCTCGCCCGAAGCGCCTGACGCCTGGGCTCAGGCGAGCACCCAAGCAGCACCTCTTTGAAGCGCATCGCCTGGAAATGAAGCGAGGTGCTTGGGTGTTGCCTCGCCTCACCCGAGCGCCTATTGAAATTACTGATGAGCAATGATTATAACAAAGGTACCAGCTTAGATGCTATGTGCTATGCAAATCTTTGAAAGGCAGCTTGGAATGGATGATTTGCATTCCAAGATGGAAATTTATGTATTTTCATGAATTTTTTATTGGGTGAAAGTGGTCATCATGTGAACTCCATTGACATCCTTGCTTCTCTCTTTCCACTGCTTATTTCTCTCATTACATCCTCCAGCTGATTATAGTTATCCTGTTCTAAGTAATTGACTGGATCTAATGATTCATGACGATGTTGACAAGGCATGTAATGAAAATTTTATGGTCCTGCCCAAAAGCTGATCCAACTTGAGTTTCCTTGTTTCAGTTGTCACACATTTGAGCTCAATTTAAATGCTCAAAATGTCCTTGCTTCTTGTCGGTAAGGGCATAATAGGTGGTGAGGAGGATGATTGTTGATTTGCATTTTGGATAAGACAAATGATAGAGATGAGCAAAACGGGCCATAATGAAAAGTGGGTTGGACTGAAGTGTTTATTATTTCTTTCTGTTGCAAACGATAAGCAGTGAAGATGGGTTCAAACCCTATGGCCTTGATCTCAACACTCGAATTCTTTATTGAGGTGCTGATTTTCACAAGAGATTCAGTGTGTTTTGTGCTGATAGTTGTCATGTTTGTTATGATGAGAGAAGATAAGAGCATAGGTGGAGAAGAGTGTAGTCATGGGCTGAGGGAAGACATGGGTAGTTCTTGAACCAAATGAACGCATTGGACTGCAGATGGTTCAACCTTCTAAGTCTATAATTTCTGACATAGGCCTGTTCTAATCACATGGTTTGGATGGGTTGACCAATTCATGTATATGTTTTAAATTGTTAATGCTGACTTCTATTTGATTATGGACCCTATCTCATGTACTGGTAGCTAGAGAATATGAAGCTATGTGAATGCATGTTTCTACTCATTTCTTCTCAATAAGAACAATAATTCTCTTAATCATCGCCTAACAATGCCTTTTTTTCTTGCAGAGAAACAACCTACCTGCCGTGAGACAGTATTTGGAAACTTTTGCAATACAAATTTATTTAAAATTTCCATCTCTGGTATGAATCTTGCATGTGTTTCAACTAATGCCTTCGAAGTGAAAATTATGATTATCATATTAAGAAAAACATATGTATTGGAAACTCTACTCTGCTATGCGTATAGTAAGTTCTAAATTATTTTGTTTATTTTTCTGTATATAATAAGTTTTAGGTCATTTTTGTTTTCTGTATATAATAAGATTTTATTTCTACAAATTCAATAGGTTGGCAGTTCGTTTAAGTTTATTCATGGAGTTTTGGCTATCACAACAAACATTTTATATAATTTTCTGATTGAGTGAAAATATCTTTGCCTTGGTGTGACTATCTTTCTTTTTAATTTTTCTACATTTTTTCTGCCTTCTCTTCTATTTGGTTGATTAATTCTGTGTTTCAAACTGTAGTAGTAAGTTGCTTTGATGGAATTTGATGATTGGATACTCTTGTTTGTAGTAAGATAACCCGTACATCTTCTCTTGATGTTTTTCTTTGTTCCAAATAACTGTGGTTACTACTATATTAGCCTTTCTTTCCAACAAGACTCATCCAGTAGGTATCTTGGCCTCATTTAACCATATATCATCTATGTGACCTGCCATATATCATGTCTGTGATTCTTCTATACCCTTTAAAGTCTCTCTTCTTTGTTTTCTTCTTCTTTTTCTTATAAAACCCTTGGTCAAATATTCTTAAATGCCTTCTGATGAACTATAGACTAGAACTGCGTTCATACGACTTAAAGTATCAGCTGTTTTGCTTGTGATCTACAAGCACTTCCGCTGTATTTTTATGTCTAATTATCTCGACAGTCATAACATGTTTGCGCAAAAGAGAAATGCAGGTTTTAGGTAGAAATTTGGGACTCCTCTATTAAGATGGTGCAACATAGTTCTATTATTGTTAGACAGTTTCCAATTACATACTAGTATATTGCTTCCTTCCTTCTCGGTCTTAATTGAGTCTTTTATCTAAGCAATGCACATAAAACAAATTTCTTCTTTGATATTTAGTGAAACTCTTAAAATTTGAAGTTATCATTTTAATTGTTTATATCAACTTTTATTTCTAATTAGGATGCTTACAGCTATTAATTGCCAAAGATATCTGGTTTTCTCTTATTATTCCAAAAAAAAAATTTATTTTCTCTTTCTGATGTGCTCTTTTTCCTTCCACATGGTTGGTAAGTTCCAGAATGTATACGTTTGAGGGGAAAAATATGTGATATATTTTTTTATCATATAAAATAAAAAATGATTGACCTTTAGGAACTTGTGTCCTTTCAATAATTCTTGCAGGTTGCAGAGCAATTAGTTCCTATTTTTCGCAATTATAATATGCGGCCACAGGTAAATGTTATCACTACATGATGTAAAATTCTGTCTTACTATTACTAAGAGTGCCTTTTCCATGCAGGCACTTTCTTCATATGTATTCATAGCAGCTAATGTGATTCTTCATGAAAGCGAGTTGGCTGTTCAAAGAAAACATTTAAATGAATTACTTCCTCCAATAATTCCATTATTAACATCTCATCATCACAGTTTACGTGGTTTTACTCAGGTGCAATTGTGTTCTTTTACCAAACATTCAAGTATTATGGTTTTTAATTGTGTTAATCTTCATGGGTCTTCATCTGCTTTTTCAGCTACTAGTTTTCCATGTACTCTGCAAACTGTGGCCTACTATGATTATTAATGGTTCAGACGTTGCATCCTTGGAGAAGAAGTGCTTTGAGGAATTGAAATCATATTTAGCAGAAAATATCGACTGTTCTAGGTAACCTTTCACGTTTTTGCGTAATTTAAGTTTGTTGTGTCCTCTTACGCTCCCGTATGAATTGAACATCTAAGTTTGTTCAAATCCATAGAATCTCTCTCTCTCATCAGCTGGAACCATGCTACTGTTGCAACCATAGTATTGATACTTCTATCCGTATGAATTGAACATATAAGTTTGTTCAAATCCATAGAATCTCTCTCTCTCTCTCTCTCATCAGCTGGAACCATGCTACTGTTGCAACCATAGCAAATATTCTCAACCAGATTATCTCTGTCATTGCTAAACACACCTTCCTTTTGACAACTTGGCCAAGTTCATCTCAACAGCGTTGCTAGATTCTTGGTTCACTCAACTTGAGGCATTGGAGTTCCTAATTTTTTGTCTATTTTGATGCCACCTGTTTACTCAACCCTGGAGATACTTCCAAGACAGCAGGTGGTAGTGCAGCGATGGGTGCCAAGTTTTATAATTTGTGTAACCCACTATGTTGTCCTCTCAACATTCTTTCTTCTCTATTAGGTAGAAACCATGCACTTGGTTTCACCTCCTTGGTGAATAACAACAGTAGTCATTATCTTCCAATCCAAAGTAAGATTGTGGCATGACCTATTTGACGAGGTGTTCAGAATGGTATTTCAACGTTGAGATTGCTAATATATTTGGCAACTTAATATCTCTTGTAAAACTTTATTTAGTTGATTTTTCAAATTTGGAGTGTTAAGATACCAGTGTTGTCAATGTTTTTGTTTCTATGTTTAGATTTTACCATACTTGAATTGCAAGTAGCTATTGTAGTACATGGGGAGACCAATTATAACAACATTGTGAAGCTCATTTTTCTTTTAACATATTTGTTCATGGGCGTATGGTCATTTCTGTTAATTTTTCATTCATGATTTGTTGTATCTTTCTTTCAGGCTAAGGGCATCAATGGAAGGCTTGTTTAATGGTTTTGATCCTAGGTCATCTGCAACTCCTACGGGTGTTTTTGATGTTCAGAAAGAGGTTAAATATATTAAACTACCTAGACAGTTCCCTTTTTTCTCTTATAAAACCTTGCATTTGTCATCTCTAGTTTCTGCAGTTAGCTACATATGTCATATGTCACAACTTTTATTATTTCAAAAATTATTTTCTTTGGAGAAGTTGCATTCTTTTGGAAGACTTGAAGTCTTGGGCTTTTGATGTAGGGATCTGAATTTGAATGCGTGCCTGTTTCACTGATGGAACAAGTCATGGACTTTTTAAATGTAAGCACTACCAACATTTATCTCTTGTTTTATAATGTAGTTGAGACTTTGGGCTCTAAACCCTAAATACAGGGTGTGAGGGAGGATCTAAGGCACTCCATCGCAAAGGATTCCATGATCATTAAGAATGAGAGCTTGACAAATAATGGTAAGGGCATGGCAAAAAGACCTGATGGCAATGCTGAGGAACCCCATGCTACTCTGAAGGACATCAATTTGGATTTTCAGAAGAAAATTACACTGCCCAAAGAAGCGAGGTCACCCATTGATGCTAGTAATGAAATTACTACAAGTGATGTTGAGTTTCCAAAACTAATCTCTGGTAAGTTGCTGCATGATGATGGCTTTTTTCCCCTTAATTAGATTGATATGATCAAATTACTTATTCCACTAACTTCCGCTGGCCTTTTGAAGTTTTGACTATTCATAGTGCAACGGATTGTTAGGGTTGTCTTGTCATAGAAATAAGTGCTAAACAAAACCATAAATTATGAAATAATGAACAATGAAAATGCAAACCTAAAATTCAAAGCTTTACTAGCTAGTCTAACTATGTTTTGTAACAAGATATATATTCAATTATGAATCAAAGTTTTCAGAAATGAAATATGGAAATTGAGCTAAAATTAAAATAGTTGAATGTGTGACTTGGATAAGTTGCTACCTTGTTGCCTTGTCTATGGCATTCGACGAAGAAGGCAGCAAAGACGTCATAGGCCGCAGATGTCTCTAGCCTTCGGCGAAGAACGCGGCGAAGAAGGCCACAAAGTCGCAAATGAGGCAATGATGGAGACTGCCTCTTTTGTTGCTCTAGCTGCCACCTCCCTTGATTCCCGTGCCTCCAAATCCTCCACTTTACGACTCTCCTTGTTGTTACCTCCTGGATCGAGATCGTCAAGAGAGGGCGGCGCCGGATCGGGATTGAGAAAGTGCGTGGAAACAAGTTTGCACCGAGGTTCTCCCAATTCTCTCTCTTCTTCGAGCGCCCTCTCTTTCTTCCCTCTTTGATGCTTCTCGCTCAGCCTTGTCGTAGCCAGGCCGTAGCCAGGTTGATACCGCCTGGTCGTAGGTGGTAACAGGCGGTCCGCGTACTGGTTCACAAGCGGACCAGTACGTATCGCTCGGTATGGGCAGCACGATTCGAAATCGCAAACATTGCCTAACACAACCCTTAATTTTGGTAATTATCGTAAAATTTTACAAAAATAATAAATGGTATTAATTATCTTAGAATCATGACCAAGCAGTTTAGGGAAAGTTTGAATTGACTACGTTACACTCAAATTGAACTACATATTTAAAAAACTTCAATTTTGAGAGTTAATTATCATAAAATCCTCAAAAAAGAAAAAAATAGTACTAATCATCCTAGAACCATGCCCTAGTGGCTTTATGGAAGTTTGGATTGATTCAGTGACCAAGTTAAACTTGAGATTGAACTAAGTGTAACACTCATGGCTCAAAAAATTTTAAAATTTGATAATTAATTATTATAATTTTTTAAAAATAAAAATGGTATTAATCGTCTTAAAATCATGTTCTAGTTCTGTTAAAGTTTGGGTTAGTTTAGTGGAAGTTGATGTAGTCAAACTCTAAATTGAACTAAGTTATGCTCTATCACAGAATCTATCCAAAAAGTTTTTAATTTTGATAATTAAATTTCATAAAATCTTCAAAAAATAGAAAATTAGTAATAATTATATTAGCATCATGATTAGGAAGTTTCATTGAAGTTTGACTTGCTTTGGTTAAGGTTGACCTAATTACACTTGATGACATTACCTATACAAAATTTTTTTAATTTTGATAAATAAATTTCATTAAATTCTCTATAAATAATAAAAATAGTACTAATCATATTAACATCATGGCTAGATAGTTTTGTGGAAGTTTAGATTGATTTGGTTGAAGTCATTCAATTACACTCGATTACAATATTTATCCAAAAAATTTTAAATTTTGATAATTAACTTTCATAAAATCCTCCAAAAATTATAAACGTTGTATAAATCATCTTAGCACCATGAACAAATAATTTCATGGAAGTTTCAGTTAATTTGGTTAAAATTGACCCAGTTATACTCTAAATTGAATTAAGTTACAACCATTCATAAACCTATTCAAAAGATAGAAGCTATGCCAAGGAATCAAATAGAAATCAGTTTCTGTGAAAGCTGAGGAGGGTTCGCTAGGCTTCGCCAAGGAAGCTACATCGAGAAGACCTCAATGAGGAAGCTTCATTGAGAACGCTTCTTCGAGTCCTTGCATCGGCGAGGACTTGAGTCCGATGATGGTTCAGGGGACTTGAGAATTCTTCAATTTCCATGTGGCCAGTTTAGGCTTAAAATCCATGCTTCTTCTGAGGTCAGCCTTTTTCTGATACTAGTAATTATCTTGTTGGATTAATTTGTTTGTATTGCTGGTCAGTATTATATGAGGATATTATGAAAAACCTAATGACAAATGACAATGCCAAGCTGTTGTGTTCATGAAGACAACAGCTCGGGATCTGCTGTATTAGGTGAGGTTTTATGGGTCAGAAGTTGCTGAGAAATTGTCTTATTTTTCCAAAGCTGAATTGAACCATTTGATGTGGCCCAACCTGACACTTCAAATTATGCAGGTTGGATTTTAGTTAGAAATTTGACTTGCTGGCATGTTTGGTTGAGTTCAAAGCAATTAAAATTTCATAAATTTTGTGCTTCATCTAATCAGTTTTGACATGGTCTATTTCTCTGATCAGTCATATCAGGAAACTGTGATCTACAAACTGGGTTTGGTTTGGTTGATTTTTTGTAAGTGGAGGATATCCTGAACTTATCTCACTATTTGATTGAGATTTTTGGAAGCGGAGGTCATCCTAAAGATGCCACTTATAAATGTTGTATTACCAAGTTAGTGGTGGCAAACTTGTCCAGCTGATTAGACATAATAGACCTCTGCAATGCTGCCATTTTAAAGTAAACCTAATTATTCAGTCACTTCATATATTGAATGTTCTTTTTGTTTTTGTATTTGTACATGTGTACGTCCAAGTGTGGAATCAGTATTGACCAAGATAGCACATTTGTTCAACTTGAATATGTGCTCATATTTGACTCTCAATGTTGTGTAATTCAGATCTTGAAAAGGAAGACCAGCTTTTTGGCTCAGTGTTGCAAGCAAGGAATCGAGCTTTGGACACAATAAGGCAAAAGCAACAACAATTTATTCTTGTAGCGTCATTGATTGACCGTATACCTAATCTTGCTGGATTAGCAAGAACTTGTGAGGTAAACCAGAAAAATAGACAAAAAGTAATTCCTTATGAATTTGTTTACTACACGTAGTGTACTCTCTTAAACGAATCCTCAATGACTATGATGTACTCTAGGTTTTCAAAGCAGCTGGTTTGGCCATTGCTGATGCTAGCATTTTGCAGGACAAACAGTTCCAGCTTATCAGGTTGGTTTCCTTTTCTATTTCAACAGTAGTTGCACAAGTCAAAAGTTGTGTAGATTGTAGAAGGCTGTCAAGCTCTGGAACTATATGTAGATCCAGCACTATTTGTCAGTTATCTTTTGCAGAAATTCCAGGATGATATGCCCTAATCTTCTACACAGATTTAGGATTTAGGATAGAAGTTTGTCTATTTAAATGTAGCTAAGCATGGGATCATCGTATTCACTTCTGATATTAGGATGAATGAATCAGCTTAGTGACTTTTCATGATTCCTCAATCTGTTGTCTTCAGAAGTCTAAGAATACTTGAAAAGGTTGCTCAACAGTTGCATCTACTTAAACATGTTGATTAACAATGGGGCTATTAGCCACTTATATATTCTGTGGTGTTTCAATAGATCAGACTACTAAACTTGGGCCGTGTTATGTTTAAACCTCATTTTCAGGTTTGATACTTTATGCTATGCTTTCCATTCAGAACAATATTTTCAACTGACAGCATTGGAACTGGATATTTAAAGTTTTAGGCTTCGTTTCAGCATAACAAAGTTCAACAATGATAACTCGTTGTGCTTGCTACAGCTATTATTGCCTTCTTTGAGATGTGAGACCAAGTTTATCTAGAACATTATGATGAAATTTCAATACTCGATTGATGGAACAAACGGTGTGATTTCTCATTGTGACTGTCTTGCCTGTCTTGCTTGTTTTTCTCTTTCATATGTTAAATAACAAGGAGAAACATTCCTTTGTTCATTTTCGAAGACATGCTGCTACCCACAAGTTACAGTTTTTAAGAGTAGGATTTACAAGTGTTTTAGGTTTAGGAACTCGGTAGGACCAATCTTCAGTCCTCGTATTAATTTTAAGTTTTTAACTCAATTTAAATTCATAATTAGAATTGGCTTAATGGTTATTGTGACTGATATTGTTTAATGTCGAATTACTTTTTTCCTTGTTTTGAAGAACATATGTGCATTTGGAATTTGGAAATTTAACAAATCGACCATTATTTTGTCTGCTCCATTAAAAATGTCTTTTTTAGGGGAAATTTGTATAACAATATTTGGTGCTTATTTATGCTTTATTTTTAGATGAACTGAAAATGGATGAAAACAGCTGTTTGATGTCTGATTTATAGTTGAGTCCAAACCCATAAGAAAGAGAACAAGACTGACGGTGGATAATAATTTTCCTTTTCCTTTCTTAGTTTTACTCAAATTTTCTTGTCTTTTTAATATGGAGAAAATTAATAAATGCTTAACGTGACCTAAAACCACCAAAAGTTTCAAAATCTTTCTGTACAGCCATAAGATGAAACCTTTACCTAACTCTATGATGGAAACTTCAAGTCATGTTTTCTGCTAATTCCTCACGATTTAGATGTTTCAGGCATTCATGAAATAGTGCATTTCATTTAGATTATAATGCCTTAGCAAACCTTCTATTTTAGTGTGACAGCTGGGAAATGGGTGCCAATTATTGAGGTTCCAGTTTGCAGTATAAAAGTTTTCTTGGAGAACAAAAGGCAAGAGGGCTTTTCCATATTGGGTCTCGAGCAGACAGCAAATAGCAAACGTCTAGATCAGTATTCCTTTCCGACCAAAACAGTATGTATTGAATACCCTGCAAATAATCCCACTGTAATTTAGCCAAAGAATGAATGCGAGAAATACCTTGCTTCACTTGTTTGCAGGTTCTGGTCTTGGGCAGAGAGAAGGAAGGTATTCCTGTTGACATTATCCATGTCTTAGATGGTTGTGTTGAGATACCTCAACTGGGGGTTATCAGATCACTCAATGTTCACGTCAGTGGTGCCATAGCGCTGTGGGAATATACAAGGCAACAAAGACAAAATCTATCATAATGTTTATGAAACAACTCGATTGATTTAAATGAAGCTGCAATTTTTGTACCATGCCAAACTGTACTATATGTACTTATGTATAAGGCTATATAATATTGTGGTATATACTCAGTGAATGATGTTGTAATGTTTAAAATTATACATTGTAGACTTCATTATAGTGATCTTAGGAGATGACATGGATTACTCTTGTATTTGTTGTATTGAGCTTACTGGTATAAGCAGGCCAGTGCTAATCGTTATAGTGTCGTGTTTGGATGTTTGACATGAGTTTGCCTTTGCTTCACAAAGCTATATGTACACCGACACATGCACGACAAATTTGACCAAATTGGAAGGTGAAGAACCCATGGGTTGTTTGATGCCCATTTTTGTGATTTGGAATTTATTTATCTGATTTGAGGATGCAATACACTGTCTGTTTTAACGTGAATCAGGTGGATCAGATTCTTGAGTCAACCGTGTGGTTATGCGGACGAGGCAAATGTGATCAAGAACGCTGCGCTCTGATGGGGATACTATGCTGTACGTTCCTCTTAATACGAGTTCAAGGTTTTAGATGACGTGGAGATTAATTGTATCAGTCATCGGAACCAGATCGGGTCGAGACTTAACAGTTATGCAAGTAGTTTCAAACCCTCAAGCCTCTCAATTCAGTCGCTCCTTCCTTTCTCACTCTTCGACCGAGCCTCTCATATATTTATTCTCTGGAAATAAGCCTCTCAATTCAGCAGCACCATCTTGTACCTTGAGTGACGTCAATTACCTGTCGTCTCTTTTGTTTTCTTATCTTAATAAAACTTCATGCTCTGATTTCTACAGGCAAAACTTTTCACACCGATGGATTCAATATTGTCGGCTTCTAGTAGCATATTTGGTTGGCACGATCCGACGACTCCTCACTGTTTGCCAGCAACAATTGCCTGACATCCATCATTCGGCATTTTGATCCCACAGTCCTCATCAATGTCGATGTCGCTCTTTAACGTCGAAGCTAAGTGGATGGATAAAAAGGATCGAATGTCTCAAGTAAAATTACTAATAGCAGAATGGTACCACATAAATAGCAGTTCTTAGCTGAAATTAATGTTGCCAAAACAGTATCGTTATCTGACAGCCTTAACACAGACTAGCAGGGAGGATATTACTTTAATTGGTTAAGAAACAGAAGCTCCAACAAATTCGCTCCTTGATCTGAACTTCCCAAGTAACATAAAAAGAGTCTTTGTGCAGAATGTGGTTGGCATCCCGCTCTGCTTCTCCAAAAGCAGGATATCAACCATGGAGTGCCTCTTGTTAGAGCCTATACCCGCCATATCCCCCTCCCCCTCCCAGTCCAGAGGAACGATATCCACCACCGTAGGATTGCGATGCATGAGATGAGGACCGATAAGCTGGGCTGGCCAACTGCGAGTAACTTGACCTCAAGCCTGTATCAAGCCCCTCGTAGCTGCTCGACAGAGGTTCTCTGCGCCCCGCAATAAATTCCTGAGACCAAGAAAAGCAAAGTAGATTAAGGTTGGTGGTTAGTAGCTGTCTTGCTAGAAAAAGGGGATGGGATTTGTCACCCAAGCTACCTGAATGAGCTGTTGAGCAAGATGAACCTGTGAGGTCGTGCCTTTAATTTCAACAGTTATTTCATCAGGCAAACCTCTCGTCTCCTGAACAGTAATAAATGCTCCGCTACTGCGCCGAATGTATGCTATATTGCCCCCTCCAAGCCCAATAATATCCTCTGCATGCATAAGTGGAATCTGCATTTTGTGTGTGACCTGAACCACAGAGCAGCTCACCCAATGAATCAGCTCGAGGCAGTACCATAGTTGAGTATATAACAAATACAAAATGGCTCCAATCAGATAACTTCTACAGCTCTATAGCACAAAATTTTTTTTGCATGAGTAAAAAGGAAGACTAAAAAAAAATATATCATATAACCGAGTAGGATAGCTTCTTTAAAGGAAATTTTAGCTACAAGTAGCATAAGAGAAAAGGAAATTTGACAATCCACAAGCTTCGATGATCTCAGCACTATTAGCTATGAAATCAATAGGTTACTCCTTATAAGACAAAAGGTTTACAGTTAATATATCTCAACAGAGCCTTTAAATCAACAAGTTATTTAGCCTAGGATACTTACAACTTATCTACAATGCCTACAGAAAATTAAGGTGCAAACACCATGTGTTCTCAAAGATTTATTTAAAAAACATGAGGCATGCTTGGTATATCCTTGGTCATGTTTTACAACTATCAAGGATCATGAATATAAAAAAAAGAAACAATCGTTTACAAAGCATGCAAGAACATGGAAATAATTTTAAAACCTCATATAGATTGCAAAGAACCTGTGCAGGATCAAGTACCTCTAAAGCACTGCCAGAGCGCCCTAGTGCTGAAGAACGTAAACCAGGGACAGCAGGATCCTGTCCATATAATGCGAGTCCACTACGTGGTATTTGTGAATCTAATTGAGGTTCGTGGTCATAAAAAAAAGAGTCGTGCTTCAGAGGAAGCCCATAATCATTGCATATTGAAGATTGTTGCACAGTGTGGCTCAAGGACCGTGTGTTCTCACCCCATGCATCTACTGATCGATCTTGCATAACAGGTGCATTATACTGAAAGAACAAAGGGAATTTGATATTACCAAAATCTACTTGGCATAGCCCACAATGTAACTTAAGTTGGATTCAAGCATTTAAAGAAAGTCTTACACTCTTCTCAAACAAAGGAAGTACACTGTGATCTACCAAAAACTTCCGGAGATGTTGAATAACTGCTTCAAGGGCTTTGAGGACTTTAATTGGTTCACCCTGTATATCTACAGTTCTTTCATCTGGAGCAGCATAGAGTGGCAACTCACCTAGGAAACAGAAGAGTTAGCTGCCATGTGGTTTAAGAACATTGCACTCTAATGGGAAAGAAAATGTGATCTGGTCGATGCACGAAATCCAAAATGCCAAAGATGAATGAAAAAAGGTCGCTAAATGTAAAGTTGCAAGCTTAATGCATTCGCTTAAGTCATCCATGAACCAGAAGCTACTTAATAGTTTGCTAAATGGGTGAAAGAGCATAATCAGTTAAAATGCATATGTTTAAGTCATTCATGAACTAGAAGCTACTTAATAGCTTGCTAAATGGGTGAAAGAGCATAATCAGTTAAAATTGGGGCACAACCTACATAAAATTATTATAGCATGCCTCTAACAAACAAATCATAAGAAAAAAAAAAGGAATGTTAGTGTCGCAATCTAAGCTAAATATAAAGAGAAGCTAACAACTGAACATGGGACTTAATGTGTTTTATTAATCAGCTCTAGTTCTAGACAAGTATGCAAGTTACATGTTATGTTATTGCATGTTCAACTTCAGCTAAAAATGTTGTGTTAACAAAAGATGCATTTACTATTTGCACTTGTTAGTTATATAATTTCAAATATCTGCATGAACATAAGTAGCTCTCTTTTGTAATTCTATGAACAATAAAGTAAAAAATAATAAATTACCTATAAGACTACTTAATGTGGTAAAGACTTGCACTTATCCATGGAAAAAATGACATTAGCTTCCTCTGTATAATCTTTATGGTATGCATAAAGATAGAGACGAAGCATGTATGCATTAACATAATGTTTGTATCCTCGTACAAATGTAATTATGCAGTTCTACCCTGACAAAGAAAAATAAAAACAAACAGGTTATTATCCTACTATTACAAGGATAGCAGAGAGAATAATACAGTAGATTGGATCTGATATATCCTTCAATCATAGTTGATGGGGACCAACTTCACCATTAAAGGAGGCATCTTCTTCCCACGTCACCCTGTCACCCAGCGGTTTCTCTGTCATAACTTGGGTTTTAGCACAACATGACATATGGCCCCACAGAAACTCACCCTCCAAGGCAAGAACATTTATAAAAAAAGATAACCAGATACATAATAATTTCATCTCTCTCCATAAGCATTAAAGAAGTCCTACTGGATATCAACCCTTCCCTCTATATAACCCCTTTCGTTGATATCAATCCTGGAGGAAAAATGGCAAGTATGACCAATAGGCACTTTGCACAAACCTAGGCGCCGAAGCGAGGCAAGACGAGGCCCGAGTGCCTCGATTTGGGTTTGGGTAGGCATCTTCAACTTGGCAGGGTTCAGGTGCACGCCTGAGCCCAAGCGTTGGCTGCTCAGACGAGCCCCTAAACTAGATCAGTCAGATCCGAACCCAAAATGAACCATATTAGTCTAATCTGAACCCAAATTTCTTATTCGGGTTCCATCCAATAACTCCCACACCCATGCCCCCACCTCTCATGGTGCGCTTTACCCCCCACACAACTCTGGAACCCTAGATCAGTGATCCTTTCCCTCCCTGCATGTGCAAAGGTGGTCGATGATGCATCTCTCCTCTTCCAACAGTATGCCTCCCCTCTTTCGATGCTCTCTCTCTCTCTCTTTGGTGCACCTCTCTCTCCGCCAAGCCTCCCTAATAGCCCCCCTTCCCCCTCCCTCCTCTTCCCCACTCTACTTCCCTCCCGCTGTTATGCTACCTATTTCTCCTCCTCCGCAACCACCCTCAAACAAGCCTCCCATAGCCCCCCCTCTCCTCCCTCCCTCCTCTCTCTCCTTCCCTCCCGTTGTCACACTCCATCTTTACTCCACCTCCGCCAACCCCCCGACTGGGCTTTCCCGATGGCCCCCTTCCTTCCCATTGTCATGCTCCATCATCACCCCACCCTCCCCCCTTCTCTCTTTTTTCCTTCTTTTTTCTATTGTTCTTGCTTTTTCTCCTTCTCTGCCCCCTCTCCTCCCTCCCTCCTCTCTCTCCTTCCCTCCCGTTGTCACACTCCATCTTTACTCCACCTCCGCCAACCCCCCGACTGGGCTTTCCCGATGGCCCCCTTCCTTCCCATTGTCATGCTCCATCATCACCCCACCCTCCCCCCTTCTCTCTTTTTTCCTTCTTTTTTCTATTGTTCTTGTTTTTTCTCCTTCTCTGCCCCCTTCTAAGCCTCCCTGACAGGAACAAAAAAAAAAACCACCCCTTTCCTCTTTCTCCTCCTCTACACTCCTTATCTCTTTGCTTCTTTCTCTGACAACCCCCCCCTATTTCCCCAACAACTTCAGCTTCTTTCTCTCTTCAACAGTACCCATTAGGCCTCCACCCAAACTTCATGGCAATATTAATTATTGTTAATAATAGCTGTTGTATTGTTTAAAAGATTGAATTTGTCATTGCCATTGTTATCACTACTTTATCAATTATTTAAATGAATGTAATTCAATGTTATAGTGATGATATTTTTTACTATGAATATATGAAACTTATGTATTATCTTTCTCCTTAATTATATGTTTTATAATTTTTATATTGGCTAGCACCTCGTTTCATTAGTGAGCACCTAGCGCCTCGAACGTTATGGAACCTTAGAGCCTAGCACCTTTAACAACACCGACGCATAGTTTGCAAATGAAGTCCCTAGTCAGATCCTAGAACTCGGCAAATAGGACAACTAGATCTGACCACAACATTATTAAATCTTGATATTTGATATAACATTTTTAACTACAAAAAAAATGATCACAAGTCAGATTTAGAGCTGACGATAAGATCATCATACGAATACAACTATTAAACTTCATAATCCTAATAAAATAGGAGTAGAATAAAGGTTATGGTTACGTATGATATATTCCGTTTATCTCAAAAACAATAGCCTAAGATGTCATAACAGTTCAAACTTTTAAAGCCATGCCATGACATCCTTCATGATAAGTTAATGGTTCGCTAAGGGCAATTACAAATAATTAGCCGAACCTAAAAAGAGATGGGGCCCGTTACAGTGACTCAATTGCTGATAAGTGATGTTGACCTTGTGGAAGTCAAGGCAAGAAGAAAATGTAGGAAAAAGAGACAAGACAAAAGTATGAGATGGAAGTTTGAACTAGGATTAGAGACGTGGAGCTACTAAAGCTTCAGGTCAAAATTCCATATAATATTATTTCGATTGATCAGTCATTAAGGTCTAGTCCAGATGGATTGTGACATTTTGAACATTTCCCTAATACCAGATTTCCACCACATGCCTAAAAGTGTGATGTCATTCAAGTACATTAATGTGACACGACACATCTTATTCTTCCAAAGAGATAAAAGACTTTGAGTGGCAAATTTATTATGTATTCTAAGTGGCAAAAACTCCTAGTTGACACATTAAGTAAAATATTGGAACCAAAGATGATTCATAGAAACACATACTTCCTGTTAGCACCCGTACAGTGGCATTGCTACTCTCCTGAATTGTCCTGATCGCTTCACCTTTCTTTCCAATCAAATTCACAGCTTGTGATGCAGCCACCAACAACCGAACTGAACATGTACCAGGTGCAGCAGATCCCAAATTTGTGCCATCAACTGCGATATCTGAAATACCATTAACACGTTTGAATATTCTCACCACAGCATCCATAGCAGGAGATATCTCGGCTTCTGGTTCTTCTTTTCCCGATATCAGAACCTGAACATGAGAAATAAAAACATGCCACTTACTTTCCAGCAATCAATGGCAACATGAAAAATAATCACCAAATAACCAAGACAAGTATATAATCCTAGAAAAAAACATAGATATTAAACAATAAACATTTTTAAACTAAAATGAAGTCCAAAACTTTATCAAAATTCACAGCTGCTGTTCTCCATTATTTGAAGAGATTCGGCTTTCACAACACTCAAAACTGCTTCTGCAGTGCTTCATGGAGTTTGTGAGAAATGAACAATTTTCAGGCAGAGGAAATACTTGATACAAAAAGGTATCAGATTTAAGAACAACATCCTATAGGTATTGAGATGTATCATTTCTAATGAAAATGGAAGGAGCTCCATGATTTCTCAACAATGTACTGACAGATAAACATCAATATATGAAGTCTCTTTCTTTAGAAGAACTTTCTAGATCTAAGACAAATAGTTGCAATATGCCTATACTGCCCCAGTGTACCAATTTAAACTCCTTGTGCTATACAAAGCCCTGCCTCATATGATCAATCCACTAACAATGTGATGACATTGAATCTTGCATTTTGTTAGCAATCTTATCATAATAGCTCAAATTTAAGCTATTTCTCAGGATAGGTTTGATGTTAATAATTATATTTTGTACAGAAATGCAACTATAATACCAATGATGTACACGCAAATACATTATGTATGTAGAGGACAGAGGAGCCAGACTTGGAAGTTCTTGACCTCCATGTATGTCTACCTCCAGGCCACCAAGGGCTACATACTAATATTATGGCCACGTAAAATAGTTCAAGTCAAGAAGCAAGAAGCATGATTCTGCATCTTGTTTACCCCTGCATCATAAGCAAATAATCAGGAGCATCCATCTTAACTGGTTGCAAGACTAACTTGAGGTTCTTGGAAAAATCTAAGGAGTTAAAAGACTCTAGAATAACAAAACCATAGATCAAAAGAAAGAAAACATCGCCCAAAGAAACCCTAAATTGAAAGGGGAACAAGAACTAACAATGCGATCATTCACGCCGATAGGCCCTTCAAGAATCCGAACGCGAGCCTTGGTCTCCTCACAGAGCTTTTTGATAAGCTCCCCCTTGCGGCCAATGATGCTCCCCACCTTCAGCAAGGGCACGATGAGGCGGAACACGTTGTCGCCTGGCCACCCCGGCCACTTCTTGACCTCCAGACCGCCGCCCCCTTGGACCGAAGCGCCCGCCTCAGGAGGAGCCTCGTCTCGCGCTGGCTCCTCCTCAGCGGCGGCTTCCGCTGCCTCCTCGGCGCCGACGTCGGCGTCGGCGTCGTTCTGCTCGGTCTCGACCTCGGCAGTGGGTGAGGAAGGGGCCTCGGCCATGGGCTCGGCGTCGGCTGGGGTTTCGTTTCCGGCGGTGTAGTCAGGCACCGCCGCCATAGTTGGAAGTGAGAGGGATCGGCGGAGTAAGGGTTCTTCGAGCGGCGGGTAGAGACGTTGTTGTTGCGTTGTTCGATCTCTGTACAAGAGAGGCCAACCGTGTCCAACCTTAATAGAACGGGTCGGATTCGCGGCGGGGACGCGGTGTTGATGAGTTGTTCGATCTCGGTGCAAGCAGCATTCGCACGTGTAGGGCAGGTCCGAGCACGTGAGACGAAGAGAACGGGTCGGATTCGCGGCATGGAAAGGTTTAGGTGTGATAAGATGTTTCATTTTCAACGATCAATTCAATATATTGTGAAAGATGTTCATATTCTTGTTGTTATTTTTTATTTATATTCCTAAAAAATAAATCCACTCTAATACTTAATAAATTAAATAGATGTACTAAGATATGAAAGCTTGCTGTAAAAATAATATTTCATTCTACTCAAATTATATGTAATGTATGTGGTCTCGAAGCGGAGAATACATAAGTGTCAATTAATATATTTTTTTGTTTATTTATCTAATTTTCTATGATAAATTTAATAATTAGATTGATCTAACAATAAGTTGGGTTCCTCCCTTTATACAATTATTATTGGAAAACATAGACAGAGCATCACATCCGCAGCGAAAGAATAGAAAAATAAAATCTTAGATTTAAAAAAAAAAAAGTTCTAAATCTTTAAGAGTTGTTACCTAAGGAGATTTGTTACCTCTATAAAATCCTAAATCCTATATACATGTCGAGGGAGATTTGTTACCTAAGGAGATCATATATCCCTATAAAATCCTAAATCTTTAAGAATGGATGAAAGAGGTCAACTATCCTCCTCTCTAGCGGTGATCTACATGGTAGATGCGGCGTAAACATTTTTCATATTATTACATGATCTTCCTTTCCATGTGCACCATGTGATCAAGAAGGGGTCAGCCCTTCTTATTGTCCACACGCGTCAAATTAGGGTTGTCGACTAAGGAGGAGAAGGAGGGAGGAGAATAAGATGTGACAACCAAAAAGGTCTAGCCTATGTCTCTTTACTTCCCTAATATTTATAGAGGTCCTTATCAATTTAACCCTAATTGATCCTACCCTACTTGTCGCAACACCTATCATATGTATGTGACCCTCTAGGCCCAATATCGAGCTGGCCGTGAGTCATACATATCAGGACTCAATAAATTATTATCTCCATAATAATTCACTCGACTCATCGACTACGAACGTACTATGCCATTACGTCGTACTCCGTAAACGATATAGGTGAAATTGAAATTGGTTTGTAGAACAAACAAGAATGTAGATGTCATCTTCATATATCAATATAGACCTCTTCTGGATAAAGAAAATGTTCCCTCAGATGGGTGAATAGGAAAGAAAGTTGTTAAATGGAGGAGACACACCTCTTCTTTCTTTGATTAAAATCTGGCCAGATGCCGCCTGATTTGATCTCCTGAGCTTTACGTGCTTGCTTTCCCCATAGGGAAAAGAGAGACAACTCAACGACGTATCTATCTTTCAGAATCCCCTCCCTCCCCATCCTCCTCTTTTAGTAAACGCCATCGTGCAAACAGTAGCACACACGGCATGGGAATCCCCTTCCCAACCTCTTTCAGTAAACGCTGTCATGCAGCTGCTTTTGGAGGTATCAATCAGTAGCACACACGGCATGCGATGCTCAGATCCTGTGTATAAATCTACCTTCCTTGATTGGAGCCCAGTGTCATTATTGGAGGAGGAGTTCAGAGTATATCTTTTTGCTCTCTACTGCCCACCCTTTCTTCATTGAACTACCTACTAATGCGTGTAAATCTAAATGATCGTGAACAATCAACTCCAATAAATATTTCTTTATTTTTGACGAAAGCATTATCTACAGTGTGATCCAACTCCAATATATATATATATATATATATACACACATACAATTTTGCTAAAGCTGAAAAGGTAAGACATTTAATCGAATGGATCGATCCGTGGGTCATGCTCACTGGCCATAGCCATCCCTGTGCAGAGGCACGTCGGACACATAACCTGCAATGAAGACAAAAGTATGAGTTCCCATAACTGTCCAAAGTTAGAAGCCAGATTGATGAACAATGAGGAATGCTTCCTAAACGAATCGCTATCACAGATTGAATGTGCATGCTTTAAATCACAGCAGTAGATCGTTATGCCACGACAAGAAAAGATTGTTGGCTGATCGCATTCTATATACTATGCATACCATATCATCAGTCAGGATTTATACCAAATGACATACATCTCACAGACAATCCTATGCTTAGGAAGAGGCTTATACTATAAAGAATTATTTATTAGATAATGTGGTCTGATAACTGTACTAAACAGGCACAAAGAGAAAGATATTCATATTTCTGGTAGTTTGTTCGTTGCAAAATCGGTGAATTATATTGGTTCACAGACTGTGCACACTGCCAGATCCACAAAACTATCGATATTTGGATGGTCATATCTCACCTTCCCTGAACCTGAACAATTTGAGCACCTTTCTGTTCGAGGTGGTGATAAAGGCTGATCACTGCCATTGATAGTGGCAACAGGCTCAGTCAAGACAAGAGTTCCTGTACTTGAACAGCGAGCACAAGCCAGATATCCTGCGTGTGAGTGATATGAACAAAATTATCATACATTAGCAAGTGTGTTAGAGAATCACACAGATACGAAAGCTGTATTTCTAGGATATGGAAGCTATTTTCGTATGGAAATTGTATTCCTGTAATATGGACACCCTATATCTGTATGACTGTATTCCTACTTAGAATATAGCTGTGTTCCTATATAATTATATTCATAAATAGTTGTATTCCTAATTTAAACAGGGTAGTCCTCTACGATTTACATATATATAGTTCTATTCCTAATATATTAGGAAAGTTGTAGATTCTTAACATAATATGATAATTGTATTTTACTTCTTTGGGATTTAGATCCTTGTAAATTTGCAAGTTCATTCACGATGAATGAATGCATGTAGACTCGTACAACTCTTGACAATGGATATCTCGACCCTTGAGTCGAGAGCCAATGAAGAATGTAATTACTCATTCTACAAAGTGAAATATAGGAAGATTTGAATAACAGCCTTTCAGAAAAAAAAAAAAAATCAATGCAAAATCATAACAAGGCACCCTCAATCCTTACATTTAAATGTAGCTTGTTCAGTTATGCTAAAATGAAAATTCATTTGATTTTAGTATTGTTAAAGATGCCAAGCGTTAAAAGTTGCCAAGGTTCCAAAACAGGTGCTCTCTAGTAGAAAAAGGATAACAAAATATAGCTTTAACATTACAAATGAACAATAAGAGATGATTCATATTTACAATAATAATAAATAAATAAATTATATGTAATAAATGATATAAATTAATAAAATTTTCAATGCATGTAAAAGCTAAGGATCTTGAACATTACCCGTTCCTAAACAATATTTGCACCACTTCTGCTCCTGTTGTTTGACATTGTTGATCTCAACCACCATTAAAGCTGAGATAACTCCCACTGCACCACCTGAGAAGGATGCTACTATTGGATCAACCTGACTGCAAATCATCAAGTAAAAATCCAGTAAGAGATGAATATACAACCTAAAAAGATGGGCAAAGAAAGTGTATACTAGCATATATGCATTATCATAATTTGCTCAGGCAAAAAAAAAAAATGCTGATTAAAGATTATTCATGGCAAGAAGAGACTAGGAGCAAAAATATAGAAAAGATATTTCTATTGCATATCAAGAAACAATCAACACATCCATATCCTAAAGTTTTCGTTGTGTGTTAGAGACAGATTGGCATATTTCAAGAACATATCAAATAATAGAGGGAACGCCCCCACAACATCCTGTAGTAAACAACAATTAAAGTATATTTATAACATATTGTAAAATCAATCTATCCAAGTAACTGATAAAGCTCATCCAGCATGTTTCAGAAGATGATTTAATATAATGATAGTATGAACATGAACATTAAACTAATCACTAGACAGCCTATTATATCATAAACATAATATACCATTTTATCAAGATTACTGCATTTTCTGAAGTGGCATGCTTTATTGTGCTTTAAGTTTTGACTTTGAGGCTTATTACTTGGCCAGAACAAGTTGGAAGTACTGTTCTACTTCGGTTCCAAAACTCCTGAATATGAACAATGACAGGAGTAGGAGAAAAACATATTTGGCCTTTTTATCGCTATTGAAAGAAAGAGGTTTGATGTTAAGATCAGATATAACAGACTTACAGACCATGATAGTAAACTTGATTGCTTCAATGTTGGAGGTGCTTGCTTTCCTTGGAACCAATTCCAAGATAAATACATATAAGAAGTCCAATTTAATAAGAAATCACTTGTATGTGCCACTTCTATGGCAAAAAATAATCATATTAATGGTAACTCATAGTTCTCAACATTCTCAAAGGAACTCATGTGACATACCTAAGCCAACCCAGTATAATTCACCTTTTATATCAAGTGTATTCACAGCTTAGACCGTACCTTAGTTGCATTGGCAAATGCATACTTCGTATAAAATCTGCATAAGATGTCCCCCCTAATCCCAACTTGAGCTCCAGCTGGCAAGGTGTTAAAAGTAAAAAAAAAAAAGTTACTACAATGATGTATTCCTATAACAGAAATAAAAGAATAAGACTATGGTGCAATTCATAACATAGAAAGAAATATGCAGTTGGTCATGATATTTGAGGCAAAATCTGGCATCATGAAACATTAGTTCCATTAAGGCACCCTATGACTGGTAAATAGTGCCTAGTGGTGACCCAGATTACCTATATTGAACTCTGTCTTGTATCCCGTAGCAAATTGCAGTACGGGCCAAGTTCAGAGTATAACTACAAAGGTCAGATTCCCCTTCTGCAAATAGCTTTTAATTCATGGACGGTCCATGTCTATCAAAGTCACATTCTCCGATCAACACTACAATGAGGATTGTTGTTGTAACACCTCGATTAATCCCACATCAGAAATGGGTAAGACTAAGATTGACTTATAAAAGTCCAATGTGTACTACTATCAACTTCAGCTTAAGCATCTTGACCAGTAATTTAAGTCAAACAAAGTTAATAGGCCAATTAGTCCATCAACTTGATATGGGTATGCTGAGTCTTGACGAGGACGTCAAGCCTTTGGGTAGGAAAAATTATAATACCGATTAATCCCACATCAAAAGTGGACAAGATTAAGATTGACTTATAAAGCTCTGATGAGTGTACTACTATCAACTTTAGTTTAAGCTAGGCTGATATACTAGTTAGCCCATCAGGCTCGGGTCGTGATAGTTGTGCAATCAAGCTTTGACTGAAACATGTTAAAACACTTGTGGGTTATTGTTTGGTCCACTATTTATAAGGGCTTTATGGGAAAGAGTGCATTTCTAAAAGTGAAATATTACATACATTACTCTAATTGCATGAAACACTAGTATGATTTCTGCTCGTATGCTTCAAAATTAATGAGAAGCCGATATTACTTATGACAAACTGATTGTGTCTTCTAAAGATGTTTCAGCTCGACTAACTCAAAAACACTAATAATTGGAACAGCCTTCATAATGAAATTTAGCCCATATATTTTATTAGTTCGTTCCTAAGGATCTTATAACTCATATTGTGACTTGTTAAGAAATTAGAAGGCCCATATTTGAGGCTGCTATAGTTTATTGTCACTAGAAACAGCTTAACCATGAAGAATTTTTGCCCAAGGAAAACATAAATGGAAAGGGAGAAACTTTCAACAAGAGTACGATATTTAACAGAAAACCTGGTAGAGTGGATGAAACACAAAGATAGATTGGTTAAATATTTTGCTTGCAGAAGTGTGGTACCCAGAGCATATTTTTATGAATCTTTACATGTATTGTCTGTGGATGTAGGTACGTATCGTACACGCAACATATGTATCTGAAATGTATGTGAAATTGCAAGTGGAAAAAACGTAACTGAGAGGTGCATTACCTTTTCCTCCAATCACACAAATCAGAATCAAGCTAATCTACAGAAATAACCAATATGATGCAACAAACTTTTGCTTGTATGGACAAGTGAAACAACAAATCACAATTGTCAAAAGCTTTAAGATCTTGGGTTGCTGTAAAATTTTCATGATTGAAGTCCTTTGTCAGAACAGCCTCAGTAGTTCTAAGTTTCCCTAACAAACAACTATTTTGGCGTGCTTCATCACTGAGGGGTTCTTGAAGATTATCTAGAATCAGATAATGTATTGGTGTTTATTTACAGTTTTGCACACTTTTCCAATCAACGATGAACAAATAATTGATAGCAGATAATTTTTACAAGTAGAGTATATCAAGCACCTTCTTTCTACTTCCCAAACTTGAAAATCAACCGTAACAACAGGTATCGAAGAGAAGACTTACAGTTGGTGCAAGAAGGCCACCAAAGATAATAATTCCTCCAATAAGAGAGAAACATGTAGCATAGTACATCTTTAGATTTGAAGGAGTCTGACACCAATACAGTAATAAAAAATGCATAGTTAATCATGGAAGTAGATATTGTATAGACCTAAATGTAGCAGAAAGACTTACCAGGGGAGGCAGAAAAGGTATGAAAGATGGAAAGTCAGGAAGTTCATTTTCTCGTCTTTCACCAAAGATTCCTTGTTCGGCACTTTTTATTCTCTGTTGTATTCGTAGTCTGCGAACCTATAGATCAAAGGGAAATGATGAAGAAAAACCTCAAATGAATGAACTGATCAGCAATCATAATTTCATAGTATATAGTTGATGTCTCTGTCATTTTGGTTTGAATATCAGCTGGTGCTTCAAGTTTTAACTACTCCATAAGCAGCAAAAAATCCTGACAATAAAGCTTGGGAGATACATAAGGACATGCTAATCTGTATTTTCCACCAGGAGAGAATGATGGAGAACCATCTAGGTTTACAAAGACTCTTAGAAGAGTGCACTCAATTGGCTGGCCTAGAAATTCTAAGAGTTGTATGGAACAATGAAGTCTTTTAGTCTTTCTAGGTGCTAACCTTGAGTCCCTAATTTTGTATTAAGTGCACTCTTGCATTAAGTACACTCTTTTTCTTCTCAGCTTTAATAAGTTGTTTTATAGCTATTTAGGTTTCTTAGAAGTTATATTTTGATGTCTATACAGCATACAAGTTCCCTGGGAATCATTACATTTATTGATTGTAAGGTTCCTAACCCCCTATAAATAGTGTAATTTGTCAATGGATGAAACAGTTCAGGTTTGAATGAAAAACACTTGCATCTTCTATCTTCTAGTCTCTTACTCTCCTCTCTAATCTCACTCCTCTCTTACTCTCTCTTTTCTCTACTTCTCTACTTTGTGCTACATCAAATCAAGAGACAATCATGAAGCTACTCCTGACAGTATGAACCATAAACTATGAAAATCTAATAGGATCTTCCAAATGTGGCACAACTAATTTGACTTCACACACGCTGATTAGATCAACAATAACTCACCTCCTCCATGTGCAAAAAGATCTTATTGCGACGACTTCTAATGTTATCTTGAATTTCTTGCAATTCCATTTTTGCAAAATCCTGAACTGTTTCAGGTCCTTCAATTATACAAAAGCTACATTTGTGAATAAATAGAAAAATAGATTAGCATAAGAAAAATAAGGACATACATGAACTGCAACAGGTTGAAGATTACTCGGACTGAGAGATGCTTTAGGATATGGCTAACAGAGAGGACATATAATGAAAAAAGCATTGTTTTAAATTATATGCAGCACTTTATCATATTTAACATCAAGGAGAAATTGAATGCATGTAATGACATATGTAGATATGATTGTACAGCATGGGTAATATTAAAAGCACCAAGCTACTAAAACACGTATCAAAGTGCTAAAAACTAAGAATTCTGGGCATCCTGCTACACAATCAAAACTAGTGCTCCTACAGAATTTCATCTCATTTAATTTTGGGGAAACTGAATTGACAGACAATAATGAAAGTTCAAGATAGTTAATATTTTCCTTAAGCCACCAGAAGAGGTAGCATGTATATCAAAACTTGCAACCAGAATTATGAGACTACATCTTGTGAGCATAGAAACTCAAGAATAGGTCACCTCATTTACTTGAGCATCCTTGTATATGATTGCAACGACGTGGTGCAATATTCTTCAAGAAAGTGATGTCTATTTGTAATGAATATCTTTTTCATCATAATAGAGATGATTGACCATGATAATTCTTCGCCACATGGTTTCTAGAGCATCCTTGTACATCACTGCAACGTCATGTTGCCATATTCTTTAAGAGAAGTGTAAGTCTGTCTGCAATGATTATGTTTTTAGTGACAACGGAGATTTTGACATGACAGGTCTTCTACTTCCCATGAATCCATCTTTTCTCCAACTTGTTCCCTAAAAATGTGTTGCCTAACTATACAGTGTAGTTAACCCTAAAAAAAAAGGTATAATAGATTTTGTGCAATCACGTCTTACTTTCTAGGCCTTCTCCGATGGCAAAAAATAATAATAATAATAATAAATAAATAAATAAATGAAACAGAGGAACTTGACGTTCTCAACAAGCAATTGCACTAAATAAATAAAACAGATTTAGAATGAATTCATCAAGCACGACAACACCGGAGACACTAGGTTGCACTAAAAGAGAACATGTACTTCAAATCATTCAGCAAACAACACAAACCACCACATCTTTAGAAACCAAACAGGCTTTCTTCGGCTTCTCATGCTGATCACACCGGATTTACCAACAACCCAACCATGTCGATGCAAGTCGCGACAACAATCTCAGCCCAACCTAAACTCAATTAGACAAAGATTCGAAAATAGTACCCGGAGGGGTTTTTCTCGGCGGAATCACTAGCGGCGGTCGTGTCGACCGAGGATGAAGAAGAGGAAGCGGCAGCGTCCGCGTCCCTCGCAGCCATCGGCCTCCATTTCAAGATCGCCGGCGGCTGCGGCCTTCCGATCCTCGTAGCGGGAGTAAATCTCCAGCTCGGATGGCGAGGGATGGGGGGCAGAGTCAGTATTCGACCCGAGCACAGCATCTCTCTTGGCCTCTTTCCCTCTTTTTGTGTGTTTTTGTACCTCCTCCTACTTTTGGGGTTCTAATTCTTGTTGGCAAGAGGGTTACAATAAGAGCAAGAATTCGATCTAATCATCTCCTCTATCTATCTTCTCGGACAGTCGGTGAGGTGAGGAAGCGAGAAGTGGCGAAACGGAGCAAAATGTGGTGGGACAAAACTACAGTATTCTCCTCCTCTATAATTAATTACTTGTATCCGAATTTGCACCAATAAATTAAATTAAATTTAACTTACTTATAATTATAACATAACCGATAGAGAATATGGGAAGAGGGGAGATAAAAGAGAGGTCAAGAAAACCCTATTCGATTTTAAATTTCTTAAATTTAAATTAAAAAATATTACTATTTACGTATATATGTATGTACCTATACAATGTTAAATAATTGGAACATTATATTTTTGTTATTATTATTATTATTATTATTGTTCGATATATTCATATAAAAACGAAAAAATGGTAAATATTTTTAGTATTATAAAGTGGAAGCTCTATATAATACTAGTATCTATAGATTGGATGGTCCCTTTTAAGTACATTCAATATTGAAATATGCAATAAAAGGGGAAAAAAATCTTGTGAGAATAAGAAAAATAGATTGAGATAAAATAATGGAAGAGAACAAATATATTATATTTTCATTGTTATTTTTATACCAAACTAATTTGGAATGTGTAATTGTTTATTGGGCAGGTATTTATAAAATGTTTAAAATGTAAATATTTGAAGGAGTATATATATTATTTATTTATTTTTATGGATGATTAAGAAAAACTTTTTTTTGAAGTGTCGAAGGAATATGTTGTTAATATCTTGATAAGTCTGATGTGGTTCCGATCCGTAAGTACATGGTTATTTAGTGTGTTTTCGAGATGGAAGCATTAAGCTTCTAAGATACCTCTACATGAAGATCGAGATCAAATGAGTTTTTTTTAATCTGATCCGTCCAAATTAGTATTCACATAGTTACGGATAACAGTAATCCAAAAAGATTAGCCCCCAGTCAGACAGCTTCTAACCACCTCAACCTATTATACTTGCAATGGCCTTGACTTAAAGACCCTCGACCAAGGGTGCACTGATCTAACTCACTGGATTGGTCCAGTTCAAGTTAAAACTTATATCACTAACTTTTAACCTATACTCTTCTTTCTCCTCATCTCTACCTCTCTCCTTCCTCCTCATAGGACATACAGTAAAGTGTTCATCGAGGAGAATCACGTAGGAATGGTCATTTGTATTCCACCAACTGAAGCTTTTAATTTTGATTATGTTTGAAATATTATCTCATGTATACGACCGGCACATTGTAATATTAGCTTCTTGATTTTTGGCAAGATTTTTTTATGTGAACATGTATCTTGATATATGTATACAATGGAACTAAAATACACCTATCAACATTGTAATTCTCACAATATTAACTTCAATCATGTTGATATTTTATGTAATAAAAGAATTATAAAAATTATCTTATGACCTCTTTATATGATTTTTTTCAATTATTTTAATTGGATAGAATTTTGATGAATGTA
Source organism: Musa acuminata AAA Group (assembly GCF_036884655.1). NCBI lineage: Eukaryota > Viridiplantae > Streptophyta > Magnoliopsida > Zingiberales > Musaceae > Musa > Musa acuminata. Next base: position 248,109 of record NC_088359.1, read on the forward strand.
TGCCATGTTACACCTACTGATTGTGTATATTTCCAACCAATATATCCATGCACATCCCTACCTTTACAAAAAGGAATTGTTAGGCAGACTGTTTTATGAGTGTGGCATCGACAAGTACTCAAAATTACACATGATGTGCTGCTTGTAAAATCATCTACTGGGAAATAATCCATTTCCTTTCACCATGTTGAATATGGTCTACTATATAGACACAAATGTAATATGTCTAGAAATAGTAGGACTGCTATTCACTGCTAGTTTTAGGGTTCGTCTACCCTCTTTGTGGTCGCTGATTTGTACAGGCTCATGAACTTGGCTATAAATTCTGTCAAGAAACAACAAATTTGATTAGGTCATGCAAAATATCTTAAAATTGGTAAGCACTAGGGCAACAGAACCATGTATACCTTCGATTATTTAATATACTAATAAAATAAAAGAAAACTCGTACCTTCGATCCTCATAAAATAGCGTACGTTCCTTTTCAAGTCACTTGGTTCAGGATGTTCCAATGATGTATGCTTGATGGCATCCAAGAAGCTCATGTTATTCCACTGAATAACAGCAAGAGACTTAAAATCATATTATGCATTCCAAGAAAAGGCAAACACAAGAATCATCTTGGTTCCCGAAGCAAGTAACTATGCTTACATTTTTATATTCCCGATACATGTCGTCTATCTTGGCTTGGAGTTGATCATCCAAATGCTTCTTGAGTTCAACTATAAGTGTCTGCAACAACGAGACCGATAGTATTTAGATGATTGAATTGTCAATTTTGTCAGATAAGAAAATATTGCTGTTGATTACTGAAGCATCCAAACAAACCATGTTGAGGAAAAAGAAAAATCATACAGTAAATATAAAATCTGGCGATACATCATACTCGATAAGATTCTTAAGCTTTCCACGGATTATATACAATCTGTCCAACAAAATGCACCATCAATTTCCTCTGCATACTCCAAGGCCAAAATTCTCAACAACAAGCATCAGTTATCAGAGTTCTAAAACGAAAGAACATGGATGCTCCGACAAACAACAAGTGCTTACTGTTTAGGGCTTTGCTCATCAACAATACTTTTGGCTATGCTAGCTATATCATCTTCCCATCCAGTTAGGATATCCTGGTTTTCTTTGAGAGAATAACTGTGATTAAGCAGACAGATTAAAATATATAAATGGTTAATTTATAATAACTAGAAAAGCTTGCTTATTTTAGAAGGAAAAACAACTCCAATAAAGACAATTTAATTTGCTAGCGAAATAGAACTAAACGAAATATCAGGTCACTTAGTACTTACAGAGGTGATGTATGCATGAATGTCAATAGTTTTATTCGTTATCTCCTTAAAAAAGGAAGGAAAAAAGATTTAATATTCCTATACAATTGCAAGAGAAGCAAAAAGTTCAATTGCTATATGAGTAGAAGGTGAACAACTAAACAACTCAGCTTCCATAATGAATCCCAAATATTGTATAACTTTTCTATTCAATTTTCTGTCACAAGTCTCAATTAGACCAAAATTGATCCTTAATCTATTTCATTGAAATTTTCATGTTCTATTTTGTATTCTTCATGTCGCATTTAGAAATCAGCTACTTAACTGCAATATCACATAAGGTTCAGTTGCAAATATCTTACAACTCCATCATGCTAAGAGGATTAAGAATTATGAAACAAGTATGATCTTAAACTTGACGAATATAGAATTATACTATAAAGAGGCTACAACTGCTTATATACAATCTGGAAATGCAAACAAACAGCTACTTGTATACTTTGAGTTCCAAGATGCTTCAAAAGAACGTATTGCTTGTCGAAGATTATGCTTTGAGTTCTCAGCAAATCTCTTGGCCATGTGGTGTGGCAAATCTATGGATTCTTGCCTTGCAATAAACTCAAGAACTTCAATAATCTGAAAAGAGGTCATTAATTTCATTGTCTATAACATTTGTAATTAAACAAAACATTGATCACCTCTTCTAATGAGAAGATAGATGCAACAGGTAACCTCATTGTCTGATGGTGGTTGAAGCTTTATGATCTTGCAAATAGGTTTGATGATCTGAAGCTTTGAGGTATCTGAACAGCAGAAAAAAATCTTATTGCAACCCTTGTACTTTTCCATGAGCCAACAGACATAATGTTGAGCATCTGTTGAAAGCTTGTCAGCCTCATGGAGAACCACCACTGCAGGACTAAAGAAATCTTAGAGAATAGGCATGACAAGGAAACCAAAAAAATGGCTAATATCACCTATAAGAAAATACTATCACTTTACATTTTAAATAGAGAATGCCGATCCCAATTCAAACCTAATAAGTGATTATACATCAGATATTCAGGATTTAGAGATGATATGTACCTCTGACATTTGTATGATCACAGTTGTCGTATCTATCTGATGGTTTATATGATTCATGTATCAAAGACATTATGACATGTTTCTCGTACCCATGCAAATCAGAGAGGTTGACCTCAACATGTTGGGAAGATCTCCTCATGATAACTTCAATATTTGTAATGAATTCTCCCTAGAGATGAAATACACAATTACTTCTCATGCCAAACTCTGCCTCTAAGAGTTCTATAGTCTGTGATTCTTAAAACAGGAATCTCTCCAATACGGTCTTTGAATTTATCATAATTGGTGAATATGCTTTGGTCATGAAAAAAGCAACAGGGTAATGTAAAAAAAAAAAAGAAGGTACCTTCAGCTCAAACTTTTTCAGCTCGGTTTTCATCTGCAAAAAGGAATTGTCCAATTTTATACAGAAGATAAAAAAATGACATGATTGCTGTTAAGGAAATGATCTTTACCTTTAAGTTCTCAGGTCCAAAGGCATCTCTCAATGTTGCTAAAACCATAGTTTTCTTCCCGACCCCTGGAGGGCCTTCAAATATTAAATGGCTGAATTGGTCTGCATTAACCTACAAAATAAAACACAAAAAAAGGAATTTTTTATATCTAATTGAAGTTATGTTAAAAGTAAAAAAAAAGAAGTATAAACGTGGCTTGATATGCACCTAGAGCTTAGGAACTTGAGGATCAGTTTAGGTTACACTTTGGTTAGCACAAGTCTATTTCAAAGGCAGGAAAAAGAAATTATTATGCAACAAGATTATAAGACTAATTTCATGGGGATCGATCAATTTCTATTTTTTGTCTCTGTTTATAAACTGAAGATGAAAATGACGGTATAACGTCACTATAACCTTCTACAATGACATTGACATCTTTCCCTGGTTTTGATCCCACCTCTGTGTCTCAGGAACAAGGTGGATTCAGGCGATGAAGAATTGTTAAGAGTAGCTGGGCCTTCTCCTGTTATTATAGGTTTGTTATATGATACAACAACAAATAGAACAAATCGTACCATCTGGCGGAGCTCCATAGCCTGGTCTCTGTTACAGATGAACTCGTTTAGAGTACTTGGTCGGTACTTGTTTGCCCAAACATATGCCTTCTCCTCAAAAACCCCAGTGCTCACCGCAGCCTTCGAATTGGTGGTGCTGCCCTTCTTCTCTACGGCGGCGATGATTGCATCAGCAACAGCCGGCGCCGTAACAGCGACAGGTGATAGGTGGACCGGAACCGGTTCGCTCTCCCTCGAGGGCTTGCTCGTCAGAGAGGTAGAGGTAATCTCCCCCCTCGATCCACCCTCCTCACCACGAGTCGAGGACTGGGAAATCTGAGACCCACCAGGATGACCCGCGGGAGGGGACCCGAGCGACGACGCGGCCGTGGCGGCGCCGTCCGGAAGGGTCTTGCGGCGGCCAGGGCTGAAACCGAGGCTCGGGAGGAAGGAACGGAGAAGGCCCTGGCTATGGCGGAGGGGTTCCTCGGCAAGGAAGGAGGAGTGGGCGGCGGAGGAATCGGGTGCCGTAGATCCTGCGTCGTCAGAGGTAGAGACAGCGGGTTCGGAGGAGGAACGGCGGAAGGAAGCGAAGGGGCCCTTCATAGTGGCGATGGCGTTGAAGAGAAGAGTAGAGGAGGAGGAGGCGCCGTCAAACGGCATCGCTGTTGGGTCGGGGGAGGCGGGAGGGGGCTTTTGAAGGCGAGGGGATTTGCTTCTCCCTCGAACAATTACCACCTATTCTACCCGCCATAGACCACCCGCCTCATTTGCCGTTGGTGACCGGGGAAGAAAGGTGGAGTCGTGACGGAGCCCACCGACTTTTCGGAGGTAAATTTGGGTCGGCTTACGAAATAGTGTGCGTTTCTATTTTGGCGTGATGCGAGATGATCAAGAGGAGGTGGCGAAGACCACGATGTTGGCTTGACGCGAGATCCGAGATGAACCAGGTGGATGATCCGCCAGGGCCGTCTTGAACTGGTATCCTCTAATTGTCGCGTCCCAGCCGTCTGATTTTGTCGGCCCCGCTGAACTTCTCCGGAGCCCTTATCTAACTGGACACATGAACGGTTGAGATTGGCCTTGGAAGTTTCAAGTATTGAACAGGATCCTACTTCGAAGAGATGGGGAACTGGAGGAGTGTTTCTGGAGAGGATACGACGACGTTTGCAGCTTCCGCGTCGTATATGTACACACATATTTCTCCCAAGTTAGAAATTATTATATTTATCTTTTTAAAATCGATATCCTAAATTTATTATTATTTGATTATTTAAACAAAAGAGATTATTTAAAATCTAATGTCACAAAGAAACTTAATGTTCATTATAAAATATAATATCTTAAGTTATTCTAATATATTATATATTTTAAATTCAAACTAATAATTGATAATCACAATTAATATTGATTAATGTATGCATACAGAGTATATTATATTAAAATATACATTGAAAGTGACCATAGCTCTTTTGTCCTTAAAACGAGATATCTCCATTCTTACCTATTGGGATATTCTTGATTTTTTTTTACTTTAAATAATATAATGGGCGTGTCGTTGTCATCATCATAGTTTATTAAAACGTTAAGGTAATCTTGTGATCAATTGATTGATCGAGTTATCAATAATAATAATTTAATTTTTTTCCAATCCAACCTATGCATTGGTGTTAGTTGAACAAATTCTTATTCAATTTTGTACCTGCAATACCAACTTAAATCAGGATATCAAGACTCATGAATCATGGAAGAACCTATGCTCTAAGTCAATTTTATAACTTAACTCAAAATATTAAAAATGGAAGGTATTTTTTAATTAATGATCTACGATTAGCTTCGTACATTAAAAAATATATATAATAATAATTCTTGGTGCAATATCGATCATTTCGGCTCGATGCCCAAACTCATAGCATAAAGTCCATCCTTTGGTACGTTGATCAATCCTTCGATCCCACGTCTAATCTCTGACATGATGTTTTCCGATCTAACGTTTGATTCTCCTGGTTCAATGATTTGTCTTTCGATAGTTCAAGTCCATGATCGAAGTTTCTCTTGGGTCACTTATCTCAAATGTTTATTAGTTCATAAACTCATTAATTGATTTTGTCATCAAAATAAGGGATTCAATGATTCTTTCTTTTTGCTAATGACTAAAGGGAAGGTTTATCTAAATGTATCATGATCTATGTTAGATTTTTCTCTTCACTTCTTAATGTTCACGATTTAAGATTTATTTTGTGACTCGCTTGTATTCATGACTTAGTAACTTTTGCTTTTGTTGATGACAAGGAGAAATAATGGCTCATCTCTTGTGTATGTGTTGAGCAAAAAGAATTATGATATTTTTATAATTTTTCTTTGATATGTTTATAACTTTTATTCGACCTATGTATTATATCTTGATAATAATTGAATATTATTTTATAAAAATTAAAATAACTGAATGTTTAGGCTTCAAATGATAATCTCAATAAGATCAAATTTATTTTAATTTAAATTCAAAATTAGCATTGAAAGGATATATGCTTTTTATTTTGGAGTTCAAGTTCATCGTAACTTTTAAAAAATGACATATAGATACGAAAAGTCTTGTTAAGACCAGTCATCAATTAATTATCATTATGTAGAAAATACTTCGATTATATACTTAGACTACCAAAGGGATAAATGTCGAGTCGTAGGATTGATCAATATACTAAAGAACAAACTTCGCACTAAAAGTTCAAACATCATGTCAAAATGAATAGATATCATGTTGAAAGATCATATGTCATAGTGAAGATGATATGTCGAAGGAGTAAGCAATATACTAAGGATAACATGATGTGTCGGAGGTTTGGTCGAAGTATCGTAAGATTGAAAAATATGTCGAAAGTTTTGATGTTGTGTTAGATAAAATTGTTGAGTCAAGATTGAAGTATTCTATAGTGAATTTGAATCATTATTGAGCCATATTAAAGCTCAAGCTTGTAATAGCCTTTGGGCTTAGGCTTGGATCGCAATTAGGCCCATTAGAAGGCTAAACACATAGCTTAAAAGTGGCTTGGGCGACAACACAAAAGGTGTTGTGAACCATATCGACAATAGTATCATTTAGATTTTGATGATACGATTGCGAAAGTCTTATATCATATTGGATTTTAATTGCTTTTGATAGTAGTATTGGTGTTAGTATAAGTACAATTCAAATCATGAAAATGTTAAGAATTTAAATTTTGATTTCATTCTCGAAGCTTTTTGGGTCTATAAATATCCCACTTCCATTTAGCTAACGAAGCATCAATTCTTGATGTTTCAAAGTATTTTAAGCACTGATTTAAAGCATCAATTTGATTGTAATACTAAAGTGTAAGAGATGAGAGATCTTCTCACCTTCGCCTTGAAAAAGAGAAAATTGTAAGGAATCATTGACCTTTACTCATTAGAAAAAAAAAAAATCGTTAATGACGGTTGAAAGTTTATAGAAAAATGGAATAAAAAAAGTGAACCTAGATGGAAAAAATTGAACAACTATAAAATTAATTGATCTCTTTTTACTCATAACTCAATCCATATGATCGAGTATGATTTAGCTTTACAATCCACCCCAAACTAAAAACCGAGTGCAAGAGGAGGTCGTATCGAGGAAAAGGAAGAGTCTTCCCCACCTATTATTCACCTCCTCCCCCTTTTCCTTCCCTCATCATTAATTTGATTGCCGTTGGATTGTACAGATTCCAAACTCCACACCTGTAAGTTCTCCAATTTATTTTTTGCGTTCCCATTCTTGACACACACACACACACACACTCCAGCTGTTTCCACTCTTTCTTTCCCTCTTTCCCCTCTCCGTGTGTGGTCTTCTTGGAGTGAACAGAAGAATTCTGGAGCTTTATGTTGGTGCCTATCGAAAAGGAAGCTGTACTTTTGATTCTACTGCTTTCTGAGCCCTCGAGGACTCGCAATGATAATGGTTTGGGGGCTGCAAGAAGATAAAATTTGAACATAAATTCTCACAGGAAGAACAGGTCTTTTCCCTCTTCCCTTGTTGGGATTTACAAGGGAAGAGGGGAAGGAAGTACCCATTTTTTCGCCGGTGTGGAGTGACAAGTGAGCTCTCGTTCATGTTCATGAGCCATTCTGGATCTTCGCCCTCATGTTTCTCTGGTCAGTAAAAAAGTACAGTGGTCTAATAATGATGTCCTTCTTGTACTCGTCGTCGATTTCCTCTCCAAGCTTTGCTTGCCTTGTTCAGGTTTCATTTATTGTGATGCAAAAGACTTGGATGTTCTCGGTTTGGAACCGATGGAGCATTACATCTTTCTTTCTGTTTGTTGTCTGGCTCTCGCATAGTCTGAGCATTACATCTTTACATACGTCTTTTACATACGAATATTCGTCATATTCGTGTAAAACACAAACGTATGTGCTCAATTAGAATTGGGTTACTGTGTTCTTCAGCGTTATATTCTGCAAATAATTTGAAGAGAAATTTAATCCACACCATGTTTATCTTTGGGCTGCTTGTGAAGACACTTGAACAGCCTTTATGATACCTAAAATTCATAAAATTGTACAAGATGATATATATATATATATATATATATATATATATATATATATATATATATCTTCTATTTTTCATGACCATCAGATTTGAGGTCTCTGTTAAAGTATATGTCTATACTTAATTACTTTATATAATTTCCTGTTTACAAATCTATTTTATCTTTAAATTTCCTTCTCAAAGAAAAGAAGGATATAAATTATAGAGAGAGAGAGAGAGAGACAGAGAATTATTGCCCGACGTACTTTCCCAAATCAACATCTGCAACGTCCGATGCACGAATTATACGATGTTCTGAAGCGAGGATGCCAAGCAGCTGGCGATGCCGTGAGTTACAGCTAGCGAATAGTATTCTAACGTTGATAGCCTGTACGGTGCATGGGAGCGATATCATTCAGGCGTCCGTACCCTTGGAGCCCCAGATCGTACTCCATATTATTAGATCAATGTTTGTATATAGCGGCTGCTTCCTAATGGTGTGGGATGCATCCACCTGTAAAGCCCATCCTTCAATCATCTGCGTGAGTGTGAGGACAAGGACTCAAGGAGGATGGGAATCCAATTCCAGGGCGCCCACGGTAATTCCTATTCGTGGATCAGATCCCAGTTGCAGTGCCAAAGCTTCGCTCTTCAGCAGTCCCAGCAAGAAGCACGCTCGCGAAGCTCAGCAAGAACCAAACCAGATGCCTTCATCATCTCGATTCAGATATGAGCGCCCGTGAGCACTTAATATGCATCTGCGTTAGCTGATGCTATATTCCAGATTTTTTTGGCTGCTAGCAATTTAATGCATCGCGCAGTTCAGCTCATCACGGAGTCACCAGGATTATGAACGTACCGATTCAAGTGGCACACTCAAGCAGTGTGAAGAACTAAAACGCTTTCCCGATTCGATCTCCAGATGAACACAAAGAAGCTGGAGCGCCTAAGAAGGTAGACATCGTTCCCAGTAGGTACAGTATCGATCTATGGACAAATGTCTAGAATGAACAGGGAAAGAGAAGAGGGTTGGAATAGGGGATGGCCTTCCGGGCAACTTCTCTCTCCTACGTACACCATTCACGTGTATCGACTTTGTTGGGGCGTGTGGTCGACATATGAACTGCCATCTGCATGTAATCAGTCATTGTAGCGCATGCAAACCATTCAATTACTTTGGTATGTTCTATCCACGACAAAATGTATTTTTGCATGCGGTTTGTAGTTGTATATCCCTGCCATTTACAACCGCAGCAAGATCTACCGAAGGGAGAGAGGGGAGAGTGGAGAGCAGTTCTCACACACAGGAATAAAACATGCATGGCGGCAGCAGAAAACAGCGGCCACAAAGACGCATCAGTAAAGTCCAAAACATGGCAACCATCAATGTCTGATTAAGTACGTGAGTCTTCGTTGGCGTGTCTTGGTCCGGGCATCTTCATGTTATGGTGTCAAAGGTTACATCCTTATCAACAGCTACAGCTGCAGCTGCTCTAGGGACTGCTTGCACTCGTTACAGTATGTATTATTGCACGTCCTTGTTGCAGGAAGAATGGGTCCATTGTGACTAAGTACGACGGCTTCAATACTTGTCATATAATCCACTGTTTGTTTCTGGTTCACCTAAGATCATTTAGCTCTTACTCACTGGTGATACGGTCGAAGAAGAGACCAAACCAATTTAAAGCATTGGGTTGGAGAGTTGGATGGGAAGTCACCAAGTGTACTCGACGATTGTTTTCAGCTATACCTTGTGACGTCCATGCCATAGATAACCAAACCCTTTAACTGAGTCTGACAGCAAGATATTGGATGGGCCATTCGTTTCTTTGTTGATGTTTACCTTTTCACGTAAATTTCTTCCTAATGTAGAGTTAGTTGTACATGCATGCATGTTTGACTTGCAATCACGAGACAGCTGCACTTGCAATGCATGGGGAAATATACGTAAGAGATGCTCTCTCTCGTTCGCATCTTAGAAATTACATCAATGATCGCGTCATTTTCGCGTTTTAAGTATCATCATCGTAAAGGATAATTATGACGAATCATAACAAAGTCAATTTGCTGACTGATGAACAAGAGTTTTAGAAGAGAACTTAATGTTGTCTTTATATATTAGGGTTTTTCTTGTATAAAGGAGTATGATGGTATTATTGGTCAAAAGATCATTAAAATATAAGAAAGAAATATGTCGAATCCGTAATAGTTTCCCAAGTATCGTGAAGAACAGTGACGAGACCTCAATAGTGTCTACGGATCAGATGACTCGTTTTAAAAGTGTTGTTGATGCTTCCAACACGATGACAATCTCTCCCGAATTGTTATATGTTGCACGTTACTCCAGACAAAGCACGAATATGGAGAGAGAGAGAGAGAGAGAGAGAGAGAGAGAGAGAGAGAGACGTGGTTTCCGAGGTGGTCTTCACATGGATTCCCTGACACGGTTGGAACGTGGCCCAAGGCGGCTAATTTCCTCCCTCCTCTGCTGCTGATGTCTCTCTGCTACGACCTTCAGCGCCTCACAGCACCACCCCATCTGGAAAACTGAGACCTCCATGTCGTATGTATGCTTGTCCTTGCCTTTTGCACCCACCACTGCTCATCGTCCATAGTATAATGTATCCCTCCCCGCCTAGCTATCTTCTCCTCCTCTATTTGATCTTTAAAATTCTTTTCCTGGCTCGGTCCATGAATTACCTGCTTCGTTTCATGATGTAGGTGTCTCACATGTGCGGACATCCCACGCTCCTCGGCAACTCCCTGGGGCTACCATCTCAGTTCGTAAGGCTCTCGTTTTGTGGGAGGGAATACTGGAGAAGGAAGTACTAGAGACCCTTCTTCCGAGTCGTTTTGATCTACCAAACAACCCTATACATGCTCCTTCTTCGATAGCTGAAGCCAAAGCTTCAACATTGTGCTTCCTAATACATATGTTTAACCTAATACTTGCAGTGGGTTTGTGAGCACTGATATAGACTTGTTTGTCTCACTCTCATCATGTAGCTGTAGGAGCCATACACCTTTATCTTTCTGCTCCAGATCTACAATGTTAATTGTCATTTGTATATGATGACAACTTGATCAAGAGCTGAACCTGATAAGAGCTAGTTGAGTTTTCCTCTATATTTGACTTTATCTCAGCTAACTAGTCCTTCTCAGTTCTCGGCCTAGCTAGTCTGAAGTTTCTGAAACTATCCATCAGACTTTTCATGTCGAAATGAAGGAAAAAGAGTTGGAAATGAGGCGAATAAAAAAAGTTCATGGACTCTCTGAAATGACCACAACATATAGGCAAAACTATAGCTTACCGTGAAGTTGTTGACTGAATGTTTGATATATATCAGGATTCTTCTCAAGGAATTCTTTGGGCAGTAGCAGCATGTGCACACATGTAATAATTGCTAGCTATAAACTAGAATGCTACTTGGGTTTGGTTAGGAAAGTGTTACTTCTTTGTTGTTTTCTCCCTTCTCTACTTATTGGGAGACAGCAAAGCCGTGTACGTTATCATGCTTGCATAGATAGTGTCATCATTATATTAGAAGATTAGGGTTAATGGATAAAGCTGGCGCCAGCATAGGGGTTTGAGCATATGATCCCCCAATTCTACGTGCGGAATCTCACAGCACTAAAAGGCCAAAACCATCACCATCTAATGGGCGTTATTATACTCGAATGACCACTTAATAGCAATCAGTCTTATCTATTCAGAGTAAACTCGTGTGTTACGTAGTCACATCGGGACACGAGAAGCACCCACTGGTGGAGAACAGAACAACTCGAACACCTTGTGATGGTTGCATGTGTATGGCATAAAGATGACCTGTGTGTACTATTTGGCTCCCTCTCTTCTACGCATCCCTTCGGTGGAAATAGTGGACGCTGCGGTGTATGATGCAGAAGCAAAGGTCGTAACGTGGATGGCGTCTATGGATCCTCTATGATCATCCCCCGTCCGTCGCCCATGTGTTCCTCTTTCCTGTTATGTTCTTCCTGCCAAAGATTTCTACTGCGGTTAATGCTTAGGCAATTACCAGCCGGTTTTGGTTGGCTATGTGCTTGTTCTCATCCGTCCTCTGTGGGCTCCTTGGGTCAAGACATCGGTTGACAGTGTCTGTGGATTTATGTGTGTGTGTGTGTGTGTGAGAGAGAGAGAGAGAGAGAGAGAGAGAGAGGGAGGGAGAGAGAGAGAGCGAGGCAGACTGCTGCTCTTTCCCTCACTTTTTGAAGAGAAAGGCTCTCGGTCTTTCCTGACCCCTCACGTGTAACCTTTCCCTTCCCTCCATTTCAACAACGCTGAGGGATCTGAAACAAAAGTTGGGCCTTGGTGTTAAATAGCTTGTTGTGTTTTGTGACCTTTGAGAACTCTCTTTGAGCTACCCAGCTAGCTCTTGGGAGCCGGAAGTGTTGGTTAAATAGCCTGAATACTTGCGCAAGCGGAGTGGAAGCCTGAGGTGAAAAATTAGGGTAGAAAGCACTAACAAACACACACAAACACCAACGTCAGAAAGGAAGCAAGGAGCACCATGACACTGGAAGCGTTAGCTTCTGCTGAGCTTTCCAGCTTCCTCATCTATGACACCATCACGGCCTCCCCACTCCTTCACCACGCTGAACCCTCCTCGAGCTCAAGCTTCCTCTTCCGCAGTGCCGGCGGCGAAGACGCAGTGGGCTCCCTCGGCATCGGTCCTTCCCGTTCTGGATTGGCGGGTGGCATCCCCGCGGCCAAGGAGGAACCGAGGCCTGAGGCGGCAGCAGTAGGACAGGGAAAGAGGAAGCGGCGAAGGACGAGGACATGCAAGAACAAGGAGGAAGCAGAGAACCAAAGGATGACCCACATTGCCGTCGAGCGCAACCGCCGCCGCCAGATGAACGAGCACCTCGCAGTGCTGCGCTCGCTCATGCCGGAGTCCTACATCCAAAGGGTTTGACTCTCATCCATCTCCTGTTTCTCTTCTCTTCATTGGCGTGCTTGAATGCTTCCTGGTCGTCCTGTAGATGCTCTGGAGTGCGAGTTTGTCTGTCCTCGTGTGGTTAAAGAAAGAAAGTACAAGGCCAATTTACTCAGATAAAGATGGTTAAATCAACCATGAACTAGATTTCTGTCTGTCTACCTGCATAAGCTTCTTTCTTTGTAGATGATATGCATGGCTTGGGTAAACTGTTTTAGGTCAAGATCATCTTCCAAGATTAGTTTGCGAGTGATGGATGGTTGAGGAGACAGTTCGCTTGTTTTCACTCATAACGAACTAAGGTCCGCTTGGTGGATTAATGTGATATGACTGCTTCCCAATTCCAGTGCTTAGCTTGTTCATCAGTGCTCATTCACACGCAAGGATCAAATTTGGTTTTGGTCTTGGTCTTGTAGGGCGACCAAGCCTCCGTTGTTGGAGGAGCTATCGACTTTGTCAAGGAGCTAGAGCAGCTTCTCCAGTCGCTGGAAGCACAAAAGAGAACACTGCAGCAACAGGCGGGGAAACCGGAGAGGAGTTCATACATGGGGGAAGCTGGAAGCAGCAGCAGCAGCAGCAGCAGCGGTAGCAACAGCGACGTGGTCGATTCCCCTCCCTTTGCCCAGTTCTTCTCCTTCCCGCAATACAGTTGGTGCCACACCACCCAGGGCCAGGACCACCCTCCCCCGGAGAACCAGCTGCCGGCGTTGGCCGACATCGAGGTGACACTGATCGAGACTCACGCCAACGTCCGAATCCTATCGCCGAAGAGGCCCGGCCAGCTGTTCAAGATGGTGGCTGGGCTTCACAACCTTAGCCTCACAATCCTTCACCTCAACGTCACTGCCCTCGACTCCATGGTGCTCTACTCTCTCAGTGTCAAGGTGCGTCCCCAGTGCTCTTGGATTAACTGTGATCTGATTAGGAAAGTAAGCGTCAAATATTCTCCAGCATTTACTTTCTTCTGTTCATGGGCAAATGTCATTGGCAACCTCCAGCAAGGGATCCTTTTGCTGTACCTGCACCATTTGTTTAACCCCCATGGGGGCTGAAGTTTTCAATGCTCTCTTCTAAGCCCAAGAACTCCAGCCAGCATTGCTAGAGAACATGCCAAGTTTTTGGGTTTCTGTAAAGAAATAGAATTCATATTAGATACACAGTCACAAGGGAAAAATGAAAATAAAAAGAGAGGAAGAGGAAGAGGAAGGGGGTGGTACTCCTTAGGCCCTGAGGGACTAATCACCAATTTGATGATGGTCCCTCTTGTGGCCTTTTAACACATGAAATAACTCGTTCTGTTGCTCACCATTTTGTTTGCTCTTCTTGTTCTCCGTGTGGTACTCCTCCCTTGCTGTAGCTTCAAAATTTCCCCATCACCACTGGAAAGGGAGAGGAAAAAGCTGCTGGCTTGTGATCTAAAACCCTTTACCTGTGTCCACCTTTCTGAAGGTTCCCTGTGTAATTTGTCAGAACCCTTTCTTCTGCGTTGGAATGGAACTCCGGGAGCCCAGCTTGGCCCCTTGGATGTGACATGGTAGTACTCCTCTCAGTGCACGGGAATCCTCGAGGAGAATAACATCATTAGACATGCATCATTGCTGCCTCTCCACCTCACCTCTCACTGTTGAGCAAAATTCCAACGTGCTAGATAGATCTTCTTCACTCTTAAAAGTGTAAATAGTTAAGCAGAAGTTGCACTCCCTCATGCCCAATTTATATGTTTCTTTGCAGAAGTGGACTTTAGAAGAAGAAAGTCATGTGGTTTGACTTTGGAGAACTGATTAGTGATGTGTGAAAGTTTGGATTGATTTCCTGCTCATGCTTTTTTATGTTGGGTGATCGATTGCAGGTGGAGGAGGGATGCAGTCTGACTGCTGTTGATGACATTGCAGCTGCCATCCACCATTTGCTTTCTCTGATTGAAGCTGAGGTGACTGCCCTAGCTCACTAGGGCAAATCAATAACGGGTCCTGGGCCACTCTTTGAGTTTTCCAAATCCTCTACAAGAGCGGTATTAGCTGTTAACCACTTCTGCATGTAAAGCTATATGATCTGATGCCTTCCTTAACTGTTCTCACTCTCTCTCTCTCTCTCTCGTGCATCAGTGGATTTGGCCCATAGGCTTCGAGCAAGCACTCAGACCATATGTAAATCTCTAAGCCATAAAACCTTCAATCCCATTCGAAGGCATGATGCAAATAGGCACTCCATTACATAAATATATATGATGAGAACAAGGGGGTATGGATACATATATGATGTCTATCATTATATAAATACCAAGAAAGACGGCTAGAGATTCATAAGATAGAGCCATATGTTCACTCCAAGATTCTCTACCATGATGTATACATACATCCCCTTTGATAACCTCATATAAGTTAAAGCTCAAAGTTCAATACAAACGCGTCCACGATCCAAATGTTACTATGTTCTAAGAAGAAAATAAAATATATAGAAGACAAGCTCTCTATGGGTATTTAGGCTCATATGACTCCAATATAGTAATCCGGAGGTTTTCATATCCTCTTGAATGGTATGGTGGTACTCTGATCCCCTATAACTCTCTCTGGGTGAAAAAAATTCACCTTTCATGAATAAAAACTAAGATACTTCTCTAAGAGATCAAGGTTTGTCAAACAAATTTTTTTTTTTTGGAATTTATGTCTTCAAGGTTGGATTGTCCATGCTATTGTACCAAATATCTATGCTCTCTTGACTAGTGAGAGAGATCATGAGCTAGTCATCCAAGATATTCTCATCCTACTCCTGAATGGTAAGTGTGGAGAGAACTATGAATCTAAGGGTACTAGCACGGAAGAAAAGGAACGGTCTCACTTTCACTATTATGTGCTAGAGAATATCTCCAATGTGAACTCTATAAGTTTATAGTAGAGTGATAAATCCTCTACATCATCACTACTACCATCAGCTCCATACTAGTCTAAGACAACACAGGGAGTCAAAGGCCTAACTACTACATCAGTCACATCTTAAGTGGAACCAAGGAGTGATACTCCTATATAATGACTGACATTTGCACTAGTATTCACACAAGAAAACTTTGTCCCTACTTTCAGATGCACATTATATAAGTCATCACCAACCAACTACTCCGTCAAATTTTATCTCGGTTTGACATCTCGAAACAACTACTCAAATGAACTGTTGAGCTAAAAGAGTTTGAAATACAATATATATCAAGAACTACCATAAAAGCCTAAGTTCTAATAGACTCCCCCACCTAAAGACAACAATTGTGCTCTCATAGCATAGATAATATTTATCGACAATTTAGCCACCTTCGACAGAGACGATGTTGATATCGTTTTAAAGGACTCAAACCAATAGATATACGAGCAACCCCTCATATTCAAATTTAAGATCTCTAATACCGATATCGAATATGAAGAATTTTTCTCAAATCCGACTACAAATATAAAGCTAGAGATACAATCGTGACAAAATACCTCGTCCAGGTATAAAGTTTAGCTCATGCATGCTTGCTGGCTGTTTAGAGGTTGCTATACTTGTTATTAGCGTAAAAAAACAAACCTTATCAGCAAGGTTACTCTTCTGTGCATTAGTCATTCATTTACTTGGCTCGTTTTTCTTCTTGTTGTCATCAGTCGTTCACACATTATTTTGGGAGATACATATAAAGGGATTTTAGCTGGCCAGAAGGCTAATCATGCATGCTTGTTTTGTGGTCTCCAGGCGAAGGATTCGATGCATGGACTTCACCAATTGTGTGCTATATGATTGAAGCTTGATCAACAAAGCTGACACCCAAGTCACCTTCTTGTGTACGTACGCAGCCTGTGCTGTAACACCCCCCACTGTCTGTTGATGTCGCATAAATCCTCTTAAGATCGTCAGACGATTTGGGCATTTCAGCTGAGGTTACAGTGTCGTCCACCGTTTGCCTACTTTGTTCTTGTCTGTCGACCAAGTCGTCTTTTGTTTGTGATCTTAGTAGATAAAGGTTTTGCTTGTGAAGTGAATTTTGACTGCGACTTTTGATTCCCAGAAGAAAGCTTTTACAAGTAAATATGGTCTCCCAACTTTGAAGCCTGTTGTAACTATCAGATGTGGCGACAATGTCACACAGTAGAAGACTTGGCAAGCCAGGGTTCAAAATTCCTATGAATTTTTAAACATATTATAATATAATATTATTATATTATAATATTTTAGAAGGGTTTTCTTATACTTTGTGCTGTATATTATACCATATGTGTCGGATATTTAAAAGAATTTTCTAGCATGTGATGTTTCAAGCACCATATTGCGCAACATAATTTTATTTTTTTAAATAAACATGTACACATACATACATACATATTTATGAAATAAAAATAAATAAATTAAGAAAAGAACATTCTCTCTCTCTCTCTCTCTCTCCACAACATAAATATCGTATCTTAGCAACTTTCTCTGCATACCAAAAAAAATAAACACAACAGAACATATTTTGGTTGGTAACCCTCCGTGATCATGTGATTTCTCACCGCCAGCCATAGGTTTGGAGTGCTTTTCTACCTGCTCTATTTGCTTCGGCTTTGTTCCAAATTAGAACCCATCTGTTCTACTCCCAGTCAAAGTTCCACCTTCAAGAGGTTCAGCAGCAATGGCGCCAAAATAGAGCAGTCTAGAGTGGTTTGATGATGCTGCCGCGGATGGAGAAATGCTCACTCTGTCATGTAAACATAACATCAGAGATATCATCACTCTTTTAATTATAAGAAACAATCAGTAATGATGAAGTCAATGCAGTTAGTAGATTTGGATTAAGCTTAAGGTGGTAATTGTCATGCTTATCTCCCAAGCAAAATGCAGGCATTTCAGTTTGTAATGATCCAATATTAGGCTAGTAAGTAGTATTCTCTTACCATGCTTATGATAATAGTAAATTAAGGTATCAGGTAGGATAGATAGGCTAAAGCTAACCGAGGGTGTATTTATACCCTCGCTAACATTTGATTCCTAAGGAGTAAAATGAGATTTTAAATTAACTTATAAAGGTAATTCCATATAAATTGGACATTTTTAAACCCTGCACACTGGATAACATACCTTTTCAAGTAATCTCTGGTCAAATGATGCACTTATGTATTGCAAAAAAAAAAAAAATAGGGATGCAACTTTATCTGATAATCTGGATATAGCAACAGTAGGATCGTGAACCCACCAGTGCTTCTTGGTTCTATTCAAAGCCCCATCCCAATCACATGGTGATTGTTTGCTATTTTCAATCTATTGCGTACCAGGATTAAATAATGAGCAAAAACATTATAGGAATTGCTGCTGATTGTAAGCTGAGGTATAGTGAAGGTAAAGGACAATGTATGCTGAGACTGGATAAGATAAGTCATTGTATTGAATCTCGATTTGACAACATAATACCTGAAACTTATTTGAAATTACTAGGTCATAAGTAGCCCAAAATGAGGCAAATAACTAGCTAAAAGACAATGTGGTGTACAGTGCTACAATATGTTTTGTGAATGTATGAATACAATTGTCAAGGTACATTTCTATGGAGCGAATATTTATGAGATAAGATCAGATCAAGCATGCCTCAGTTCAAAAAGAAAAAAAGACAAGTAGAAAGTTCATAGCTTATATCATAATGATACAAGGATGAACAGTAACAGACCTTGATGAAAATGGAAGCCAGTGATTAAGCAGAAGCTTTTCTCCAACCAGCTTAATCCTCAATTGAAAGGACCTTCGGACCAAAGGAATGAGTGTAACTCCAAATGAAATCACAGAAATGTTAGATGCGATACACAACAAATTAATAGCATATACCTGTGCAGCAGGTCATATGTCAGCTTAATGGAGACAGAAAAAAAAGTCGCTAGGGAGATCCTCTGCATGTGTTTGTGTTTCACTTGTTAAACATAATGATCAATGGGATTCAACTGCTTCATCTTTCTTTACAAACCAAGTCCAGTCCCTTGTTTGTTCATTAAGATCTTAAGGATTTTCATGGCCTTTGGAAATCCCTTTCTTCCACCCTTTTCCATCTTACGTTTGAAAAGCTTGTACGAAATTGCATCCGGTTCAAACCCTTCGATCTCCATCTTGACAAGTATTAATAAAACATCCCACAATCTGCCCATTCGAAATGCAGCACCCAAAATAGTGTTATAGTAAGAGATATTTGGCATTACACCAGACTCCAGCATCCAGGGCTCCAAACACACAGCAGCGCTAATACTACCTTTCCTGCAGAGGCCATAGCTTAAGGATCCATATGTAGTGGCATCAGGCAGCAAACCCTCGCGATACATATCAGTCAACAAGCACTTCATGGAGGAATAGTCAGCTTTCCTAATCGAAGCATGTATGAGAATATTATACGAAGTGGTATCTGGGAATGTCTTCATGCTCTTAAACTCATGAAACATTCTATATGCATGTGCCAGGAACCCTTTCTTGCAAAGGCTGTGCAGAAGTACATTACAGGTGATTGTACTGGGAAGATGCCCATGTAAGATCATATATTTAACAAGCCTAAAGCTTTCTGATAACCTGCCAGCCTTAGAGAAGTACTGCATCAAACATGTCATGCCAACAATATCAAGATTGAAACCTTCAACATCCATTCTGGTTAGAACCCTTCGGATCATGGATGAGTCTCCCTGTTTGCAAGCTGCAGACAGGATGGTATTGAAAGAAACCAAGTCTGGTCCATTTCCACCCCGAGCAAAACTGTCTAGAAACTCTAATGCCTCATCAGTGTTTTTCCCCTTACATAGTCCCTTCAGAATAATGTTACACGTAAAAGTAGTTGGAGTAAACCCCTTCTCAGTCATACTCTCAGCCATATCTAGCACCTTTTTCACATTGTTGTTGCAGCATAAACTATGAAAGTAGATATTCCAAGTGACAACATCCACAGTTTGATTTCCCACCAAAATTATTTTTTGCAGAAGATCTATTGAATTTTCTACAAGCCCAGCTCTCAATAAACCACCAGCTAGAGCACACCAAGAGAACTGATCAAGTGGGTAACCTTTCTCTTCCATGATTTGAATGAAGTTACGGGCTTCTGTTATTGCATTGTGGCCACAAAGTGCATGGAGTAGCACATTACATGTGACTAAATCAGGAGGGCATCCTTCTTTATCCATCGTCTCAAGAATACCAAATGCCTCCTTTAACTTCCCATCTCTGCAGAGGTTCTTAATAAGTATAGTGTATGTGACAACCGTAGGCATGCATCCTTCACTCCGCATCAGCTTCAGAAAACAATATGCTTCATTCCACAACCCTTGCTTGCTAAATCCAAGAATCACAGCCGTATAGGAGTATATGTTTGGACTGAATCCCTTCTTTCTCAGACAATAAAAGAGTGATAAAGCCATATCGCTCCGATAGGACTTGCTTAAGTAAAAAAGAATTGAATTGCAGGCATAGACATTTGGGACAAAACCCTTTCCCAATAGTATTGAGAAAGCTTGATAAGCTTGACAAATTTTGTTGCTTCTGATGAGGTTAATTATCAAGTTACTCACATCTTGTAACGTTGGCAAATAGTTTAAATTCAACATGAGCCTTAATACTTGCAGAGAAAGTTCGAGGCTACCTGAAGCTAACGATTTCTTCATCAGTTTCCTCAATGACATGAAAGACGGAACAAACCTATGGCTCCACATTTCTTCAAGCACATAGAAGGCATCTTCCAAATAGCCTAATGCGCACAATCCATTGAAGAGTATGTTGAACGTCCAAACGTTCGGACACGGTCCAAATCTTTTCATCTCTGCAAAAAGATTAGCCAACGCGTCTACAGAAACATGACCTGATCTGAGATAGCGGTAGAGAAGTCCATTGTAATCAAGAATACTGGGTACGAGGAGCCGCAGAAAGTTGAGAGAATCCGTCAAGTTCCCGGCTTTGGCACATTCTTGCATTCGCCCTCGTACCCACGCTCGAGTGAACTCCCAGCGCTCTCGGTTGGAGCTACCTTCACAGCCAAGACGAGGCGCATCCTCGGGAAGAGCCCAGAAGCACGGAAGGGGCGAACGAAATCTTGGATATCGAGGTGAAGGGAGCGTATAAAAAACCGAGTCGAAGCTTTCTTCGGGAAGATCAAGGGCTTCACTGGTGGATAAACAGGGCAAGCCCGGGATTCCGCGCGGAAGGCGCAATCTTTTGCGGATTGAGGTCGAACTGCGTCCGGAAACGGCCAGAGAGCAGTAATTCATGGAGTTCTTAAAAGGATAAGAAGATGGCAACAGATCCGGACTTGAAAGGACGCAGTTCTCTACATCCGCCTTTGCATCTGACGGTGCTTGAAGGTGTCCGCCGGCAGCTACAGGCTCAGTGGTGAGTGCCAAGAGAAGCACCCGAAGGAGAAACCAAACAGAACCGAGCCGCAAGACCTTCCGAGATAACCGGGAGTAAGAAGCTGGCTCTAAGGAGAGGTCGCGGCGGACGGTAGACGTCTGAGACAGGATGGTGGCCGCGTAGGCGTGGAGTGGCGTAGAGAGACCAGAGGGTCGTGGCGGAGGCGGCGAAAGCGCGGAGAGGGAGGGGCGCTGGTAGTCCTATTAAGTTGAGCCAATTTGATGAGTTTGGACCTCTCAGCTTAAGTTGAAACATTTGATGAAGGGTACTCAAAAATTATTATTATTATTATTATTATTATTATATATATATATATAATATATATATATGATGATATGCATATAAAAATATACGTATTTTTTTATGATGAACGATGTGAAAATACACAAATTGAAATTTTATATCTTGACAATACAATATAAGAATGCACGGATATGTTACAATGTATAATATGAGAGTGCATATATATATATATATTATGACATACGATGTTGAAATTCGCAAACGTGTTATGCTTCTTCTCTCGCACATATATGTTTTTGCATTACTTCAACTCAAAAATTTTACCTCTTTATTTTGTATATTTTATGTTATAGTATCGTACTAAAAAAAGTTATATGTATTTACCATTAAATATTTTATACATATAATTTTGAAATGTTACTAACTGATTTGAGCCTTATACTTATTAATTTATCACTCAAAGTATACCCTATTTTGTAAGCAATGACACTAATACCCCACCCAAGTGATGAATAAGAAAATGAATAAATGAAAACCTATGTCAATAGAAATAAAAACGATGACATATGAAAATTTGTGTATAAATTTTTAACATGATACCTACGTGTGTTTCTTTTGGATAGATATTTATATCTATATACAAGTATCAAATATCATACAAGAAACCTGTCATTTTATTTAGTAAATTAATATATTTCAAAATTGATTACTTTTTTTTATTATACTTATATTGATAATAATAATAATAATAATACTAATAATAATAATAATAATAAATTGAAGGATAGCATTTGAATCATACATAAAAAATATATATAATAGGATAGTACAGTGTAATCGATGCAAATCAATGTCATTTATATCTATATCTCAGACAAAAGCAAAAGCAACAATGATTAGTTAATACATGTATACTCACATATACCACGTAGCATTGCTGAGCCATGAAATGAAGTTTCAAGATCACTGTCTCGATATCCTCCTTTTTCTTTTTTTGTCTTTTTCTTTTATCGAATGAGTCCGAGAAAACATACAGTAGGAATGGCGAAATTGAAGGCAAATAATCCCCACCCGACCAAGTTTAATTAGGGAGGGTCTAATGGTACCTTTTGCAGCTCCATCAGTGCAGCTGCTGAGGTGAATCAATAGTTGGGTTTGGCCCCGTTAATTGCAGGGGCTGCCCCTCTGATCATCTTGACATAGGAGGCATAGTCACTGTAATGCATGGTGTAGAGGGTGCTCCGGTAGCGGGTAACATGAAGTCGCTTGCGGAGTGACTCATTTATCGTGCCGTTGAAACCTGCTTTCCTCATCAGTGAATCAATCGTTTCTATCTTCGTCCAACCTGTGGCTCCCCCAGAGAAAGAAAAAGAAAGCACAATAAGCTTCATGACGTCATTTAGAAATTTGACTCGTCATCAGATCAAATGATATTATGGTGAAATTTCCACGAAAACTAAAAGATGCAGGCATGGTGAAATTTTTACTTCAAGCACCTCTTCTTACCAATATAGGCACCATGTCTTAGTTTTCTGGTTTCACGAGGTAACAAAGGATAACATGACCAACTTGGCCAAACTCTGGAGCCTTGACAGTAAGTTTTAATTGACTCAGAGTAGAAGAAATTAAGATAAGAGCTGTACCTTCCTGGGCAGCAACCTCAGGCAAGTATGTCGCACTGAGCCTCATGTTGTAATTAGGGTCAGCAAATTCAATTATTAAGCCATGCTTCCCGATCTGCAAGATAGAACAATTATCGCAGCTGCTGCTAGTGTAAGAGAACAAGAAACTATATTCATTAATCTAGAAACTGTTAAGTACTTAGTCTAGATGGATGGAAAAAGGAAAATTTTGCATGCGCATGTGATTACTGTGATAAAAAAGTTTAACATAGAAGAAGACAAGCAAACCTCCCAGTCAAGGTAGTCGAGAGCAGATTCATAGTCAGTCAGTATAGACACTGTACATTCCAAATATGGCAATTCCTTAGCTTGTATTGGAGGAAAACGATGGTCCTTCAAAGCACTGCATCAAGATAAACAATCTATTAGCTATCAGATATCAGCAAAGCATTGAAGAGAGCAAAATTTTCTCCTTGCTAGTGCAACTCTTTTATTAGAGTTAGTACCTTTTATAAACTTTCTTTCCAATTTTCTTAGAGCCCACTAAGCTATCTCATATGAATTATCCAGTAGAGCATGTCGGGCATATCATGGGTTGTCTGTTTACCTGGCCAGTTAAAATCAATAATTTCTTGTGCAAAATCTAAAGCCGGAACTTGCTCAAACTTTAGATTGTTTTTTCAAAAATAAAAATAAAAATCAAAACGAGAAAGATTGTGGTTTCCAATATCATTAGCCAGTTTGATTGCATCAGAAATATAATGGCAAAACATTTGCAACAGTACAACACAAGCTTTTCCCAGGTCGATTGATATATTATCTGTCATCCTCACAGCAATGAGACTAGCCAGACTATTGATAACTGTGTCAATGCAGCCATTTTCTACTCTTTTAGCATGAAAGCAATTGTTTGTTTGATATCAAAATTTCTAAAATTTCAATAGCTCACAATTTCATCAATAGCTCGATATGAATGAATAATCTTTTACACGTAAGAAGAGCTAAAGTTTCTATGTAAATTACTCAGACCACGGACTGCATATCATAGTACAAAGCCCATATAGATGAATGATATCATCATATCCACATTTATATGTTGTAATTCAAAAGGTGCTAAATAGCAATCCTTCAAAATACTTCATAGCATACTCCTTTTATCTGCTTCCAGTGTACAATTGAGGTTCCGGTACTGCCACTCGAGATATATGAAACATCAGACGGAACCAAACAATGGAAAATACCTGGTTAAAGCATAGTCCCTGAAACCCCTGATTATGCAGTGGGCTTCCAGAGTTCCAATACATCCACGCAAGTAAGGTTCCGCTCCATTGACTGCTTTCTTCCAAGTCACAAATAATGGGCTGAAATGAAAATTTAATCATGTGAGTTCATTTAAAAATTAAAATATTATCCAGTATTATCCTATAAGAGATGTGATGCATATACATGTTTACTAACATGAACTTGATCATTGCAGTACACAATCAGGATCATACATCATTAGTAACTTGAAACCATTGAGGGGATCAATTTCATAGGATGCCCTAGTTAGTCAAAGGACACTTGCTAAAGAGTACAAGAAAATTGCATTCATAACGTAAGGATAAAATTGTGCAAAGTAGAAAGAACTGCAATCAGACATTGAACAAGGTAGTGGTGCAAACAGGCAAACAATATAACAAAAAAGCAAAGAACATAAGAATCACCAACAGAAAGGACAGTAAAAGTTGACACCACACACAGATGTAGAAGCATCAAATGTTTTATGTAACAGCTGGGTTTAGTCCCAGAACAATGTGGGAGAAGGTTTTTGATGATCTCACAAAAGTTTGATAGTCTACTACCGTTAACTTGGGTTTAAATATTTTGGGCCAGCAGTTTAGGCTCAATAAAATTAATGGGCTAGTTATTTTATCAAGACAGGTTGTAACATTTCAATAGTGACAAATGATATCAAGCAAAGTCCACAACCTCTCCGAATGAATCAGTTCAAAAAACAAACATAAAGGTCTTACTTGATCCAAAAAAGTTCAGCGCAAGGTCCTGGTTAAAATTTGGTTCTTTATGGTTATGGTAAGGGTTATGTAGATCCTACAAGGAGCAGAGATCTTAGTGAACTGGGATGGGAAAATTTGAAAACACATCTGATCCCTCTGTACATTTCAGCCACATAAGCAATGCATATTGAATGTTTAGATTTCTTATATCACAAGTGATGGCTATAGTCCAAGCCTGCAAATTTCTCTGGAGAACTAGCACTATCTCTTCGTGATGACTGAGTAGCTGTGCTCTCTTTTGTTAAAGATATGAGCCAAATGCATAAGGAACAGGAGATTTGTGCACCCTCTTAAGCATAAAAACTCTGCCATGCATATCATATACTGACAAGCAGCACAAAACTAAGGGGGTGGAAAACAAATTAGTGACTAGCATGGAATAACACAAGGAACTTCAGCTATTTGATAAAATCCGATCTACAAAAACCAAATTCAGAGAACAATCGCTTTCCAAAGCTCCAAAATGTATTGTGTAGATGTTTAACAACCAATAATCCTTTACCAACGAGATAAAGGACCTCTAAATCAGGGATGAAAGAAACAAAGAGAAATCATTCTAAAGTGAAGAATATTGTGATTTGTCCACGGCTAATCCTTACCTCATTGGACCCCTGACCACATCAAATACTAGCTCTAGTTTGATGTCATTTCTTACAAACCAACCCATCCCATTAAATTGATAGCCTATAAACAAACTTAATTATCATCTTACATCCGATGTGAGACTAAATTAGGCTACCATGTGGAGAGTATAGATTATCTAATAAGAACATATTTTCAGATATCTCTAACACAACAAAAACTTGAATCATACAATTAGGATTGTTTAATAGGGGAAAAAGCAAACCATCTGAAAACAAAGATAATCTTTAGGCTGCAAGACATACTTCAAGTATCATTTGTTTTACTACGGTAAGTGATAGTGTCTATTTCACTTAAAAGTGCTCTATCCTAAAATAGAAAGTTTGTTTGACATCATTACTTCATCTGAATGCACAACAGGGAAAAGAAAAAGGCAAAATCAGCAATAAATTCTGAAGTGGGAGAGAAAAATTCAAGGAAAAGGCTAGTGGAAGAAATATGATAGTAAAAGGCCACATGAGTCAAACATGGTCATACACAGTGGGGCATCAGTTCACTATGCTACAGTCTTAAGCAGTAGGCTATGATAGTAAAAGGAGAGTTAGGAGGCAGCAAATTTGTTGTGAGATAATTGCCCATTATATACCTTGCAGCTACAGAAATAACCCCTCTCTTCTCCCAAACCATATATTTTCGAACCAAGATAAGCAGATAACCATAATTTTAATTACAAAGTTCAGTATCTAATCAAATAGATTTTAGACTCCAGACAAACAAGACATATTTTAGACGAAAAGCCTTAAATCCCACATGAAAAATATCCGAAGAACTATATTTCCAGTGCGTCCACATATCTCAAACCAAAAGGGTTAAACAATTATATGAAGGTCCAAGAAGCAGCATAATTCCACCTCCGATATGAAGCCCTTTTTGGCTTGAGAAAAAGGGCATTAAATCCCTGCAAAGAGATTAATAGAAAGAGCACCATGGGGAGGATATTGGAATCCACAGCCTGCGGTACCATGTTAAGATTTTATCTGAAAGACAAAAGCTTCAGGCGTTGTAAGGACCGAAGAGGAGACCAAAGAGGAGTCGCAGTATATGGTATATATAGATCTAACCCAAACGGAAACCTCATCAGATACAACTACGATTGGAAGAAAAAAAATGCAAACTTGACGAAGATCAAGATGCTGCCGCGATGGCCTTCAAAGAGTACCCATGACTCATCATTCTTTCTTTTTTCTTCCTCCCGTATAGTTAAAGAGACATAGGATAAGAATCGAAGTGCATTTCTCGAGATCGAATCGAATCAAGCAAAGCAAATATTTGGATCAGTAACCAATTGCTCACATACTCAAAGAAGCAAGAAAGCTCAAAATCTAATACGGCCGACACAAAAAAGAGAACAATCCTTCCGTCGGAGCAATCTCGCATCATCAGAAGCTAACGATCCTTACTGCTGCCCTTCCTCGAACGCCGGGGGGGGCACGTGCTCGCTGTTGTAGTGGGCGACGAGGGTATCGAAGCAGTACACCGCCATTTCCCGACTGGCCGACACCATCTTGCAGGTCGGGGTGAAGGGGAGTCAAACCGTGCTGCGCGGTCCGCCGCCGGCGACAGGACCTCCTCCTCCGATGATGATCGGATCGGGCAACGGCGGTGACACCCTTTCCTCCTATCACTCTAGGGTTCCTTTCTTCTATCGTATCAAAGAAAAAAGGAGTAACTTTTTATGTCACCGTCGCCGAACAACAATGGAGAGACGGACACAAGAGAGCATAAAGAAGATGTCCTTTTTTATTATTGATAATCTCATGCCGATAAATCTTTAAAAAATAATAAAATATTATTTTATTTTTCTTAATAATCTTCTATTTTATCTTCGCTGTGGATGTTGCTCCCTAATATCATCATCATCGATATCAACATCGCTTCATGCCATCCGACCTCACACGTTCCATCGATTTGAGATAATTAAAATTATTATTTTTTAAAATAAATTATAAATAAAAAATTATAAATAGTAATATCCCCATAAATATTTGGACTCGAGCATCTACATACATATTGAGCCAAATGGTTTGGGGCATGTGGATAGCAAAAAAAGGTCGATCTCTTCTTGATCACATGATGCGTGTGGAGAGAAGGATCATACAATGATTTGAGAAGCGTATTCGACGCATCTGTCGTGTTAAACACAGTTAAAAATGAGAACAGTTGATCTCATTCATCCTCTCTCATCTCTCTCATATATCTATAGGTTTTCAAGAATATATAATCTTATTAAGTAATATATCTTTTATATACGCGTAGTCGAAAAACTATTTTCTATGAAAATCTCATATTTTTGTTTTATATTCTTCCATTACAAATATGATGTTGTCCTAGATTTCTCAACAGTGGTATCAATGCTAGGGTGTTCGTCCAATGATTAGTTTTTAAACTATGTGTGTTGTGTTGAATCACGTAAAATTATTTTTGGGCAATTACTGTATTTTTTGTCGTGATTTTTATATCTGGACTACACTCTTTTTCTCTATTAAAGGGTGCTTTCGATCTGGCCACCTACAGCAAATCGAGAACAGCCATGCTACTCTCAGCCTGGGTAGGGCAGAACCCCTACAACCAAGGTTTCCTGGTTTCAAAGGGAACCCCTAGCGATTAAGGTTTCCTAGCCGCCTAGGAGACCCTAACGACTAGGATTCTTGGCTACATGGGGCAAGCTGGCAACCAAGGTTTCTTAGCCGCCCATAATGCCCTGCAGCCAAGGTTTCCTAGTTGCAGAAGATTCCTAATCACAGGAGAATCCCTAATGGCTATGGTTTCCTAGCCGCATATGAGATTTTCTATAATGTGGGGCATTTTATTATAGAATTTTCAAAATACTACATATAATTAATTAAATAATAATTAATTATTATTATTATCTAATAATCATATACGATGATGTATATAGATGATCAATATGATGTACATATATTGTGATTATTATTACTATTGAGGTATTTGATCTTTATTTTATTTAGATTAAGCGATTCTACTGCAAGATTAGTAACAGGTTCTTGACATAAATCAATGCGTGAAGTACCATTAACAGCAGCTTGTGGCATATGCATAGGAGCCTTATTGTCATTAAGAGCCTCACTGATGTCTGAAACACAGTTGCACCAAACCAAATGGCTAAACCTTTTACCACATTTAGCAATAATCCCCCATCAGACGGATTCTGTCTGAGTTGGACAACATACAATTCCAACCTTTCTCTCACACTAAATCTTTTTGCCCAGTTAAATAGTCTAGCCCGTATCTTTACACAATACTGGCAAAGAACCATCGAAATTGGAAGCTTGAAATCTATGGAACGTATCATTACAGCGAGCATCCTCCGAAGGTGTCCTTGTCATGATCAATGGCTTTCCTTCTGGTTTCTCTATGTTCTTCCCAGCTTGATCCTGCAGCTAACACTCTTCTGTAAATAGCTAATGCAACCAAACCAGGAAGGGAGATCATCTACAAGTGCATCAAACTGCAAAGACATGAGATTGGGAAAAGGAACTCGATCACTACTAAATCCCAGCTGGATCTAGGCCTTGTTTGAAACTCAATCACTAATAAATCACTAATTGTTTCTTTTAATTGAAACAATTAGAAAGTTACATGAACAAGAAAGCAAAAATCTATAGTACCTGAGTATGAATTTTTTTAATCATCCTGCGAGGTTTATAAAGTTGACCAAGTATCGTCTGATATGAACTGAAGTGGAAGATAAGTCATAAGCTGGAGATATGATCCGAACTGACATCAGAGAGAGCATTTGAGCTCTCAAGATGAAAGGTGAAAGACTCTGCCAATCTGCAGGCATCTTGAACCCGTAGGCGAGTACCCTGCTGTCCAACCACGACTGCTGCTACACAAGAAGCCAGCATTCCCATACCTTTCAAATCGGAGGTCCCTCTAAGAATACCATACAATATGCCTGATGCATATGCATCACCTGCTCCACAAGTGTCCACCGGTATGCATGGAGATGGGGGTATGTAGATTGCTTCACCTTTTACACCAATAAATGAGCCTCGTGGACCATCCGTCACAGAGACCAGAGGTACAAAATGACTCAAGTACCTAGCAGCTGACATTGGGCTATCTCTAGAAGAAAAGTCACAAAAGGCTCTTGCTTCATTGCTGTTGGCGAATACAATGTCTGTATAATTCCCTATGATTTCCCTAGAAAGATGAACTTGGAAGTGTAAGTTTGGAAAAAAAATATCAGTGTGCAAAGAATATAGAAGCTCAGATGTCATTGCAAAAATTCACTCAGTAAGACAGAAATCAGAGAACTAGATAAAGGTAGGCTTTATAATGGTGAAGGCAAAGGTGTATTAATGAATGGCAAAAAAAATTTGACACAAGAAAATGACTCGTTCCTTTTGCTAATTGCCTAGAAGTGGCTTATTATGCTAAAGAATTCAGTGAAAAAACAAAAACTAGGAAGGCATCACAAATGTTGGTTGATGACAAGATTAGGAGAATCATCTGCCATCACCAATGCATCCTAAGAACTCTGATATGCTTCGTAAGATTAGCTAAAAACATAATTCCAGATGGCAAATCAATTTTTCTCAAAAATAATTGGTTCCCAAACTGGTAAAATCCCACCAAGAATTAGGAGAATAAAGATCAGGAAATGAAAAGAAAAAGAAAATAGAAAGAAACAGGTGCTTCTAATAACCAGAGAAAGAAAGGAACTGATGATAGAGAGTATTTGGATCCTCTGTAGATTGTGCGACTTGGATCATCCAAGGATAAATCAAGCATAAAAAGCACATCCATCTTAATGTTTCAATCTGGTGGAAGGCTCTAAAAAATAGCAGGCCACATTTGTGCTAAATTGAGGTAGAATGATTTTGGAACCCAACCAAAATTCATAATGGAGCTCAAAATGAAGCCTTACAAAAGTTACAGGGGCTTACCAAAAATCATCATAACATCTCTCGATGCATGAAACATCAGATGCTGTTACAGCAACAAGTGCACCATTTTTACGAGCTTCCTCGCAGGCTTTTGCAATAGTTTTGATGGTATGGGGTAACTCAAATAGGTAACCCTCTATGACGAGTATATTTGTCTTTGAGACTATACCAGCCAAGTATTGATCATAATCAATGGTCGATGATGTTCCCTGGTAAAAGAAGGCAAACAGTAATGACAGTTAATGGACAATAATCGGAAACTAGGAAAAATGCAAAATAGAAGCCTGTTATGTCAGCTTTAGCAAAAGTGAAAGAGGAAGAAATTAACACCATCTAACCAAGACCTATTTTCTGCCCTGCTTTATAAATGTAAATATAAATGAAGACTTGTAGATATGAACTAAACAAGGCCTTTACCTGATATGCAAGCATAGTACGTTGGGCATCTGGAGTTGTTAGAACTATAACTGTGCCAGTCGTACCATCCTTCACAGGTTTAGAAAGAAAATTAACGTTTGCACGACGTAGTTTTGCCCTAAAATTTATAACAAAACTTTATTGGTTACACCATAAATAACAGAAAATTTGTAAATTTTATGCGAAAATGGAAACTAAGGTTGATCTCTGAGTATCAGAAGACTGTACCAGAGGATAGTGACAAAATGAAACACAAAAGAAAAAGTGCAACAATATAGAAAATTGTAATGACAACTTTTAGTAGTCAGTAATTCTATGAAGTCTATAAAAAGGGACTTGGAACCCAAAAAGATATTTGTTTAGAACTAGACTTACTGATAAAATTCTTAATTGGTGCAGATGAAAAGCATTCAGATAATTCAAACCTAGAAAATAGAAAGGCATAAATTGAAATTTTAGAATAACTTGAATAAAAAGAAGTAAATAATTATTGTTCCTGGAATTGCATCCACAATACGCCTATGATATACAGAATTTTCTTTTTCTGAAAGAAAATGTGAGAAAAACTACCTTATTTACATTTATCATTGGTAAATAAATAAAAGGAATTACTTGCCTGAAATTCTCTCTCAAAAGTCAATACTCAAACCACAGCAAAACCAGGGAATAAATAGGATCACTATGAATGACTATAACCATGATGAAAGTCCTTCCTTCCACACAGTTTCCATCAAAATGAATGGAAAGGAACACCATAAACAAGCAATTTCATGCCTATTTATCTTCCAGAATGTTAAACTCATATTCCAATGTGATTTCCTATTATTAAGTAAAAAGATTGGATCAAGTAACAGAGAAAAATTTTTGGTCTGTGGCACTATCTCAGACATTGATAACTAAAACTACATGAAGCTTACCTGTAAAACCCACCCAGTGGATCACTGCCCACACTGCCTGCCAGGGCAACATTCAAGTTCGGACCACTCACAAACCGGCTACCAAGTCTTGCCAAAGCCACAAGTGTATTAGAGAGAGAACCTCCTGCAGCAGCCTTGTAACTGCAACCATCCATAGCTCGCAAAACCCTGCCCCTCTCCTCATGATTAACAACCTTCCTAGTGCCTTTCTCTAACCCCAATCTCTCTAAGAATTCATCATGAACCATGCCGGAGAAGTCTACCTAACAGAGTTAAAAGGCAAATAAATGAGTAAAAACAACAACAGAGAGGACATAACATTCTAGACTCCGAAACATATAATCAACAAACAATCCAATACAATGAAAAGGCAACAATTACGAGAAACAAATTTGCTCTTACAAATGCAGCATAAAATAGTATTAGGAGTAATGTTTTTAATCTTATACCATACTGGTGTACCAAGATTTGCTCGGTACGGTATGGTTCCGACGTACCGAGCAGTACGCCTAAAATAGGTATAAATCCCTCCAAAAATACCTTAAAAAAAAGAGTTGCATGTTTTAGCTTAAAATGATATTTAAATTTATAAAAAAATGGAATCATTAGAAAATAGTTAACTAATGACTCAACATCAAAAGCTGAAATCTATGGTTCATCCTATCATAAACTGATTTTTCCTTAAAATTATCTCGCAATAATTCCTGCATGTTTTAGCTGAAAATGATATTTAAATTTATAAATCTGAAGTATTGAAAAATGACTTGCATCATATTATCTTCCTGAAATCATTGTTAAGACAATTTTATGTACTGTTTCTAGAATTTAGCAGCTTTATGCTTTGATTTCAATTCAATGAGTTGCCGTAATCCTCTTTGAGACTCCATCAACACTTGTTCTACATCAAATTGCTACCAAAAAATCCTGGTTTAACAAGAAATTCTAACAATCAACATCAAAAGCTGAAATCTATGGCACCGCCCGGTACAGGTCGGTAACGGTCAAAATTTCGACCGTTACCACCCGGTACAGCCCCGTATAGACCGATACGAGGCCAAAAACCTGATACTGCATGGTAGTGGGCAGTCCGTGTGTCGGTCTACTGATGGACTGGTACTGGTACGTATCGCCTGTGTCGGGCGGTATGGTACAAAATTAAAAACCTTGATTAAGAGTACGAAAATTGGATAGTTGACATTGACCTACAAACAAGGCTAAATGAGTTATATGTCCCAGTAGCTCTAAGGACATCAACGGACAAACATAATTAGAATCGTTAGGAGCACATAAGAAAACTAAGACACGGACAAAAATGAAAAGATTTCTAGTTATAGAAAACATGTGTTGTGAGTACATATTAACAAATATCAAATTGCATGCCAGAGAATGTTCTTCTCTTCCAACAATACACTAAGAAAGGATCTTTCTGGTTTATGAGCATTCAGGGAGAAACAATCTTATAACCTGTTCTTATTATGTAATAGCCAACATGAAGGGTCAGATGCATCAATTCAAGGGACTAAAGACACGATCTTTTCATCAATAAACATAATAATCAAGGAATAGATAGTTTAAATGAGGGAAAAAAAAACATGAAATCTTGGAAAGGGCACGAAAGGAGAAACGTATATACCATGGCCTGGCCGAGGCCTAAGACATCCCATCTCTCGGCCGCGACAGAAGTCACTGACTCCTCATCTTCAACTTGCTTCTCGTGGTCGACGTCCTCCTCTATCTCCTCCTCGTCACCTTCGTCGTTCACGCTGCAGGAACCCCTCTCCGCCTCGTGGCCAGCGAAAGAACGAAGAACCACGAGGCATGGATTGCGACAACTTCTGCTGCCAGCGAGAAGCCTGAGATTCGACTTCCTGTGTCTCCCAAATCCAAAAGCAATATCCTGGGATCTACATGTACGGCCGAGAGGAGAGGGAGGGAGGAAGAGAGAAAAGGAGGGATAGGAGTTAGAGAGGGGAGAGAAGCGGGCATAGACGAGAGGACGAGAGGGGAGCGCCATTAGCCGCCGCCTGTGCTAGAACTGGGCAAGCGGAGAAGGCACCGCTAATGAGGGCAAAGGGAAAAGGAAAGATGGTGGAGGCAACGAGGAAGGGCTCCGTGGAGGAAAGCCCATCACAATTCATCTATCCAACTTCATCTCAGCTACAACATATGTAGCACATACCAAACTCGTAGGGAAGTTTTTTTCTCTCAGCCGCATTTGATTGTCGATAACATTAATCGATGAATTTATTAGATTAATATGTCTTTATGATAAATGATACAAATAAAATATTTTGATAATAAAATCAGATCATCGAATAATCAATTGTGCTGAGAAATATCGTATCAAAAATTGAATATTGAGTCAGAAGGATTAATCGGTGAACGAACTTTGTGCTAAATGTTTAAGCATCGTACCGAAAGGATCGAATATTATATTAAAAAATTAGATATCATACAAAAAATAATATATCGATAAAATATACGATATATCAAATGATTGAATCTTAATATCAATGAGATCGATCTTCGTTAAACTTGAATTTAAGATAAACTTTTAAAAAGATATATTCTCTTCTTGTTATTAAGTTTAAATTTTTTTTTATCAAGATGGCATGTAGATAGAAAAAATCTTATTAAAACCTATCATCAATTAATTATCATCATAAAAAAAAATTTATTGGAGCCTAAATTTTAATGATGAAATCAATTGATAAATTTGATGAACTAATGAGCTTTTAAGATAAGTGACATAAGAAATACTTCACTCATAGAATCAGACTACTAAATAGCTTAATATTGAGTAAAAGAGTTGGATGTCTTCTCGGAAGATTATCTTATCAAAAATTAAACATCGAATTGAGAGATTAGTTGATGTGTCAAAGAACATATTTCATACTAGAGGTTTTGATATCATATTAGAAGGATTATACATTACGTCAAAAAATCGAATG
Organism: Musa acuminata AAA Group; assembly: GCF_036884655.1. NCBI lineage: Eukaryota > Viridiplantae > Streptophyta > Magnoliopsida > Zingiberales > Musaceae > Musa > Musa acuminata. The sequence goes on from NC_088359.1 coordinate 283,075, forward strand.
ATATATAGAAGAATAAGACGATGTGCTAGAGGTCTAGACGAAGTACCAAAAGGATATGCTAGATAAGGTGGTTGATGAGTCAAGGTCTTGCTTGAGATAATTTCAAGCCAATTTGAGTTAGTATTGGTTGAATTAGAGCTTACTTATCATGAAAGCTATATATATATATATATATATATATAGTTTATTTTTTACATTGATTAGCTATATACTCCTATTTTTTTTGGAACTATAATATTGTATTTTGCTCATATCTCGAGCTTGAGTTGGAAAGCTACCTCACCCCCAGTGGACCACATCCTTGACTATTATAGATGACACTTTTGAGTTATACATCACAATTCTTCACCAAAAAAAAAACAATTATTTTAGCAAAACGTATATCTAAAGATGGAGAAGGAGTTGTAGCCATCGGATAAGCACCAACATGTTCAAATTCACGTCTCAATGTCATAAGAAAATGATCTCATTGGAAAATTTCATGCACCAATTCTTTGTATTCATTCAACTCATAGATTCATAAAACCATAATAATAATAATCTTATATTGATAAATTTCTTTGAGAATATTTAGGTAACTCTAGTTTAAGTTGAAAACCATGTAGCATAATTTTCTTGATTATATACCCTTTTTCAAATAATCCCACGTGTCTTTATCACAATTATATGATCTCAAACTAAGTGTAATAATATAAAGCTTAGGATCCAACTAATTATTTTGGCATCAACATTAATTTGGATTTCGTAACTAAATGCCCCCACAAGTCTTTTTTTTTTCTTTCTTTTCCATTTACCAACAACATTCGAAATCGGAACTCTCAAGAAATTGAAACTCTGATTTTTTTTTTCTAATGTTTTAAACATAAACTCGACGAGTACAGTACTCGTTTGAGACGAAGGAAACTCTCGAGAGAAAAAATAATTTTTCCCATTCAATTCAATAGACAAGAAGATTTCTGATTTTTCTAACATTTTAAACACAAACTTAGACCAAGTACAGTACTTGCTTGAGATGAAGCACTAATTTGAATGAATTAATCTCTTGATCAAGATTCCAAGATATAATTTGGAACTCAAGGAGACAGCAGTAGGATGATGGTTGAAATTTTAAGAAGATTTAGTATTATAATTACTAAGAATCTGCTAAGAATCTGGCCATTAGATTAGATTTGACAGCATAAATGCTTTGCTTGGTTTTGTTATCAGCAGGTTGCTGTAAAAGTGTTTTGGGACCAACCAAAGGATCAAAGCAAAGTATGTGTCTTAAATGACCACACCAAGGAAGAAACAATCGATGCATGTTCTCTTTATTCCGCTTAGCTTTCAAGCTACATTCGAATCTTCGCTGCCGCAAGCAAAGAAACTTAGCATTCCCTGTCCTATCTTCGATCGACGCCATGTTTTGTGTGACAAGAACAGATTCATTCTTTTCTTCCACTTGTGCTAATAATTTCTTCTTGACACATAAGTTTGAAGAACTTCTTCAAGTGATACATACAGATGGGAATGATCTTTTCCTTTTTCTCCTTCTTCTTCTTCTTCTTCTTCTTCTTCTTCTTCTTCTTCTTCTTCTTCTTCTTCTTCTTCTCAGTCTCGGTAGGTAGGTATTAGGGGAATGAATGGTTTCGTTCTAGTGATGAACTCGAGTTGAGTTCATGCAAACAGTAGTTGGATTTACTCCCCACTTCTTGTTCCATTACAGCAGTCAAACACTTAGCTTAGGTCTTACACAAAGGATGCCGAAAGAAAGATTCAACTTTTCGCAACATCATTCCTTTCTTGTTTACAAGAAATGTCTAGAAAAATCATGCTAGATAATAATATCCTGAAAAGGAGTTACATAATTTTCATATATTAATTTGGAGTAACACCTCAATCTTTTAATCTGAAAATGGCATGAATTGAGGAAATCACAACACAAGTAGGACAAAAGTATAAGGGTTCGATGCGCCTATATATAAAGATCTCACACCACCTCCGATCCCATCTTCCTCCTCCACCCTCACAGCCACCTTCCATTACATGTCTTGCTTGGGCCTCAACAGGCAACTTCCATTACCCACCAAGAAGGCCTGGAGAAAACTCGCCTCCAAATTCCGGACCAAGCAGTTCAAGATCAGGCGTCCCAAGTCCCTCACCGCCATGCTCCGCCGGAGAACTCGGACGGCTTACCGCCAAGCCTGCGTCGACCACAACCACCGGTACTTCGCGCCGGTGTACGTGGACAGGCCCTACATCCAGCCCATGCAGGCGCGTGAGGAGACGAACCACGAGGCCATGGCGGCGTCGAAGAACAACACCACCACAAACGATCGTTCGCACCTGTTCGTGGGAGCTGCTTCTGCTTCATCTTCACGAGTGGTGGAGGAGATCGGTGGGGTGGATCTGCGGGCTGAGATGTTCATAAGGAAGTTTAAGGAGGAGAAGAAGCTGGAGAGGCAAAGGTCGGTCGAGGAATACCGGGAGATGCTGGCGAGAGGAGTTTAGTGTTGTGCAGTTGGATCGATTAATAGAGCTGCTCGTGTTCATTCTTCTTTGCACATCTTCATGTACTTGCTAAGATTCCGATCTGTATCATGCAGGTTGTGTGCAGTTCTTCCCAAAGTATGTAAAAGACCAGAAAACTTAGAATCTCACACATAGTTTTCTCTCCAATGGTTTTTCTTAGTCGGTCGTCATCTTGGTTTCGGTATGTTTCCTGTCGCTCCTGTAGGGATCCAACTGAAGCCAGCCCAATAGAACAGTAATCAAAGCAATGATGATATCTTTCTTTATTACAAGATTTGACAACTTTCATTTTCCACCTATCACAAAAACCAGAGCTGATCGTTAAACACCTACGAATACGTGCATGTATATTGTCATAATTGTCCAACCTTCTATCAGTAGTAAGACAACATTAAGTTTCTAGGAACTAGAGACACTCGATCATCACAATCGTCCGCCTAGCATACAAAAGCAAAGGTAAAAGGAAAGATAGTAGTATCAGCTACACTATTGGAAAAAATCAAGTCAGAGCAATGAAACACCTTCATAATCATATTCAATAACCCGCTCAGTCCAGAGATAAAGTAGCGACGTGGACAATAATATCTCGACCAATGATGATGACGACGTCGGAGAGTCGATGGTCTCGCCTACACAATTTAAGAGTGGCGCATGGACTAAAGAGTAGTATTTTCATACATACCACCCAATATTCAAATCATATAGCTCGACGAGATACTGATCAAGTTTATAAATGAAAGGAAAAGAGAAAGATAGTAGATGATTTTGAGTATATGTAATAGAGCTTACACAACGTAGATAAAAAGTGAGGCTCATTATATTCACAGTGTCATATTATGGATAATCATATGACTAATAACAATATAGTGATAGTTGATCATACTTTTCGAGCAATAATATAATGATCGATCTTATAATATAGAGAAGCAAATCAATAATAAAAGTAAAAGTTTTAATATTCTTTATACTCTGCACTGCACTAGTACATACCACATTCGTCCTTACCTTAAGAATAATATCGAACAAATGTGGTTCATGATGATCATACCATGACCATCACTACATTGCTGTACCAATAACATACGATGTATCAGTATATTATGTCATGGGATCAATTTTATGATTGAGTTTGATAAACATTTTATATTGATATATAGATACATAGGATCGAGGATCTCGATCAACTTACCATGAAGTGTCATCATTCTTATTAGTGGTAGAACCAAGTATATTCATCGATTGTGTACTTAATTTATTTGAATATTAAAGATTAAGTTATTTTAAAAATAATATAATAATATAAATTATTTTTTTTTATAGATAATTCAAAATTAATGGAAGGACGATTCAGAATATTCCACAAAGTTTTCCATGTGTCACTATTCTTTCCTAATTTATATTTATTTTTTTACTAAAATTATACTAAATTCATATTTATTTTTAACTTCAAAAATATTAATCTAATTTTTTTTTTATTTTTTAGTATTTTAAAAATTATTTTCAATGATTTTAAGTGTACCATAAGTATGTCTTGGTACGTATTATATTGATGCTTAATCGGTACATTAGTACTGACTGAAATTATAAATCATTTATATATATATGAGTTTTATCTTATTATGAAAAATATAAGGTTGATAACAAATATAATATCATAAACCTCTATTCAAAGTCAAAGAAAAGTTTTTTTGATTTTTTTTTTTTTTTAGTGAAATAAACACATGCTTAATGCTTTTCTACCTAGTCAAAACATCGTAATTAGTAGCAAAGGTGAAAGGTAAATAGATTTCTGTCCAACAAAATGGAACATTAAAATCAGAAGTAGCCATTTCACATTTTGATTTATGAGATATGTTCAGAAAAGAAGATCAGGTGTGAGATACCATTTTATTTTTTTCATCTGAAGCACACACAAAAAAAAAGCCAGAAACCTACAAACAAGCGAAAGGAAACATCGGTCAACTTTTGATTTCTATTCTCATTATCAACAATGACCAAAATAAATTAATAATTAAAGAATTCACACATGGTGGCTGGAAAAGGGTATTCTTTTTAGTTTTTGTCGAAGCTGGAGTTCTCATTTTGTTGAAAGTTGGAAAAGTTGGAAGCATTCAATTGCTCATATGAGACAAGATGTAAAATTGTTCCAAATAAACATCAATTATTTGCATATCTGAATAATAAGGAGGAGCAAGTTGTAATATTCATTTCCAAGTAATATTCTTTGAGTGTTAAAATCTTGAAAATATTTACTTTGTTGCATGTGGGAATTAAGTCTGGAGTTGGTGTGCATATGTTAGTCAAAAGCAGGACACTTTTGATCAGCATCCCAATGTCAAACTTCATCATAAAAATAAGCTAACAACTTTCATATTTCATGATGAATTTGTTCTTTGAATTATAGTGCATAGTGACGACAGAGTAGTGATCATATATGCTTTATTTATTCTCTAAATGCTCATCTAGTAGATGATTTCTCTAGGATGATGCGAAATGAATTGACATTCTGCAAATAATCTCTCTCTTTAATCAATCTTTGGCAGACAATACAAACAAGCAAACAAAAATGTTAGACTACTCGAATGTCTGGAGGATTGATTTGTGGTGGCAAATTCTCTAAGAACTCAGCTTCCCTGACGAAGATATCTAACCAGAACTCCATGTCACAGCTGTTGGTCGAGCTGAACAAACTGAGAGTGTTGCTGCTGGCTGCAGCTGCACAAGGGGCTTCCATTGCTGCGAATTCGTCAATCGACAATGCTTCCAACCAGAAGCTCTCATCGATGCCTTCAACCTTTTCCGACGAAAAGCCGTCTTCTTCTTCCTTCGGCGATGCCGGTTGCAGGTCCTCTTCTTGTTCGGATTCAGAACTGGCCTTGGCATTGCGCTTCGTCTTTCTCTTTGATTCCTGTGTTGCTTCTTCCGGATTTGCTCTCTTCTTCAAGTGGGTGTGCCAGACGTTCTTGATCTCGTTGTCAGTTCGGCCTGGCAACCTCGCAGCTATCGCAGACCACCTGCCGACAAGAAGTTGAATCACAAGCTCTCATGTCGAAATGCATGAAAAAAGTCCTGATTTCGAGGAAGATTTGATTCGACAATACTTGTTTCCGAGCTCCCTATGCAGGCCTATGATCGCGTCTTCTTCCTCTTCGGTGAAGTTGCCTCGTTTGATGTCTGGTCTCAGGTAGTTCGTCCATCTCAGTCTGCAACTCTTCCCGCACCTCAACAGTCCTGAGGAATAAGTCAGGAAGCCATTCAAAAACGCATTTGATTCCTCTTCCAACTGGTAGAACACGACATGATGAACCTTACTGATTACCAGCTTGCTTGGGCAGAGCTCGCCAATTTGCGTGGCCATGTCTCTGGATGTAATCTATTAGAAGCTGGTCTTCTTCTGGACTCCACGGCCCCTTCTTCAGACCCACCTTCTGACAGCAGGGAGCTCTCACCATCTTGCCTCAGTTTTGCTCCTCTCTTCTTCTCTCCTTCTCTTCCTTCCCTTCGCATATCCTCCGGTGCACGAGGCCTCTCAAGCTCTATATATCAGGGCGGGCATCCACTTGCACCAACGTGGAATAACCAGTCCAAGGTGCCGTCACTTCACGTAGTTTCCAGGAATCAAAGAGATATTGATTGCTATGCATCTCTTTCTTGTTATACCATCTCATGAAATGGACCAAGTCAGATTGTCCATAAGAGCCAATGAGGAACAGTGTCCGAGGAGGGCAAGAGAAGAAGTCAACAAGAGCAGTAAATGGTGATTCTCTTATGACTTCTTCTTCTTCTACAGCTTGTTTAATTAATTTATTTTTTTTCTCAAAAATTAAAAATAAATTTGTATTATTTTAAAACACAAGTACAACAATCACCTTTAGCATCAAAAGTAATAAAAAATCATTGGGGAACTCTCCCTTCCAAAAATTCATTCACCCCTTTTATTACCTTAGCAAAAAAAAATTCACTAGTCGATTTGTTATATGATTCCCTTTCCTCAAGATATATATGACTAGGATATTATGAACAATATTTTGTAAGCTCCTCAGTCATTAATAAGTTGTATAAGAGAAGAGAAATCCAATTCTATTATGAGTCATTACACTCCCTTTCTTGCTAGCTTGCTTAGCAGAGCTTCCAAATCTTCTTTCACAGCTAAAACCTTGTTACATGTAATCGATCTCAGCTTGTTTAACTTGGACGTTTAAGCTCAGAACAGTTCAATCTTCAGGTGATTGGTGCCTGCATGAGGCCAAAGAGATCTAATATAATAAAGGGATTCTTGGTGGTGTTACTTAAGCGAATGTTTCTGACCTTAAATGTTGGGAAACAGAAGCATGCAGAAAGATTCAGACATTTCTTCTGTGAGATTGGCCTTGGAAGCACTGCTTCGAATTGCCTCATCTGAATGACCAAAACTCAAATCGATCTCTGTTTGAAAGGGAAAGGCTGCACATATTGACTCTCTTCACATCCTCATTGGTGAAAGATTGCGGCTTATAATGATCATTCAAGATCTTACTATGTTAAAATTAGTCATTCAAAATTCTAGGGATCTCTCTTCCAATGTCGATGACCAAGGAACCCCTTGGTGCTGTAGGTCAATCTACGTTAAGATGGTGGTGTAGGATGGCATCTCACCTCTCCTTTCTTGGGCGAGAATCTTGGCTGGTAGCTTGATAATAGATCAAGTGTATTCCTTGATAATAGTCTAGGTGGTCAATTTTTGAGGCATCTCCTAACTTTGAAGGTCATTGAGACAGCTAAGATTCAGTATGTTTCTTGTCGAAGCCTCCGACCATGACGGCTAAGATTTGGTAGGTTTCTTATCCTCCAGCATTATGGATATGACTAAGGGATTCTTTTTTTTTTTATTCTCAAAAGGATGCTATTAAGATCCTTATTGAAGGACCTTGGTTCATTAGATGTGAGCTTCTTAATTTGTCACTATGGAGACCTAATTTTCAACCCTTATATGAAATTGTTCATTTTGAGTATTGAAATAATAAAGACTTGTTCTCCATTGCTTATGTGTTCGCATATCACTTAAGGTTAATTCTCTCTATCCTTTGAGAGGGGTAAATTTATTAGAATCTATGTTGAGGTTGATCTTTCGATCTCTTTGAAATAGGGCTTATGGATTAGTAACCACCCGGAAGACTTCCTGTAAGTAGCTTCTTATGAGAATTTGTTAGTAGTCTATTTTTAGTGTGGGTGAGGTGGGGTTGGATTTTACTAATAAAGCTTTGCAAAATAACCCTTTTAGAGGCGCAACCACTAGTACCATGAATGAGAACCCCTATCATTGAATGAATCTCTCTTTTTACTTTGGTTACGTGTCTAAGAAAGAGCTTCCTCTCACCAACATTGAATGAAGCTCTAATCAAAGTCAAAGAAGATGGCAATTTCTAGTAACAAGTGTATCCTATAGAATTATATTGGAGGCCTCAAGGAGGCAACAAATGTGTCTATGATGTTGACACAACAACATATGTAGGTATAGAAAGTAACATATTCCAAAGTGAAGGTGTTTGGTTCGAGGTTTGCCGCTCCTAACTTAGCATAAGATGTAGGATGTCCGAGGCAATCGGCCTCTCGTCCTTCGAATCCAAATACAATAGTATGATCTCGTGCTTGATTATCCATGTGACACTTCATCTCCTCCATTGAATTTAAATGAGAACTCCTCTCCCTACGGTAAAAGGTCTTTGGCGTTTGATGATAGTGACATATCCACCACCTCATCTGTTGCCCCACCTTTATCTAGGAAATTATTCATTTCATACATTATTCTAAAAAAAAAAAAAATTTAATCACACTTGACTTATAAAAAACCTACCATAAACTCTCTTGAGAAGTTGTTATTAATATATTACATATTGCTAAATTCCTAAAGTGCTTTGGTTGGATTCAGTCCTATTTGTCTCCCTCTACGTTCGCTTGCCTACTTAATAGGAAATCCTTATATTGTAGTTCAATAGTAGCATGGGTATTAGGCAAGGTGATCCAATATCGCTTTATTTATAATTGTATCACAACTATTGTCTTGTCATTTTTATCTCACTTGGGAAGGGTTGTTCTTATCAATTTGGTACTCTATGCCTAATCACTTGTTATATTTGCATGCATGGTCCGCAAAACATATGGGGTGGAGAAGAAGAAGAAGAAGCAAATGCGAGTTGTGTACTGCTTATGACATGATTCAAAGTTAACGTTGTTGGAATGTGTTGTTGCTGATCTCTATCTTTCAGAATTGTCTACCTTATTTTGTATGTATCTCCAGGATTGTAGATTGCTTTAGTTTCCCCTGGGTCAAAGGATGTGTGCCCATCGATTGGATTGGCTCTCGTCTCTTTCGAAAACTTTGTAGAATCAAAAGTGGGTGGGTGACTCCAACAAAGGACAAAACATTAGTCCCTCTCATCTCTTTAGAAAACTTTGTAGAATCAAAAGTGGGTGACTCCAACAAAGGACAAAACATTAGTCCACCCCACATGCAGGTCAGCTTCTCTCCACCAACATGAAGAACTTGGCACTTGGTTACATTATCGATGATTGAATTTATCAATTTTGAGCATGATTTGTTGTCCTCGACTTGGATCTCTCCTCGTCTCGTGCAGTTTTCTCGGCTATTATATTCCCTCTATATCCAAAATCTGAGCTTACTTTGTTCGGTAGCAGCATTTGAAGTATTCTCTTTTGTTGCATGGAGAGAGTTGACTGATGACTGCACTTTGCTCCCAAGTCTAAAGCTTCCACATCAATGTTGAGTTGTTCCTTTTGTTGTTATTGGGAAAAGCAGCGCACATCCTCATCCATTCAACGGTGGTGAAGACGAAAACATCGCAAGGTGGAAGTCTTAGCTAAGTTGCAGACGTTGCCAAACTCCAACTTGTTTACGGCACTGTGAACTATTAGCTGTATCTCTGATCGCATTATACAACAGATTAAAGAGCCACTAATCCAACCTTTTTGACCACCATGTCTTCTTTTTTTTCTTTGACTAATAGATTGGTGGTGTCATTAGTTAGATCTCCAGGAAGAATAAACCACTTTTAGCGAGATCTCAATCCAGATAAAAGTCCCAATTGCAGGCACTCGAGATCGTCTCGGTCCACTCTGAAAGTTTCATGCAATTTAGTTATCTTGATCGAGCACGAACATACTGCGTGCTGCAGTGTTGCTAAAAACTCGATTCATCTAATGGGCAGCAATTGATGCTGATCACGAGAACTGAAATCTAAGCAGTTGCTACTGCTTTGTTTCCTTAGACTAGAAAGAAGCGTGTCATCGAAATATGCAGCGATGTGGTGATTACAGCTTTGGAGTGCTTGTTCTTTTCTTCTCCAGAAAGAACACTGGTGATCGAACTTGAGTACGAGGAAGGGGAGGAAGGCGCTATTTCGACATGGACTAACTAGTACAGGCCTCATCTAAAGTTGACTCAGACTTTACGGTGAATGGAGGGAGGAGGTTTCAGGTGGGGCCCATTTTTTAGCATGGGCCATCCTTGTCTTCGACTGCTATTCCGCAAACCCATATGTGTGTGTGTGTGTGTATTTGTATGTATGTGTATATTTTAGATCACATTTCACATAGCTTTTTTGTTTTGTTTGAAGCTTCATTTTGAAGGGTTACAAAACCAACGAATCGTTGGAGTTTCCGATGTACAACATTCTCATCACACTCTTTCTTTCTCATGGTCATCATCATAGCCACCACCAAACGACAACATCGAGCAACATTGGCTCCACAAAGAAACGTCAGTGTAGACCTGTGTGGAAGTTAAAGCTTGTTGCTTAGATTAGCCAATCTTGCAGAAGCACCCAACAGCAACTCCTACTCTCAACAGTTCCAATCTAGACAAACTTATCATGGCTTGATGATGCACGATGGCCGGCCCTGCACAACCTCCACCATGACTGGTTTCGTCACCCTTGTGGTGGATGCTTTTGTCCCTGTTTCTCTCTTACTCGACAAGTGTCAGTAGTTCCAAATGCATGCGTGCATTAGCCGTCTATTCACAAGCGTGCAGCCAATAGGCTGCAGTGCTCGATGAAGAAAAAGCCAACCAACCCTCTTCGTTTCCATCATCGATGGTATCATCGGAGAAGTAGATGCGCTAGCTGCTCGATGTTTTCGTGGCATAAATAGGAGTGGATTCTCCACCTCCTTCTCAAGTCCTTGTTCTTGATGGAATATGATCTTGGTCTGGTACTCTGTGCTGTGGTGGTGGTGTTCATCTCAATCTTGGTTTGGAGAGCGCTGGTGTACCTGACATGGAGGCCGTATGCGATAACGACAGCTTTCAGGAAGCAAGGAGTGGGAGGCCCTGCCTACAAGTTCTGGTCCGGATCAAGTGAGGAGATCAAAAGCATACAAAGGGAAGCAATGCGGCTGGTGTTGGAAAACCACTGTCATGATATCACGCTGCGTGTGCTGCCACAGTACCGCAAATGGATATCAGAATATGGTCTTAATTTCCGCTTAGCCTCTCTCTATCTTTTAACATGCCTATATTACAGACTCAATTTTTTTTTATCTACATTACATGTTGATGTTGTTGTTTCCACAGGAGATGTATTTTTGTTCTGGTTTGGAGCAAAGCCGAGTCTCTTCATCAGTGATCCGGAGATGGTCAAGCAAGTTCTTGCGAATAAGTTTGGATTCTACCCAAAGTCGGATGTTCCTTCCGCTATCTTGGCCCTGTTGGGCAAGGGATTGGTCCTGGTAGAAGGATCGGAATGGGCGAGGCATCGAAGGGTCGTCAACCCTGCTTTCACGATGGACAAGCTCAAGGTGAGTCTCCCGCAACCCTTCCAACGAATCGATGAAGATGATGCATCCTGGATAAGAATGGTTGTCTTGGATCTTCTTGGTAGCTGTTGACAAGAACGATGGCAGATTGCGCCAAATCGATGCTAGAAGGCTGGCATGATCTAGCAATGAAAGCAGCGGATGGGCGAGAAGAGATAGAGGTGGCCAAACAATTCCAAGAACTGACAGCAGACATAATCTCTCATACTGCATTCGGGAGCAGCTACGTGGACGGAAAGGAAGTCTTTTACGCACAGAAGCAGCTCCAGATGCTCGCCGCAGCATCTATTCTTGACGTCGAAATCCCTGGACACAGGTGACCTGCCAGATTTCGAGGTTAAGCTATCACCAAGAATCTGACGCCGAGCCTGTCCTCTTTCTGCAGGTATCTTCCCACTCACAGGAATATAAACAAATGGAAGCTAGAGAGACGAGTGAAGAACACGCTTGTGCGCATCATACGGGGACGATTAGAGGCAAGCAACTCGAGATTCGGAAATGATCTTCTAGGTGTGATGATGGAAGCCAGCCAGAAACAGAGAGGCCAAACCATGAGCATGGATGAGATCATTGATGAGTGCAAGACCTTCTTCTTCGCAGGTCACGAGACCACCTCACATCTCCTAACCTGGGCTATGTTCTTGCTGAGCACCAACCAGGACTGGCAAGAGCGGCTCAGGGAGGAGGTGTTGCAGGAGTGTGGCGTCCGAACACCAAACGCGGACGTCCTGAACCACCTAAAACTGGTAAAGATCATATTCTCTCTCTCTCTCTCTCCCCCCCCATGTCGAAGCAGAAGTGAACCAGCCATGGCTCGTGCTGCAGGTCACCATGGTTCTCCTGGAAACCCTAAGACTCTACGGGCCAGTCGTTCAGATGGCGAGAAAGGCAGGAAAAGACATGATCCTGGGAAACATAAGCATACCGAAAGACACTGCGGTGATGATACCTGTACTGATGATTCACCGGAGCAAGGAGACCTGGGGAGAGGATGCAAACGAGTTCAATCCGCTCAGATTCGAGAATGGGATCTCCAAGGCCGCCTCGCATCCTAACGCGCTGCTCGCGTTCTCGATCGGGCCAAGAGCATGCATCGGCCAGAACTTCGCCATGTTGGAAGCCAAGACTGTGATGGCCATGATTCTGCAGCGATTCTCCTTCTCTCTATCACCCAAGTACGTGCATGCACCTGTGGAGTCGTTGACACTGCAGCCCCAGTATGGGCTTCCCATTGTCTTCACCCCCTTACATGCTGCCTGACACTGATGTGTTTCTCCAGCTGAGAGAACAACATATCATCAGTGTAGTGCTAAGGTTCGGGTTTCGGAATGTTGAATTCCGAGGAATGATATTTAAATCCATGAGAAGGCAAGGTGATAAAGGTCAAGACATCACAAAATTTAAAGTAAGCGCATGGGAGGACCATTATATAGTTCATACAGTAATGAAACTATCATAAACCAGTGTTGAAATGTTATACTCATACAGTTACACCCATTTATCACATTGTTTGGGGTGTGTAAAAGTCATTGATACTCGTTATGGTTATATAAAGTTGAGATAGTGACGAAAAGTCACTTGAATGGCTCCCATATAACTAAATGGCTCAATGGTATGTATGAAGATGAGATATCATGTTACTTTCAAACATAATAAGTTAATTATAATTATTTTGGAGATAATATTTGCATAAGTAAAAGTATTACCAATTAAGTGTTACAAGTTCTCTTTTAACAATAGAATATTAATATTATATTGACATGAAATATAAAATAATAATGATGGTACTGACAAAAATAGAGTAGTTGAGGTTGCTACAGATCTTAAATAATTTAGATTTATTTAGATGTTGGATCATAACAAGATGATAGGGGAAGAAAACAGTGTGTACAGTATAAACCCGGCATCAAGTACAGGACGCAACTATTGTTAGAAAAATCTCGGGAGAGGGAAGTCGAAGGACTTCAATAATTGCTATGCAAATCCTTGGAAATCATTGAAGCGGCTACCTATATCATAAACCAAAACATAATTAGTGTTCTGTTCCAAGAATATAGAACCTTGTTTGTGCACTGCTTTACAATAGCTTGTTCATCAGCGATAAGCTTGCCGCTGATGTAAGATGTGATGAGACATCAGTATCATCTTCCACTGATACATGTGCTTTATGATAGTTAGGCAATATATATATATATATATATATATATATATATAATTAGATTATGATTATGGTTATAGATTAATAAAAAAAATTAATTATGATAAGATTTTTTAATAGATGATCTTGATTGGAGGGACTTTCTTAATTACTATCATAGACCATTTGTTCTCGCCTATAAAACGATAAGACCTTCTAGAAAAAAAATTTAATTATGCAGAAATTATAGATATTCTCTCGTCTCCCATAGTCCATAATACATCGCTGATAGGGATCCTACGAAGGATAGAAAAAAAAAATGAATCTAATTTATCTTTACAAATCGATATCGTTGTAACTTTCGGATCCGACAATAATACACTTACAAATCAGATAAAACTTTTTAAGCATCAAAAGGTACGCATTATATATTTGACCTATTGTTATTTAATTTTAATTTCTAGTATTAAAGTTTTTAGCATAATCATAATTTTATAGTTATAATTGGTATCAAAGCTATACTTTGAAATCAAATACCTTTGATCGATAAAGTATTTTAGATCTATTTTTGTACTTAGATCAGTTTGTTAGCACCCTTTGCTTGTAAAAAAAGTGTTATTCGATTTTGATTTATGATGCTTAAATGATCCGTATATATTGTCAATTTACATTTTTATCTAATACATTATATTGCCTATTTGCGGGTGGTTTGAGATTTTTTGTGTTTGATCGATAGACCATTGTTGATTATTTACTATCATCATAGTATTATTGAGGGTGACGACCTCCGGTGATCGCTAATCTAGCCACAGGCAACGATTGCATATGCAACGAAAGCATGGCTACCTACCGCTATGGCATTTGTTGGCTATGAACAACATCAATTGGATGCCATAGGCCATGATTCCTAGCAATCGCATAGCGAAAAAAGGGAATGTTGGTGGTGGTTAGCGGGTTATATCGCTAGCTGGCTATAAGCGACGATCTCACCATGGGTGGCAAAGCTACGTTGTTGGTTAAGGGAGAGATAGATTGCCTCATTATGGATTGTGGGCGGTGTCGTGATGGCCACAATCAACACGCAAGTAGCATATAGTCAGTGTACCACCGATGAGACCCGTGCACGTGGGCAAGGTGGAACGCAACAACTAGCGAGAGAGGCCTTAGGGTTTTTAAAAGGTATTTTTATACCTCAAAAATTAGATAATTTCAATTTGTGTCCTTAAATTCAACTTTAATAATTTTGCACCTTAGAAATCAGATATTTTTATTATATATCACAAATAAAATTATAGTTTTGCCCTTCAATAATTAAATTTTTTACTTATTTTTTAATTATAAATTTATCCAATATGATTTATTTAATTAATTTTTTTGAGATTATATTTTTGACTACTTGATTGGATTTTTATTCAATCAATCAAGTTTTTGATCAAATTCATAAAAAATTAAATTTTATTCAATTTCTAACTTTAATCAATTTTAATTTTGATAGGCCTAATTAGGTGAATGGTTAGCCCAATGAGCCCAATTTAGGTAGCCTAATTCTAAACTTACCCAATTAACTATGGTTGACTAGTTAAAGGTTTTATACAAAATTTAAAAAACTATAAATTCTGATTTTTCTTCTATAATTTTCTCATATGATATTATTGATAAAATTTTACGTGTGATAAATAAAATTTTAATTATTATTCTTAGATATTTATTTAATTATTCATATATATATATATAATTATATGATAATATTTATTTTTCGTATAAAGGTATTATTTATACTTTATATTTAATTATTCATATGTATATATTTAAAATTATATGATAATATTTATTTTTCACATAAAGGTATTATTTATATGATAAAATTATATCATAAAAGTTTTTCTTTATATTGATTAATATTTAATAATTACTATAGTTATTAATAAATTATTTTGACATAAATTATATTGAAAAAAATAAATAAATATTATTTGTAACTCATATCCCCTAAACTTTATTTGATTGGTAATTGCCAAAGCATCATCATACGATGGTAGGCTTATGGGATGTAAATTATAGAATATATGTAATAGGAATCATTTTAGATTATATTAAAATAGATTAACAGTCTTGTATTACATAAAAAGATATATGATATTGATGATATACAATCGTTATGACTCATATTGATAGACTTAATATGATATTATGTTTATTAGATTTATTGGCCTATTTTATAAAATTTATGTGCACATATAAAATATTTTTTCAAAATTTTAGAATTTAATTAAGTAAAATTATTTTAAAATATTTTTTATTTATTTATTTTGATTTTAATTTTTTCATACCTTATCAATTTAATGATTCAAGTGAGAGAATGTTAGATTATGTGACTCTATCTAATGATGTAAGATATATTATAAATATGATTGAATTCTGATTTATCGATAAAGTTCAATTATAACAATATTTTTTAGGAGATGACATTGATTAGAAGAACTCTCATAATTACCATCATCGACCCCTTACTTTTGCTTATAAAAGAATATGACTCGATTATTTAGATCTTTTTTATATTTCTTAGTCCCTAATTTATCGCTCGTAACGATCATGTGAAAAATAGAAAGAGAAGAAAAGATAAGTCTAATTCTCTTACAAATCGATATTACTGTACGATGATACGTTTACAAATCATATAAAGACTTTTAGCGTCGAAAGATATACATCATATGTTTAATATATTTATTATTTAAATTTAATTTTTGATATATATATATATATATATAATCATGATTTTTATACTTATAATTATAACAGCTCGTTCTATCACCCTGAAGCCAATACGCCCAAAGATTCGAAGAGAAAGGGGGAAGCGTGCTGAAGTTTCTCACAAGTATCACCACCGGAGAAAGTAAGTGTGTATGACATGGAGGTAGCGACGTCCAAAGTGAAATAGATCATGACCGCTTATAAGTAGAGAGTACTAATCGTTCTAGCCAAGTATGTGGAGGGCCATAACTGGCAGACTGTGCTTGTCGAGCTCTTTAACGCAAAGCTAGCAAACAGCTGGGTTAGGACTAATGCATCGTTATCAAGTAAGTGACAGTCGTCCTCTATTATCACCTCGTTGTCCTCTTGTAAGCCCCGTACTCATTTGGAGCTGCTGTAATGATGGTTAGGAATAATGCAATGGACAAGATGATCAACCTCCCATCATATTATTCATCGAGTTGGAACGAATCGATTTGGTTGTAACCCTTCGAGTTTACTCGATGAATAATACTGATGACAATGATAATCACAGCCGTGCATGGAGATTCGTGAGGAATCGGATGAGGCCGCCCCACCACGTGCGCCCTCGTACGATAAGATTCCCCGTCGCCATGCACGAAATAAATGAGAGGAGGAGAACGGGTTGGCTGGTGAGGAGGGCGGCGACCTCGGGCGGACAGCCATCGTCGCGGGGGCGAGGGGACCGCTAGCAAAGCGTAGTGGCGCAGCCGGCCGAGGCCCACGCGCGGTGGGGGCGCCACCAGGGGTCGCGCGTAAAGCCCGAGCGTCTCCCGTCCTCATCCGCTTACCCCCTTTGGCTGTATGCTTGCATGTATTTCGTGTACGCCGATACAGACTTGGTTGGGGAAATCAGGGATATTCCGAATTCCGTAGCTCTGATTCGTATTTTTGACCGTCGATTGGCTTGACGTAGACGAACCTCAAAGCGGTATGAGTACGGAGATGATGGGTATGTCATCGGAACGATAATGACGTAGTAAAACAGGATAGGGAGAGAAAATTGGGAATAATTGACGTCTCTATTATGATTCTGCCTTGCATGGCTGCTGTTCTATAGGTGTTTTCGGATATCAATCAAAGGTGCACCGGGGGGTATTGCTTGACTAACTAGGAGATGAATACATTTGGCAGCCTTTTAAATGCCAATTGTTTGCTGATTTAATAATGAATGGACAAAGAAATAAATTATTAGTGATCACTATCATTATGAGGTTAAGGTAAAACAAGTGGACCCGCCTGGCTTTGCGTAATCACCCAATTATTGATGCGCTTTCCACCTCATCCTACGCCATTGCTTACCTGGGCAGTGTACTTGATTCGGGAGAGAAGAACGTTTCCTTTGAATCGACCTCTCCCCTCTCGTGAATCTACAGCGTTAGGACAGTGGCCGTCGGATTGTTCTGGGTGTCTTACTCGGCTCTTTTCCCGTCGATCATAACTTTCACCTTTTATCGGAGCCACAGAACACATGGTAGCTCCTCCTCCCTGGACAATCTACAGTGGATGATGCCTCCTCATTAGGGTCCTTGAAGGGTCGGTGTAGGGCATCATATGTACTGCTTCACGATCAACAGTTCCCTCTGGATATATATATCCTCATCCTGCGTGACTTTGCCTTTGCGCATGCCATGCACACCAGGTTTTCATTAATGGTGGATGGCGGACATGCGTGCATGGCAGTGGAGACGCCATGATCACTGGAGGCCCCCAGCGGACCCGCCCCTGTCGGCGATTGCCTCGCGCAGTCACCGGACGATCCTGGGTGATGGGTGTGCAGTGGAAGACTAAGGTCCTCGAGCTGAAACTTTCTCGAGCCATGGCTTTAAGGGCAGGACCACAACTGGGCCAAAGCCAGAATCAATTAGCAGAATGGTGCTATGTATGCTTCTTAAGATTGAAGATAATTAGCTGCAAGCATCTAAGAAAATTTGTAGCTTGTGTAGCTTCGAGTTTTCTTAACTATATGACGGAGAGAGAGAGAGAGAGAGAGAACTAGAAAACATGGAAACTGGCCGGGAGACCTCTCTCTTTGTTCTCTTGTCGGCGGCGACGTATGCCTCCTCCTTGATTGGGTTGGCATGAACTTTACGTGCATTAAATCCACATCTTCTTCAGCCAGGATGAACAATCTGTGGCTTCAGAATCGCCACAACAACTGCAGTTGGTGGTGGGTACATGCTCTTCTAAATACATCTTCCTTGCGACGCCATCACAGGAGGAAGGTTTTGATGCGTCGAAAAACGTGGGCGTTGCTATGGACATCAAAAACAGTGAAATTGACCAGACGATATCCTCCATTTCATAGCAGAATACTAAGATCTTGTAGTTTGATGCATGCAAGCCACACATCATTCCCTTCATCTAAAAGGGACTTGGCTCTGCCCGTGATACAGATCTACTTAGTCCCCTTCTGTGGCCACCCCAACGTTGCAATCAAGTAGGGTTTACCGAAGATTGCTTTTAGCATGGTTGCTGCATGGATGTGGTTGCTTCTCTTTGTTAAATGTATTACAGTTTTTGTATCAAACCCATAAAAAAAAAGCAAAAAAAAAAAAGGACAATCTCTCTCTCTCTCTCTCTCTCTCTCTCTCTCTCTCTCTCTCTCTCTCTCTCGTGTATGACTAGTATAATGGGGCTTCTGAGATCCGAATTATATCAAAGAAGGTAGAAGATAGAGTCATTAATTTGTATCGGCTCTCTTGATCATCAATCAAAATCAAGGAACAAAGTCAGCACGTCTTGGCTTAACGATTGGTTTCTCCGGAAGAGATACTACGTTCGAATAGTTGATCAACAGTTCCACGTACTGGTGCCAAGCTTGGAAGAAGACCGCACGTGCCACAGCAACGTGGTGGAGTGGTACTACAGCACTCCGGGTGCCGCATCACGTGCCGGTACTCAATAGTCATAATACATCTCCACCAGGGACAATTGTGTCATTTTACGTGGCGCGGTCAGGACCACACGATCGTCGCTATCAGGGCCGTCCAATCCATCGTCCTTCCGTGAGGCCCGGTCGACGGCCACAGATTCGGTCACCCGCGGTGATCAGACCAAACGCAGCGTTTCCGCTGCCACCTCCCGACTTATCGCGGTGCTGATTGCCGATGGGCTGGCTCGGATGTGATTGATCTCGGATCACACACGAGTCGTTTCTTACCCTAAATCTCTCACATCAATGCTTTCTAATCATTATCATTTCCTCCTATGCCTATTGGTGTATGCAGTTTCCAACTTCCAGAATTTGGAATTGTTTTCGGTGCATTTTGGCTGCGTCGAAACAAGTCATCATGATATCTGTGCAGCTTTACACACTGAGGGGACCCTCAGTGTTAGTAGCAGAAACCACAACCATTAATTATGACCATATGATTGTTAGTAGCAGCTTCCACCCCTCCTCCTCCCTTGTTTGTTTAATGGGTAATTACTCAGAGTCACATGGCCTCAATCATGCCATGAACAGTTCTAATCATTGATGCACACTAAGTAATTAAAGTTGCCAACTCACTCTCCACATCTCTGATTACTTTATTTCCTTTTGTTGTCCACCATATCCCTTCCATGATTTTGCCGCATTTTTCTTTCCTTGTTTCTTGTTGTTGAAGAAAGATTTTAGTAGATTCATGCTGTAAGTCTCCACAAGAAAAATGCTTGAATGAAATCATAAAGATGTCGTCTGCTACTTTCCTGTGAGAAGCCTCAAAAGCAGAAGAAAAAGGAAGAGATGGGTCATGGCATTTATTCTCGATGGAGGAGGAGAAGTGGCAGGTTAACCTGCAAGTTTCAAAGAGAAACAAGGATATCGATACTATAAAGGAATATGCCCTTTGTTATACAACAAGTAGGCAAGGTTTTGTTCCTTGTACGCAGGGATGGATGGAGCCTTCCATGGTGATCATGGACTTGCAAGTCCCTGCTCCTCCTGACACACCAAATCATGTGGGAACTGGGAATTCGAGTGGATAATCTCATTTTCTCGACCTTCTTTTTTGTTCCAACAGCACAAAGGCTTACTGCTATTTTGATACGACTGTCTTTAAACCAAATATGGCTACTTCTTACCTTCAGAACACTTTCCAGCTCCCCCTTTCCCTGTCTGTAGTTGTCTTTCTAGGGGTTCTGCTTGAGGTAAGGAACAGCAGGAATGGTAGCACGGGTTGTTGCTTCGGACACAATCTAAGGAGAGAGAGATTAAAGCTGCTCTTTCTAAGACTGCGTATGTAACCTTGTCATTCTACTGGATTGACTGCAAAGTTCAATGTCTGCGAGGTTTGTCCAGTTGACATCAGAATGACTGTCTTACCATGGTAGCATCAGACATCATTTCCACCAAGATGATGAGAGATGTGCAGCTCAGGTACTTGGGTTCTTCCCACTTTAGAAAGAAAGAAGAGAGAGAGAGGAAAGGGTGAAGAACTTTTAAGCTCAATTCCAACCACTTGATTGTGACCATTCACACACACACACACACACACATTTAAGCTCAGCCTTCTTCTCAATTCCAGCTCCTCTTCCATTGCAACTACAATTTCTGAACACTCACACTATCCCTTTCCCCCACATTCTCCATCCCTAATTCACGGAAACAACCTTATCTTCTCAAGGTTGGTCTCTGAGAAGATCCCTCTCTGGTTCTTGTGGCAAATGGGAGGGCACTCCTGCTGCTACAAGCAGAAGCTGAGGAAAGGCCTCTGGTCTCCTGATGAAGACGAGAAGCTCATCAAGCACATTTCCAAGCATGGTCATGGGTGTTGGAGCTCCGTCCCTAAACAAGCAGGTATACCTCCACCCATGCAAACAATTGGAGAAAGGTGAAATGATGCGTCGTGTCACTTCTCATTCAACAAGTTTCAGGTCTCCAAAGGTGCGGAAAGAGCTGCAGATTGAGGTGGATAAACTACCTGAGGCCCGACCTCAAGCGAGGCACATTCTCGCAGCAGGAAGAGGACCTCATCATTGAGCTCCACGCGGTTCTGGGGAACAGGTACAAGCCCCTTTGTCTTTTCTCCGGCTCTGGATTTCATGTTCTGCCAGGCCTTGCCTTCTCTGATGCTGCTTCTCCTTTGTTTCTGGTCGCCAACAGGTGGTCGAAGATTGCAGTACATTTGCCCGGAAGGACCGACAATGAGATCAAGAACCTTTGGAATTCCTGCATCAAGAAGAAGCTGAGACAGAGAGGCATCGACCCCATCACGCACGAGCCGCTTGCGGAGGTCGATGGTAGTGACGACAAATTCCCCATCAATAGCGAAAAGAACAACTCCGGCTCCAGCGGACTCCAAATCCCGGCAAACGCTAAGCTCACGATGCATGTGGGCAAATCCGTGGACGAGAGCACAGCCTCAAAGAGTTCATCGACGCCAACCAAAGAATTCCTTTTGGATCAGTTGCTCGCCACCCGTGAGAGCCCATCGACCTGCCGCTCCTCCAAGCCAACCAGCTATTTCTCGCTTCCGCTGTTGAGCTTTGCTCCTGACTACACCAGCGGTCAGGCCACTTCGGCCGCTCCGCCCATCTGCTCGAAGCCGCTCCTCTGGTCCAACCAGACCGCGCGGCAGCTCGATGCCAATCCTGGGTTGAGCTGCAATGCGATGCCCTACATTCTGTCCACTTTGGCGGTTGACCCACCGATCTGCGAGGGAGATGACAGTGTCTCGAATTGGTACTCCGGGAATTGCAGCAATAGTCGTCGGAGCAGCGCAGTAAATGACAGCGGAGGAGTCATGCTGCAAAGCAGCTGCTCTTATGACAGCGGCATCTTCCCCTGGTCGGAACTGACGCCCGACAAAGACGTGCAAGTCCAGCTCGGAGGCGAGGCCGAGGACCTCAGATGGTCGGAGTACCTCCACGGCGCATTCCCAGTGTCCTCAGCGATGCCGACGCAAAGCCAACCTCTGTTTGGCGACAAAATCAAGTCGGGAGGCCAATTCACCTTCCATGGTTTCAGCACCCGGCACCAGACGCAGCAGCTCCAGCCGCAATTACCTCCTTCAGACACAAGCGGCAAAGATTTCCAGTCTGTGTCTGCGGGATTCGAATAAGTTTAGGTTGTGATAAGAAACAAAGGTTGAACAATAAATCCTCCATAGTCTTATACTTTTTCTCATTCATACAGGGCTGATGTTGCAGCAACTTCATCAGCCCTCTTCATCCGTGTACATGTTCGTAGTTGGGAGTCTTTTCGCTGTGTTCTTCAACAGTCTTGCTTTCATGGTCTTGCATTCCCTCGATTTGCTGCTGGTTCTTCTTTCATCCTCCACAAGATTAACTAGTTATGGCTTGAAGCCGGTAGCTCTCAGAGAAGCAAACCTCATCAACTTCTGCAGCAGACAACATGGACGTCCACGAAGGCTGCTGCACACTGCACATACTTCTGAAGACATGATTTCTGGTTGTCAATTTCTTGCTCTCGTCCGATGGGCACCGAGTATTTCCAACTGGGAGGCTTCCGAGAGGAAAAGTTTGGACCTGCGCAAAAGTTGCCGCCTAATTAATGCTATCTTTAATGCATGTTTGTCAACTTTACCTCTGATCATCATCTTAAACCCCATCTTTCTCAGAAAGCTAAGGATTTGGATGGATAATTTGGTAGGATTCATAGATAGACCTACTGCTATCGAGTCTCTATCTGTGAGTGGGACTCTCTTTGATGGACTTATCTCGGTGCTGATTCCTTTGTGGTGGAGATGGAAAAGGCATATGGATATTTACTTTCTCTTTTTCTTTCTTTCTCTCACCTTTTTTGGCATGCATGCGTTCTGTAGTTACCAATTCACGAGAAGAAAAAGATGGAAAGAAAAAGGAATGGTGGTCAGCTTCGTTACTTTCTTTTTCCAAGAACCAGAAAAGAAGTCCCTTCCCCAGATTTTAGCTTCCGATCCTCGACATGGTAAACTCGATGTGCATTGCTGTTCATGTAAGCTAATCATATGATCAAAGTGATGTTGGATCGAAGAAGAACTAAGATACCCTCACAAAGATGCGGCAATAGCGATAGCCAATCTTCTTCATATGGCCGCAAATTACCCTTCTTGAAGTCCTTCGATTTGATGCAGCAGCACAAACTGATCAAATGACTGCAGCCTTCTCTTTCTTTCGAGTTTCGACTTCCGAAACATTGTTAGTTGTTGGCGTCGATTCAGTACGTGCTTTTCCTCCCTCTTTTGGGTTGCGTCCGAGATTAGACCGATCTTGACTTGGGTTGGGCTCCGCTCCAAATAAACGTTCTTGGTCTTGTTCATGCAAGCCGGCTTTGCTATCATCCGACGGTACTACCGCCTCACGGTACTATCATCTTACTGAGTCAGAGAATCTGAGCTCTGTTTGTTTAGACGATACTATCGTCGACACAGGTGATATTACTGTTTGTTTAGGCGGAACTATCATCCGATGATATCACTATTTGTTTAGGCGGTACTATCGTCGACACGGGTGATATTACCATCAGAATTCTCGAAAAGCACAGTCCATGTTTCTGGCTCTTAGGTGATACCATCGCCCAACCCAAGCCCAGGTCATTGAATTGACCTTTCAATAGGCCCAATTGATTTCTAATTAAGTTGACATTATTACGATCCAAAACTAACTCAATTAGACTCTAAGTCACTTCAATCAAGACTTAGCCACTCATGAAGCCTTCATCACGTTGTACGATATATCATATACTCATCCAACACTTCGTCGTAACCTTCGACGTATTGTCTTTTTTTTTCGACATATTGTTTGGTCTATCGACATGTTAACCTCCCGTAGCATCTGATCTTCTTAGCACAATTTTCAATCCTTTCGACTCGATGTCTGAACTCATGGCACGAAGTCTATCCTTTGGCATGTTGACCAATTCTTTGGTCCGACGTCTAATCTCTGACATGATGCTTTTCGGCCCAACGTCTGATTCTTTTGCTTTAACGATTTACCTTTCGATGGTTCAAATGTATGATCGAAGTTTTTCCTATATCACTTATATCAAATACTTCACAAATTCATCAATTGATTTCATTATTAAAATATGAGATTCAAGAAAAAGGAGGCACCTCATAAAAATAAGACAAACTAAGAGGCTTTTCTTGGAAATTCACTTGATTCATCCGGTAAAAATCTTAAACATTGGTGATGTATTACTCAAGATTATGAGCTCAAAACCTTATTTGATATATTTTTGAATGTGTCAATTAGTTTGATCGATAAAAGCCTGATGTATTACTATTATCTTCACCGCTTATCCTTCGAAAAAAAATCATAAAAGATATATTTAAAAAAAAAATAAATTACTTTAGTTACTTATAATAAGAATACATTACGTTTTATATAAATATAAAATATTCATTCTTAGCTTCAGAACAGTTTGTTGGGTTGCGCTGATCCATAACAATGATAGAGTTACGTAGGTATCACGGCAATGGACCCTATAAAATGGGTCGAGGCATGGGCCGATCCCGTAAGAGAGACACGGACGCCCCCTCCGATCCGGCCCAGACTCTCCTAAAACCCTACAACTTCAGAACAACCTTTTCCGTGAAGAAGAGTCTGTTCCCCGCCGCCGCTGCAACCTTTGCCCGCGCCTCTTCGGTCCGCGCTCGCTCCGTTCCCTCCGTGTTGATATGGGGAAGAAAAAGAAGTTTATCGACAAGAAGAAGTCCGCCACCTTCCACCTCCTCGCCCGCGACACCGCCGCGTGTCCCGCCTCCTCTTCCGCCGACGGCGAGCCGACCACCGACCGTGTCTTCGTCAGGGTCGACAACAACCCTTTCCCCTGCCCCGATTTCCTCGGTGACGACGACGATGACTACGGCCGCGGCCGCTGTGATCCTGACGACGATCCCAAGTCCATCTTCGCCGACGCCCCTGGCGACACCGACGAGGAGGAGGTGTTCGTGAGCAGCCCGCCGCCATGGGTCAGCGCTCGTGCGACTCGGTTCGGGACGGAAGGGCTATTGCCGGACCGCATGAGGAAGGAGATCCTGGAGCTGGGCCTCCCCGACGACGGCTATAACTATCTCGTCCACCTACGCGAGATCAAGAACGCCGGTGGCGGCTCCTCCTACTTCCACAACCCCAAGGCGAAACTTGATCGATTGCAGCTCGATGTCAAGGTCCGTGTAATCAAATTATTTTTTAATGAGAAGTGATCGATTCAGCTCTTAGTAACCAATGCATCTTTGAGAATCCTTTCCTGCACTGGAAAATCGATCAATTAGTCCAGTGTTGCAAAAATTGCTACTTTTGCTGATTTTTTTTGTAATATACTTTCTGTTGTCTCCTAGGCTTATGATGCTTCAAGCCTTCGGATCGATTCTGAGGTTAGGGATGACACTGATAGGGATATGGTGCATGCTGTTGCTTTGAATACAAGGGCGGTCAAGGTCCAGAAGGCGGTGGATCCTGATGTACTGAGGTTGCTGGATGACAGTGATCTTTCACGGTTTGGATCAGATGTCGAGGACTTGGAGGAGGACTTTGTGGTCAAGGCAAACCTTCCTGAAGGAGATGAGGAAAAAACTGATGAAGTAGAGCAAGAGGGAGAAGAGGTGGTTTATGGACGTGATGAAGAGGTTGGTGTGGTAAAAGATGGCCTTTTGCAGCAGCAGGAGCAGGAGGATGCAGCAGCTGAACCGGAGCAGAATGTGAAACGTGTTTTAAGAAGTGATGAGAAGCCAAGAGTGCGTCGCCTTCTGGACGAACAGTTTGATCTGGTCTGTTTTCCTTTGCTTCATATTTTCTCTCATGTCATTTAAAGACTGCTTTGCATGTAGAAATATAATGGAGATGGATCTATCTTATCAGCATGAGTGTCTTATATATATGACCATGATCATTTGTTGTGGACATAATTATGTGACAAGCACATATGAGTACTGCTAGTGGATTAGATGCACAGACTCATGATTGTATTTTAATAAGCTTACAATTTACTGCCACTGGATACACAATTAGTTGAAACTTTGGTGTCATAATTATCTACCAATCTGTTAGATTAGTATTGTCTTTTAACCAATTGTATATCAAATTTGCAGAGTTATGAAAGCAGTTTCTTTTTTCTGTGATGGTTGTTTGATTTTTTAAGATAAATTTAGCATATGTTAGGGCTGATTTCTTCTTTTTTTGCTTAGAGCTGCAATTAACATCATCAATTTTAAAATTTCTACAAGATCTGGCATTCTTATAATCAAAAAGTTTTTCTTTTTATTTGTGTGCTTTATCTTGAAAATGGAATGAAAGCTTCATTAACATAAAACTAAAGAGAAACCTCATAAAGCGAAAGACTATGAACTTGTTGCCTTGAATTCTTTCTGGTAGTGTATAACCTTCTTTTCCTATGTAGTATTTGAGGATCATGTTTCCTATATCAGCAATATTCCCAAAATTGTTTTCTAACAATTAACTTGCAAGATATTGCTTATGTAAATTGAGAATGATCACTTCTGTTACTGATTAATGCTGAAGGCAAGGCATCAAATCTATGACTCACAATGGGTGGTGGTAAGAGAAGAGTAATAGCACATTATATAGGACTTAGCTGTTTCAGACAGTAAACCTGCATCCACTGTTTAGGAAGTAATCCATTTTCATAGTTGAGAGTTGTAGCAACCTGCAAATACAAAGTTCCCCCACACTGTAGCATATTCTAGCTTAAATTATAGAATATCTCATAATATTCTGTGATCCCTTATGTGTTAAAGATATACCAATGTTGTGTTGGATTGTTGAAAGATAATTGCAATTGGGTGAGAATTCAACTGAGGCAAAGTTTGAGGGCTCTGTATCTAGTGTTCCATTCTGCACTGGTAATATGTTGTAACAGGACCCAACAAGCAATAAAAGAAAAATAAAAAAATTATTCTAACAGTAGCTGCATCATCTTCGTATTAGTTCTTGCAATGCTTTTGTTATAACTTCTCTTGTTTAATTATTGTTATATGTAAATTTATGTTTCTAGATCCATTCACCATATATATCTTATAGCTCCATTGTTGTGTTTCCTTTTCTGATTTGCTTGTTTTACTTCAGCGGGATATTATGTATTTTTTAAGCAAATGTTATGGATAGTCATCTGTTACGAGGTAGTTTTTACCATCTTGTTTCTCTAAGTTCAGCAGCAACTGAAATTGTCCCTTAGATATACTATTTATCTTTTATTGTTACAAATCTATTTTACAAGTTACAACTGTCAACGAGCCTCATGTTTCAGCATGACAATGTGTTATTGTATTTAACATGAAGATATGTTGATAAATCAGTTTAGTGGAATTGTGATCACAGCAACTTATGCAATATGATTATAGAACAAAATAATGCCTCTGAAATGTTTGCAGAATCACATCTTGGCTCTGTGTCATGACTCTTTTTAAGAAACTGCACTTACATTTTAGGTCATGAATTGTTGAAGCTTACTATTATTTCAGATGTGTCTTATGATTTTACCATTACCTTCTTTTAACATTCACTTAATAGAAGGTTTATTTGACCTCTGGGTACTTCTTTTTCCCACAGCTCACGCTGAGAGAGTATGACGATGATAGTGATAGTGACGATGTTCCCTACATAGACACTGAACGTGAATTACTTAACAGTAAGCTTCATGATGCCCTTAAAGAGTTTGCACTAGATGATTTAGAACTCCAGGGGAAGTATGGAGTTCCAGGGAGTACGAAGCATGGTCATCAAGAGGAAGCCAATGGCACAGAGGTAGACGAGTCTGCTGAAGTGATCCGCAAATGTGCAGAGTATGCTGAAAGGTACTTAAATGAAAGCGAATATGATGAAATGGTGTTTGTTGAAGAAAGTAGTGATGAATCTGAAACCTGGGACTGTGAGACAATTGTTTCTACCTACTCAAACCTTGACAACCACCCTGGGAGAATACAAGCACCAGAAAATCCTGAAAGGAGGCTTCCAAGAATCTTTCCTGGAGATTCAACTGCAAAGAATAATGTGATTGCACTGCGAGGAAAGGCGAAGCTTCCAGTGGATTATCTACCAAACAAGAGAAGAACTGCTGAAAAAGTAAAGACCTCAGTGGTCTTGAGCAGTGAGAAGCCAAAGAGAAGACCACACAGTCAGGAGTCAAAGGAGGAAAAGAAAGAGCGCAAGGTAATAAGTGAAGTTTGGATCACATGATTCATTATCTATTGTGATTTTTCTATGAATAAATAATAATATTGTGTTTACTCCATACCAAGGATTGAAATTTTGTACCGTATCGAAATTTTGAGAAATGCTCGATACAGTATAGTATTGCACTGTATACCGAGTGGTATATTTCGGTATACCGCTCGGTGTATATATATATGTATATATATATGTATATATATATGTATATGTATATATATGTGTATATATATATATATGTTTTTATATATACACATATATGTTTATACATATACATATATATATACATACACATATATATAAGAGGTAAACTGCTCAGTATACCTCTCTTCTCCCCATGCGGGGCGACGTCATCGAGGCGACGTTGTAGAAATTTTTTTTTTTTTTTTGCGATGTTGAGGTGATGTCGCAGAAACAAAAATTCGCTGAGGCGTCGCCTCTCTTCACTCTGCGACGTCGATACTCTTCTCCCCGCACGCGGATGAGAAGTCACCACAGACGAGGAGAGCGGCGCTGATCTCAGGTTCTCCTTTTCTTTTTTTTTCCTTATTTCTTTCTTCCCCTTATGCCTCTTCTTTCACCTTCTCCCTCTTTCTTCTCCTTTGGTCATCATCGACGATAATGGCCTCAATCGATGCTATCGCTCGGTAACAGGCGATCCATGTACCGGTCTGCTGACGGACCGGTACATATCGCCCGGTCCGGACGGTATCATTCGGTATTGCAAACCTTGCTCCATACTGTTGGATCAAGTTTTTTCAAAGATTAATTCTTTTTTATTCTCGAAGTAATATCAAGATCGCTAAGATTCAACAAGTCATATAGCTGTATTTATGCGCTTCTCAATTTGACAGGTTGTTTTTTAAGCAGTTGGTTGTTGTCATCTACATCAGAAGTAAGAAAGAAAAGCAAAATGTTCAGAAATAGTTGTTAGTCATGATTTGGCTTAACTATTTGCATAACACTTCTCTTCTGTTTGTTGGATATAATTTTATATCTATTTCTGGGACATGGTTTGCTGATTGGGCTTTTTCCTTTTTGATGGAGTCATTGTAATGATTTTGGTAGTGGCTATGATGCTTTATTCTTTTTATTTCTCTTGGGAGATGGTGCTTTGTTTGAATGAGTACTCATTGCTTACATAATTCTTTAATTTAAAATATAGGCTGCTATAAAAGAAGAGAGAAGAGAAGCACGGAAGGCAAAGAAAGAATTAAGAGGTTTGTACAAATTTGAAGCCCAGAGAGCTCAGAAAGTTGTTGCTGTTTCCGGGCCATCTTCGATGCGCATAATGTAAGACAGTCACCATTACGTTATTTCTTACTTATAACATAAATCAAATGTACACATCTTTCCTCCCTAATTTTGTGAACTTAATATGCAATGACTTGTGAGATTCTTCATTTTATCCTGCTGATGATATCATTGCTGCTAAACAATTAATCATTTCCTAGAGAATTGGTTGATCTTGATGTGCATCATAGTTTCTGTGCTTGAAGTCTAGTTTCATTATTTAATGGTTGATTCTAAATGCACAATTGACCTCATCAGGCCTATTTTTGTTCACTCTGTAGATGTTTCCTTGTATTATTGCTTCATCGTAGTTACTTAAAAGTTTAATTGGCAGGATGTCTATTACACAAGTGTATCATTCAAACTTAATTCCCTGTGAGCTTTATAATTAGGATTAACACTGTAGCTTTCTCATCTGCAATTCTAGTCTCATGTTTTGACTGTGATAGTTGTATGCTGCTAACTTTTTTGGACATTTATTTCATTAATGGAATTTCATTAATAATTATAGGTACTCCTAGTGATGTGTGGCATGAAACTGTATTAAGGATACATATAAGTTATGCTGTCTGATATGATTCCTGTATGAAGATGTATGCATTTTTTCAGGGAGAATAGTAGATGAGAGGAATACTTAGAAAAACTTATACAGAAATTATATTAATGATTTGATGGAGCTGATGAGAGAAGATTGAACTTTGAGGAATCAGTTGTAAAGACCCATTATGCCATGTAGTTGGATAAGCATTCTTGACTATCTTGTGTGCTAATGGATGTACCCATGTCTGACATTATCAATTACGTAAAGAAATGGGGACCAGTTAAATTTTGTATTTGTTATTACATGTGATGTCACTGGAAAGAGAGAATTGTTGTATGTAAAGAAACTGTCTAGCTCCCCATGCTAATATATCAAATGATTGTGATTCATCAGGATAAAAGCTATATGTCAAACATTCCATCATAATTTGTTCTAAGGACTGCATTTATATCTAGTCTTCTGTGGTACCAACATAGCTTCTAGGCTATGGATTAGTATGGGAAAGAAGGCCAAATAGCAAATGGGGCTCTAAGTGTTAAAAAACACAGTTCTCGCTAGATTTAGGAGTCAGGACATTATTTTGTCATTATCATCATCTGAGAGTTTTTTCTAGTAATAGGGGCTAGGTCTAGAGAACAACTCAAATCGAGGTCTCATGGAAGATTCAATAAAATTGTGATTGATTACTATTTAGTTGTAAAGGTTTTGACTTGGTTTTGGATTTGTAGTCAAGGTAAGTTGGAAAAACTAAATCACTTTCTGACACCTGAAGCACTGGCTAATTGATAGTGTAGACTGTAGACCGATTAACCGCATATTGTCTGAATTTTATGCTCATGGAGCCGGGGAGTAATTTTCTCAAATTACCCAAGAGTGGAAGAAGTTGAGGATGATGAAACCATGAAATAA
This sequence comes from Musa acuminata AAA Group, assembly GCF_036884655.1. Taxonomy (NCBI): domain Eukaryota; kingdom Viridiplantae; phylum Streptophyta; class Magnoliopsida; order Zingiberales; family Musaceae; genus Musa; species Musa acuminata. The sequence continues at coordinate 314,157 of NC_088359.1, forward strand.
TAGAACTTTACAGGGAGGCAACTTTATATATAGGAAACAATATTCATCTTAAAAGCACACATAATTTGGTGAATCACGACCATCTGGGAGCAGTTGTTTAATACTTTAATATCTGAAGAAACTTGTCCGAGGTTGAGTGAGCATTGTAATTCTAGTCAGTTCCAACGGGATATGGAGGTCAATAATGTAATTTTTTCTTAAAGGCATAATCAATGATTGGTATAATTTTTTGTTTCAAAGACTTGGCTGTGGTGATTCAATCTGATAGTCATCTCAATTGCATTTGTAGTCAAGGTGAGTTGGAAAAACTAAATCACTTGCTGACACCTGAAACACTGGCTAATTGATAGTGTAGACTAATTAACTATTTTGTCTGAATTTTATGCTCATGGAGCCGGGGAACAATTTTTTAAAATTACCCAAGAGTGGAAGAAGTTGGCCATTTGGGAGAGGTTGGCCAACAACATTAGATATAGGAAATAACTTTTGTCTTGAAAGCACAAATAATTGGTGAACCATGGTAACATGACCATTTGGGAGAGGTTGGCCAACAACATTTGAAGAAACTTGTCCCAGTTTGAGTGAGCATCGTCAATCTAGTCAGTCCCCAGAGGGATCTAGAGATCAAGGTTGTAATCTTTCTTAAAGATATAATAAATGATTGGCACAATTTTGGTTTCAAAGACTTGGTCATGTTACCATGGTTCACCAATTTTGGTTTCAAAGAGATCAAGGACATTATTTCTAATTGGGTCTTAATATAAGTGCCCTTGTATATCATATGTTTATGCACACCAGAAAAGCTTCTGGTCATTATGCTTCTCACTTTGTCATGCAATCTAGAAGCTGAACAACAGAACCATTTTGTGTTGGTATTGTTCTTCATGACAGGTAACGTCAGATGTAGCATCAGAAATAGGGACAGCAAGATCATGCAATCTTACATGGCGAAATAGCCGCTCCACTCACTGAAGATACGTTTGCCAAGATATGAGTATTTTTGTCAAACGCTTGTTATAGCTGTAATAAGCTTTATATATTGGTTGAAGTTGAATGCATCTTCAGCTTGTTGAAGTAATGATGACTTGTTTTATGGTGCATTATTGCTGATTTTTTTTTTTTTTTTTTATTAGTATGCCAATGGTCATCGATTTTTTTATCTTTTAATTATTATGTAGTTAATACTCCTGAGCAAAATATGTATTCAAGATAATTCAGTATAAAGGTTGTCTTTCTTCCCATGCAATTTTATGGCATTGTCTCGTCATTTTTTATTTTAAAGATAGTTTCATTTTTAAAATTTTGAATGTGTCATCATGTAAATAGATATAGATATCCCTAACTTATCATTTAATTTGAATATTTTTTCAAATCTTTTCATTTAATATTTTTTTAATTTTCTTTTCCTTTTCATATAATCCAGGCAAGTAATGAAAATAGCTGTTATGGTCAAGTTGAATCAAAATATTTAATTAAACTAAATCAAGTTAATTAATTTTATAATTAAAGATATAAATTAAAAAAATAAATTTTAGAAGGCTAAAACTAAAAATTTCGCATTCGTCCCTTACCTTTTAGAAAAAAATAAAATCTTAAAATAAAAAACTTTTATTGGGAATTTGTCCTTTATATTTTATTCGGGATTAAGATTCTCGGATAGACGCCGTTATTGTGAGCCAATCGTATAGCTTCAGCTTCACATCGGCAAATCCCCGCGCTGTGGCTCGTTTCGTGTATTCTTCCCTTCTTGGACGCGGAAGGCTCGCCAAGCAGTGGGGACCACGTCTCGTATGACGTGGCATAATTTCGTTAGCGGTATGATTTGAGGTGAAAGCGCGGACTCCTCGATGAAAACTGACGACCTTGCTCTCTTATCTGGACCCGCCGTTGCCCGGAGGCGAGCGGCAGAGAGAGAGAGAGAGCGAGCGAGAGGCAGTGGTGGCGGCAGCGACGGTAGTGAAGGCAAAGCAAACACAGTCGTACTCTTGGGGCTTATGATGCATGCGGCGGCGATGGTTCTCTCGATCCCTTCCAGCAGCAGCTGCTGCTGCCACTCGAACTGCCTCCTCTCTTGGCAACTTGCAAACACGAAACCACTCCTTCACCTCTGTAGGAAGCCATCGACGGCAGTCCGTGCAGAGCTGCAGACCTCGGAGCCGACGGCAGCGACCGCTTCATCATCTTCCTCTTCTATTCCGACGCACCGCGTCACAGTTCATGACCGTCAGCGGGGTGTCGTCCATGAGTTCCTCGTCCCGGAGGTAAGCGGACGTTTCCTCGACCCGTTTGTCGAAGAACCTCTTGCGTGTCTGCACATCTATCATGTGTTTGCTTATTTGTTTTGACTGCAGGACCAATACATACTACACACCGCGGAGTCTCAGAACATATCCCTGCCCTTTGCTTGCAGGCATGGTATGCAAATTCTATAGCCTTCCCACCCCCAATCTTTTACTGCTACATTTATGTGAGCAACGAGGGCTTTACCATCTGCCATGTCTTTTTTTGCCTTGTACCTGTTCGACGAAATGGGTGATCACAATGTGCGTTTACTCGATCGGTTGCGTTCGCCTCGAGTTGCCATCCTAATTTAAAATTTTGATGCGTGAACAAAAAGATATTATAACTAAATTTTGGGGACGAGTGTGAATTGTCAGCTGTGATCCAACAAGGCTTCATGCTCTTGCGTTCAGTGAGCTAATCATACATGATCTTTGGTATTACCATCCTCTGCTTTTACCATGTTAAACGGCAAGTCTCGTAGATACTCTCATACATGAACTTTGTAAGAAACAAGGTAGGATGGTGATGGATGGGGGTTGCATGCACTGGCAATCAGCTAGGATTTCTTTCGAATGCATCAGAAGGTAATGATGGCTCCTGATCGAATTATGCTGCTGTTCAGGTTGCTGCACCAGCTGTGCTGTTCGAGTAAAATCTGGACAAATCAGACAACCTGAGGCTCTCGGAATATCTGCAGAACTGAAAGCTAAGGTTGGACGCCTTTTATGTTTGTCTTGTGGTTTTTCACAAAATGGTTGTATATCTTACTTAACATTATTGCATGTGCTTCGTTTAATCATATACTCATTTAATGAGATTTGTAGCATTGATGCATTAGATTGCTACTAGTATTGAGATTGCAAAATGGCCTTCCAGTTTGGTACCGAAAATTGTCCTACATCAAGCCATACAAGAACAACACTCGTTTCATAAGACATGATTCTGTGGGTTACACTACACATTGGATATTATAGCTGTTGTGCTTTTCTTGTTCGAGGGATTCATTTCCGTCGTCATCTTACACTATGTGACAAATTCTTGTAGGTTATAACTGTAGGTGCTACGGTAAGGTTTAATTATTTGACTCATACTTGTCGCAATTAGATATCCAGAGGATGCATTAAAGACCTCTTAATCTCATACTGTTCTTTCAGGGTTATGCATTACTATTCGACTCATACTTGTCGCAATTAGATATCCAGAGGATGCATTAAAGACCTCTTAATCTCATACTGTTCTTTCAGGGTTATGCGTTACTATGTGTGGGTTTCCCATCTTCTGATATTGAAGTTGAAACACAAGATGAGGATGAGGTATTACATTTTGATTGGTATTTGGAAACTATGAAACTATTGTTAGATTGAGTATTCTCTTTTCAGATACACTGATGTTATGATACATCCACCGACTTTAATCACCTTTTCAGGTATATTGGCTCCAATTCGGACGATATTTTGCACGAGGGCCAATTGTAAGTTTTCTGAGCCTCACAAGATGTTAGTGGATTAAGTAGAAGTTTCGGTTATCAGATTCTAGAAGCATATACGAGGGGGCCAAGCGAGTATTACCACCACCACAACAATTTACCAGGAGTTATTCTCACTCCAGATTGAAGATTCAAGTCCACTTATAATTTGATGCCACCCATATTGTGTAATAGCCAGGCTATGTTAGTTAATTGCCTAGTAATTACATACAAATATTGTGCTAGGTCTCCATTTTGATGCTCCATCACATTTTGTGAGAACATAGCTAGTTTTACTTTCTTCTTGTCAGGGATGACCTTACTTCTCTGTTAACCTGTTATTGCCTCAACTGCAGGAAAGGGATGACTATGCACTGGAGCTAGCCATGGGTGATGAGTGATCGATACCTGATAGACATACTCAAACATTCTAGCCTTCAATCGATCCTGAGCCGATTTCATATCAAGGCCATCACTCTTTCTTTATGACCTAACTAATGTATATTGTACAAGTACTTGGAATTATAATATTGTTTGTATGCTACCACTATGATAAAATTTGTGTAAGAGAGTAGGATGTGTTTGTCATCAGATCCTTGTGGGGGTTCCTTTAGGAACCAAGTTATGGAACAGCGAGTACGATGATCCATCCATCTCATTCAGGTATTTCTCTAAACTAAATTAATTTCCCTCTGCTATCACATTAAGATATATGGGTTCTTGGCTGCACCTCGCACGCTTAATATTTCATGTATGGAAGATAGAGGTGGATTTAAGAGCAACATCAACAACTAGATGATCAGTAATACCTCAGATTCTTTGGATGACAGACATTATTTTGTGCTTATATACATGTCTAATCCACTGTTATAGGCTCAATCGATTACTTGTTTCTTGGTGTTTCACTGCAGAAATAGGGTTATCCTTTCAGAGCAAAATATAAAGTGGTTATCATTCTGGTGGACCAGAAGGAAGAGGATTGTTTGGCTGGCTCTACATCTGTCCAAATAGACAGACATCAATAATTGAGGAAGACAACCAGCATCTCGACACGCTGTCATGGATTAACGAGTGATCGGATCAGGCATCGGTCTCGCGTGGAGATCGATTCGCAAATCGGCTTCCAGCGAAAGACGAGAAGGAAACAAACAGAGATGCTCGGCCATTCGATCTACGCAGTCAACATGACAACTCTTTAAAAAGAAGAAGAAGAGGGATTTGAATTGGGGGCTTATCTGAGATGGACATTGCATTCCTTGCAGTAGAAATCGTTCCTCTCGATGAGAGACCTCAAGAGGAGGTTGTGATTGGAGGGCTTCTTGGGCGCCTTGGGATCACCGCGGGGGTTCGCTCTGATGGGTGGAAGGAGGCAGCAGCCCTCGGCGGAAGTGAAGGAGGCGTCAAACGAGAAAGACTGGGCAAGGTGGGGAGGAGGGTTCGCAGGCCAGCTTCTTTGCTTCTGCTCTTCCTCGATCCGATTCTTATTCCTCTTCTCCTCCTCCTCCTTCTTCTCCTTCTTCTGCTGCTTCTTTGGGTTCTGACCATCGAGCAGCTGCTTTGCCTTTTTCTTGATCGCTTTCATGGCTCCTCCTCCTCCTCCATCGTGCACGATGTTTCCGAGCAGCTCTTCACTGAGCTCAACAACATCATCTCCACATCCTTCGTCTTGTTTGGGATTTCTCTTGCGAAGGGACATGCAGGAGAGCTTCAGAGACAGATCAAGGGCACGATGTCACCACGGCGTTGGATCTTGAAACGGAATCGCCGGGTTGGCAGGAGAACCCAGGAGGAGGTCTGGAGGGAAGAAGATGGAGGAGGAGGAGGAGGTATGAGACGCGTGCGGGGCGAAGCGTTCGCAGGAGATCTGATCTCATTCGTCGCGACCGCGTGGCGTCGTCTCCGCGCCCACTGCGCGTACCAATCGCGTGGGCGGTGATAGTTGCTTTGCCCTGATGAGTTTGACTGTCCCCGGATCCATCGGGAATCACGATGGCTCCGGATCCGGTCCAAATTAGCGTAGAAGCCCTGTAACCGCCAGCTTAGGTAATCTTCCATACCTGGCCGCTTCCCAGAATTCCCAGCCGAACGGGACAAACAACGTTGAGTGCTCCGTCCAACCACTGCACCACAGCGAGGCCCGTGCAACTCGATGTCCTCGCCGTAGCATCTTCAACACGCACGTTGCTACCAAACATGGCTATCATCTTCGGAAACTCGAATTGTTAGAACAACGGTTTACAAGTTTTCTACTAATAAAAGTTAATACCGGGCATCACGCATTGCAATTTCCTCAAATAGGCACCACCACCGAAACTAAAAGTTGCATCATATTCTTCTGGTACTAAAAACTACAAAAGAGCATTAGAGTAAGAAGATGTAGGAAACCCATCCATCCATCCATCCATTCATCCAATGTATACTTGCCGATCTCAGAAGAAAACTCCCCACGAGTTCTCTACCTTTGCCACATGCCAAAATTGCCGTGCTTGCCTTTTCCTTTTGTTTTTTTGGGGGGGGGGGGGGGGGGGGGTTTTCTCCTTCTACAACGGAGGGACGATGGGAAGGAAGAATCTTCTCTCGGATGGGGCAGGGTGGGACTTCGAGGGTCACACCGGCCTCGAAGCAAGGCTGAGAAGCAATCTTCTCCCCTTTTCTCGTGCACACTGGCGCAGTAAGCTGCAGTAAGGCTTACTGCAGCTTATGGTCAAATCACGTTCTTCACACCAACAACTCGATCCCCCATCGACAGCTTACGTCAATTATGCCTACAAATACGTGTACCCGTGGGCCCGCCCATAACGGGGCAGGGATGAGGAAAATAAACATGGATACGGGGCATTTTATATTGCCCGTGCAATTATGGGGTTGGGGATGGGTAGATCACTCCCCACCTCGTCCCCGCCCTACTTATATTATTATATTATATACATGAATATTATTATTCGACTAAAGTGTTACTAAACAAGTACCATCACTAGTTCATCTTTACTATGACAAGGGCTGCATCTAGTCAAAAAAAAAAAAAAAAAAAACCTTGTTAGAAACAAAGGAAAAGCAAGAAATAAAAGAACTTTTCTTTAAAAGGTGTTAAAGAGATTCAAAAGTTACATAATCAGTAAGTCTAGATACTAAAAATAGAAGCTAATTTCTAGAAGCATAAACATATTTATGTTAAAGCAACATGGAAAACACATGTCGTAAGATAACGGAGGCGTGGTTCTTACCAAGGTTAATAGTAGCCAGACGTGAGACAAATTCTGGTGATAGTGGGTGAAGCTGTGGAACATCGAGTTTACTCAAGTCCTGCTCCATCAATCCTTTACGAGACATTTTTTTATGCACACAATTAACTTTCTCTTAAGACACCTGAAAACATTAAAACAGGTTATATCATTTCCTGGTGATCACATATCATACATACATGCTTGAGGATATAAAGTATACACAAACTTGGTCATTTTTTTATTAAAAGCTGATAGCAAATCAGGCGGGCAAAGGGAAGAGGAGCAATCAAATATGATACTTTTGTTAATGTTTATGAACTTCTTCCAAAGCGAAACTAGCAATTTTTGTCACACCTCATATTAGTTAAACATTGGAAGTGGAGCAAATTTGAGTTAACTAATATGATTAAATGAGTCTGCCATCACCAACTCAAGTATACATTTTGTATCATATGCTTCTAGGCTCATCGAGTTAATTGATCAGTTATCCCATGGACCCAGAAAGGACTAGACATGGATGAAGATGGAGACACATTATAGTGTCGAGCCATGGTCTTCCTCATCAAACCTTAAGGGAGATTATGTCACTCCCTTGTCCCCTGTTGGAAGTCGAAGGAAATTTGAGTTGGTTTATAAAGCTAGATGGATCTATTACAACATTTTAGGCCATGTGGTTCTAGGCTGGTCAAATTAACAGCTCAATTAATCCATCAGGTCAGATCATAACAAATCTATTTTAATAAGGGCCATATCAATAATTAGTTGCCAATTAGAAACTAGCACATCAGCAAGCAAGTGAAGAAAGGTTAACTTCAGGCTTTTCTACTACATTATATTCTAAAAGCAATAAGGACTCTTCCAATATTATAGATATGCCAATTTGTAATGATCTGCGATGATCAAAATTCAAAAGGTCATGAAAAGAAGGCAAACTATATCTTGTCACTTTTAGAGGATAAATATAAACTATTGAAGTTTTCTTCGAGAAAAATAGATCCTCCAGTGTTATTCATTTGATGGATGCCTCAACTAAATAGAAAAGAAAAAGCGATGAGTTATAGAGTGAAAAGTGTTGTGCTCTTTAAAGAGTTCAGATGAACAATTCAGTTACGATAACAATCAGAGCATAGAGATGGATCAGGGTGATACACAAAATGATAGAGTGACAAGTGTCTACTGAAAGCAGTCCTTGCCGATAAAGAGTCCTAAGGCCGATAAATGGTAAAGGATTGTAGTCTAGTCTAGTCCAGTATATCAAAGCCAAGTGAACTCGAACCTCATCCGAGTATAAAGACACAGGGGAATCCCTATTGCCCGATAAAAGATTGTTTAAGAAATGGTGGGCAAGTGAATAAATGAGGTTGAGGAGTCTTTTTGTGGCTAGCACATGATAAGTCTGTTAACTATTCTTTCTCAGCCTGTGCTAGTATGCCAAAAATGCATGTATGATGACCAATCTGAAATAGTATCTTGATGACAACATAATACTAAGTTGAATAAACTAGATCTAGGAAAATTAATTCATTAGATGCAAGAAATCTGATACAAATTACAAGGAAAAAAAATTGGGGTGCTAGCAAGTGAAAACAGGAAAATAAAAAAGTCTACCTGACCTCTTTCTGCATAGACTCAAGTTTGACTTGTCAAAGAGAGCAAGAGTACAGAAGCCATTTAAAATTTACAAACTCCAGACACTCTCTAGATTATTATCATAGTTTGTAATAGACTAACTAATTTAATTAATCGGCAGGTATTTCATCGGAATAATGGTCTAGTTTAAACTTTAACTCTGATAGAGTAGTTAGCCTAAGTTCAATTTGTGTTAAAAACACAGTTGAACCCTGGGCCTAAAAACTGAGTGAAACAATGGCACAGAAAGCATTTGTTGACTCCAAATTATAGTTGGACAATGGCAGATAAATTTTAGATATATCCATGGTTGATTTCCTAATTAGAACAGTAGCATATTAAGACTTTTTTAATTTGTACTGTTATTTTTTACTAGCTGTTTTAGAGAGAAAATAACTTTTTTGTTTAGATCTCTGTTGCCTAAAAGTTTAACATAGGTTAGTTATAGCTTAGTGATGAATGGAATCATAATGGATAATGCCAAAGAAACCACTAACCTGTACATTCGCTTTTCCTTGACGTGAAAACCAATGTAGGTTCTATGAAAAGGGTCAGCATTTGATTCTTATTTTCCCTGTTTGTCTACATTTGATTCTTAGTCAAAACCATGGTCCTGCAGCCTAAAACCCATCCATCCATCTTATTTTCTTATGGTAGATTAATAAGAAATTGGCAGCTAAGAGTCGATTTATGCAAGTAGTGTTTTGATTAGAACTCATCGTCATATAGGCAGAAACGGAGAGTCTCGCTACCACCGACGGCCATTTGGAGGTTTGAGAGAGGATCATCGTAAAGAGAGAACAACAAATATCAATCAATATGACTATCGAAAAAACAACAACAACAACAAGCATGAGTCGAGAATCAACAAGTATTCCGACGACCAAGAAGTAGGAAAAAGAAACAATCAAGAACATATGAGGGAGAATACCTTCAAAGACTGGGCGGGCGTGACGATCGGCAAGAATTCGCCGAAGAGAAGAGAGGGCGAGAGAAGAGAACAATCGCAGAGATTATTTTTGATGATCAAAGTCGCTAAATCGAGATCTAACGGATACAGATGCGCTTCTCGAGGGGCGGCAACCCAAGCAAGCCCCGACACGAGTCAGGGAAGGGGGTGTGGTCTCCACCAACAGATGGGCTGAGAGTTTTCGGCCCAACATGGTTTCTGATTTCGTCCTCAAATTCTAAACGAAAAATTGGCCAGAATAATAATCTTTGAAACTTTATTTATTTTTTTATAAATAATCAATCTTTGAAATTTGATGGATGATTTTTATTTGAAATGGAAATATTTCATCGGTCGATCATTGATGTACTATGTAAACTCGTGACAAATAATTTCTCGTGAGTCTACGGGCCGTATCAATGACCGACCGACCAAATACTTTGACATACATATATATTATCTAAATAATTGAATAACAAACCTATCTCTAATGTCTAAATTATAATAAAAAATCGAGAATAATAAATATATCTCTAACGTCCAAATCGTAACAAGAAACCGAGAATGATATAATGTAGTAATCCCACTAGTTTGTCTGTGATAGGAATAAAAGATAAATATTAAAAATATTACATAATTTAATCCATAATTAATCTATCCATACATAATCTAATAATTCTTAATAATTTATAATATTTAACTTTAAATAGGATATATAATAATAATAATAATATATATATTTCTCTTCTCTGTGGGTAGAGAACCACTCTGTTTCGTTTAAATTGGATTATAGTCGGCATAATCCATGGTTACCGACAAACTTTTATTTGACATGACATGCAATGTTGCCAGCTAATTTAGTAGCCGACAAAGTCTTATGCAACTCAAATTATAGTGGCTGGTAATTGTTTAGTGTTACTGTATAGTCTCTCCATCAAGCTTCTATTTTTCCACCAAACTCTTTTTTTCCTAATGTCTCTTTATTTAAAGATTTCTTAGTGCTAAAAAATTGTACTTAATATTTTTCTTAAATTGATTTGACCTAAGCGTTAATCTTTCCTAATGGCTTATTAAACAACACGGAATTAAACCTTACTTTGACGTGTATCGGATGACTCGAGGAAGATATGTAATAAAGCGACATGGGTATTAGGTGGCAAAAGCCCACCAAGAACCTTTTGACGCGCCCAAACCTCCCCTGCATGCTCGTCTAACCAAACTCTACTCAACCCGAGAAGAAAGAGACCGAGCGCGAGTCGCCGGTCGGCTACGTTCACAGCACGTCACCACGCGCGCTCCACCTACCCCTCACTCTCTCTCTCTCTCGACCTACCACCCCTAGGTAGCAGGAGAGAGAGAGAGACGATGGAGGAGGTGCTTATAAATGGAAGTCCGGCCGCCCGGCGTTGTAGCGAGAGATCGACGCGATCTCTTCGCACCACGACGCCTTAGGAGGAAGAGGCAGTGCCGCTGCAACCTCTCTTCGACATCTTCTTCTTCAGTCTCTTCCTGTATCCGCCGGGTATCGTCGTATGGCGCTTACAGTACCTCATTACGTAGATGCAGGACGTCCTGCTGCTGCTGCAGCTGTTGCTATTGCCAGCGTTATTAGCAGAAAGAGAGGATCGTTTACTCGTACTATCGTCGTCAGAGCTTCAGCCAACTTCAAGCAAAACAAGCAGCAGCACGAACAACAGATACGGCAGGGAAGGAGTCAAGATGTACGCAGCCCTTGTCCCTCCTCGCCTCTGAGAACGGCCGACGAGGTGGCTTCAGACTTCGGCCGCGAGATCGCCTTAGCCAACCTCGAGCGCCTGTTCCGGCAGCAGGCCGCAGGGGGTGACCGCCCGCCCGCCAACTGCGGATCTTCCGACCGCCCTGTCCGCGTGGCCTACCAGGGCTCCCGCGGCTCCTACTGCCAGGAGGCCACCGCCAGGGCCTTCCCTTCCTCCTCTGCCTGCGAGGTCTTCCCCTGTGTCCACATGGAGGAGGCCTTCGCCGTCCTCGAGGACCGCTCCGCCGACCGGGCCGTGGTGCCCGCGGAGAACTCCCTCGACGGGCCCATCGACCGCAACCTCGATCTCCTCCTCCGCCACCCGGGCATCCGCATCCTGGCTGAGCTCGTCCTCCCGGTCAACCACTGCCTGCTCTCCCTCCCTGGAGCGCCCAGGTCCAGCCTCCGCCGTATCATCAGCCATCCGCAGGCCCTGTCCCACTGCCGCCGAAACCTGGAAGCCCTCGACCTGGAGGTCGACGAGGCCTGGTGCGCCGCTGACGCCGCCCGCTTCGTGGCGGAGAACCGGGTGGCAGACACCGCAGTCATCGGGAGCCAGATGGCCGCCCGGGAGTTCGGCCTACGGATCCTCGTGTCCAACTTCCAGGATCACCACCAGGGCGGCAACTTCAACCGCTTCCTTCAGCTCGGGCTATCTGCAAGCCAAACCCAGGGGTTCGCCGGAGGAGGAGCGGCGCGCAAGACCACAGTGGCCTTCTCCCTGGAGGGAGGGGCGTCGGACCTGTTCCGGGCGATGTGGATCTTCGAGAGCCGGGGCGTGAGGGTGACGCGCGTCGACCACCGGCCCAACCGTGCGAAGCCGCTCCGGGTGGTGGACAGAGGCATCGACGGGCTGGGGAAGGCGACCTACATGGACTACGTCTTCGTCTTGGACGTCGAAGGCAGCTTGTTGGACCCCGGCGTCGAGGCCGCGCTCGCACGGTTGGAGGAGATCGCCCCCTTCGCACGTGTGCTGGGAAGCTACACGTCCACGTGCCACTCGCACTGACGCTAAATCCCAGCCGAAGGATCAATTAGTTGCCGTATGTATAATGTATACCATATACGTATGTGCGCATGTAAGTTAAAGGGCTGCGCCGATGACGATGGCTTTGGCAATAATGCCAAAGGAAGGAAAAGAAGAAGAAATTAAAATAAAGCTTTTTATTTATATTTGTTTTACATTTTTGTGCAATGTTATTGGAAGTGGTAAATACATTGGGTTTATATTTTTCATCAATCATTTATTTTATAAGTATAAAATAAATGTGGAAGAAATATAGGTGGTGGGTGAGATGCTTAATAATCTAATAATAATAATAATAATAATAATAATAAATGTTATGATCAATAAAAGCAATGGAAAAAATGGATTTGATATAATTAGGACAACTACCACAGCCAACAACCGTCTAATTAGGTAATCAACAATGACACCAAACAACAAAAGCTGAGCAAAAAGGTCAAACCTCATTGCAGACTTAAAATTATAATTCTAAATCAAATTATGACATCATAAAACTTACTTGCAAGTAGACATTCTTAACATCAAAACTAAGTTACCTGTGAACATACTTTTAACTTCCCAAATAGTTGAATTATTATCGATAATTATAAATATGACTTCTAACATTGCTACAATGATTGCCCTAGTCTAATCGTCAACTTTCATTATCATCACCATCGCCATCGCCACGAGTTAATAGTCGACTTCCACCATTGTCGCCATTTGAGTTTTAGTAAATATACGATACATTGATTGTTCCAACAATGCTTGCTTTCAAATTTAGATTCATCCAGCTCTGAGCCATACTGACTACTGTCTACTAAACCAACTGTAAACCAATCCAACGTTGAACTAAACCAACTGTAAACCAATCCAACGTTGAACTAAACCAACTGTAAACCGATCCAACATTGAACTCTTATTGAATCAACGGTCCAAAAATCACTGTTTTGAGTCGAAATATAGTAACTTAGTTGTAAGGGATAAAAAGGTAAAGTTATATATATATATATATATATATATATATATATATATATATATATATATATATATATATATATATATATATATATGAAACACGGCGTGGTGGACGTATTCGACGTGGCCGGTGAGGAGAAGTGACTTGGAACCTTAAGGAGACAGCGACACGGAGGAGGAGAAACAGGGCAGAATTGGCAGGCAATCCGTTGTGAGCGGAGTTGGCGGAGGGCAATGCACGGTTCCGATAAGGGGAGAGGAGGAGGAGGAGGAGAGAAAGAAAGAGAGGGAGAGAAAGAGACGGCAATTGGATTAGGTGGAGACTCGAAGAAGAACAACAGGGTTCTCGCAATGCTCTCCGGAATTATCTGCTTGACATGAAGGTAATATCGTCGTCGCGGCGATCGCCAGGAAGGAGGAGACCGTAATTGGAGTTTGCTTTTGACGGGCGGGGCCCCTCCTCATTCCCGCGTGATAAAACGGTGGTTTCCCCGCCTTTCCATCACCTCCCCTTCTTCGTCTTCGCGCATCGACGTATTGCGGCATCCATCAAAGGGAAAAAGACAGATTGGTTCTTTTGCTCCTTCGGATATTGCCTGAATGATGGGTCAGTGGCCACACGGATTCCTTTTTCGATTATAGATAAGAGAACATTGATGAAGCTTGGGGAATTCGACGCTGAAACCTGTGCAATTCCCTTGGCTTCCTTGAAGTCGGAAGCAGAGCCAGCCAGCCAGCATCGGCTTTGTGTTACAGGTTCCACATCAAAAACATCTTCATTTGCTCCAATAAAGTTTCGACTTCTAGCCCTAATTAGCAGGGTTTTTTTAATTTCTTTATTGGACATGTTCTTTGGTGCTAATATCTGAACTAAGTAACCTTTGTGAAATTTTACAGTTCGATTCCCAGGTCGCATTTGATTGTTTCTCCTCTTTCTGTTTTCTTTGCGTTGTTTGATTAATCTTGGCATCAGTACTGTTCTCGCAAATGTTGCTTAACGATGCAATACTCTAGCTGTTCTGGCCGTTTCCTGTAGATGTCACTCCAAATCAGCCCAATGAATCTTGCTTCTCATTTATCAAATTTATCTAAAGAGATTATGATTCTGGCTATGACTGCATAAAACCTAATTAGACATGTTTCAATTGCCAGTGGTCTTTCTGAAACTCTGATGGTTGTTGGTCAATGGCAGCATGAATTAATGTGAGTCATTTATGAGGTTGACCTGGTTGTTATATGTGATATCAAAACCTGCAAACTAATTCAGTGTTTAAAGTAATAGGAAGCGAACGACATATTCTTTAAGGTAAGGTTGCTTTTGCAACCTGGGTGACTGGAATTTGACCCTCCTACGACCTCTCTGAGTGATTACTTTGATCCTTCTTAGACTCGGCATGGTTGGAATCCTCATCTATATGCTCTACCATTAAAACTTTGGTTAGATATCTTTAGGGTTATGTGTTCTCCGTATCATTTTGAAGTATATTGTAGCACTCGCACACTGTTTTGTGTCGAGTGACTTGTGACTTGGTCTGGAGGCAAGCTTGATCATTTGTTATGTGGATTCCCTTGACTGCAATCATCTGCTCCTAATCCTAAGAAGGTTGGTCCTTGTGTACATACATTTTGGTGGAACAGAACTTTTATAGAGTCTCCAGTAAGTGGTTCTTTGATGTTATTGACCATCTACTTTAGATATTTTTATTTATATATTTAGGAAATGTATTAATTTATTCAGACTTTTAGTTGGCTTTGATTAAAGTCTTTCTTTTGGCCTAACTTTGCGCTGGGGCTAATAGTCATCTCGATCCTTGAGGCTTTAAATATTAGGTCCTAGAGATAGATATGATCTTTTCTTGACATCATCTTTTCCTTAATATTGCAATGTCATAAAAAAATGCTTCAAGAAGGAAAGATGGGTACCCAATAAAGATAATATTAGAAATTTGTTGTAGAAAATAAAAGAAGAAAAAAATAAAAATATTTATTAGGACTAGATGATAGAATTTTAAAGATAATAATATACGGATTTTCAAAAATGGGATAAAAATAGAGTTGGCTTAGAACTTAGACGACGATCATATTAATATTATTTGGACTCTAATGGTAGAACTATGAAAGTTTGTCTAGAGAGTTTTATTATAAAAAAGTCTCTATCTTTTCATATTAATAACAGATGAATTTACTCTTTCATAGGGATATAAATATCCCTAGTGTATGTTATTGCTGATGATATTATCCTAGTTGATGAGAGTTTAAATTTGAATCAGGTATTTAATCCTTAAAAAATTATGGTTTTAGTTTAAGTAGGACTAAAACTAAATACATAAGATGTAATTTTAGTAATACTAGGAATAAATTAGAGGATATAATTAAGCTAGATGGGCAAGTAAGTTTATTAATTAAAAGGTTTAAGTATGATGAGTCAATTATTCAACAAGATGAATAAATTAATGAAGATATTGTATATATAGTAAATATAAGATGTTGGAAATGGCAAGAGGCATTAGGAGTCTTATGTGATCATGGAGCACTTTTGAGGTCAAAATATTTATAAAATAGTTGCTAGATTAATAATACTTCATAGATCTAATATGAGTGTTGTTTGGTAGACGATAGTTAAAAATATCACATACAAAAAGTTTGTATTGTTGAGACGGAAATGTTTAGATAAATATATGAAGTTACTATAAAGGATGAAAAACTTATTTTCATTTATGAATAATTAGGTATCACTTTAATAGAGGATGAAATGAGTCTAAATCATTTAAGATGATATAAATATTTAAGATGGTATATGTACTTAGAGACCTATAGCTTAGAAGAGGTAAAATGATTATTATCAGTGGTATGAGGAAAGATAGAAGAAGACATAGAAGGACCTTAATGGAAACTATATAAACAAAATTTTAAATATTTTAAACATAACTAAATAAATAAATATTTAAATAACTCTTTATAGTTCTCAATGATGATAAAGGATCCAAATAGTCAGAACTTTATGACTATATTCTTTAAGAAATTTCCTGATTCAAAAAATTGCACTTATATAATTACAATATTTCGTAAATCTATCTATAACAGTTTCTTCTGATTTGAGTACCTAATGGGCTATACAAGTGTTTCAACATGATATGAAATGTCAAGGATAAGACGGTATTTGATGCTAAAAGTATTTCGCTAGCGTAGATAAGAGATTAGACAATATTTAATGCTACAAGAAAGTATTTGCATAAGGTGTAGATTTTTAGATACAACAATCTGTCATCCAATCTAGCTAATTTTTTCGTCGTTGCAGGTGATGCTATGGTTGGAAACCGATCATGGTTTGGAGGAGTCCTTTACCGCATTGGCAACAAACGTCAAAGTAGCAATGAAAAGACAATTGATTTTACTTTGACCCCTCTTCAGGTAATTTTTTTTTACAATAAAATAGTTAATGTTTATTGTTGACATATTTCTCCTCTTGCTTACCATAAATTATACATGACCATGATTAACTGCTTTGATTTGGTAACTTTTGTATGCTTTCAACTTAAGTTTAATAATATAATTCTCTAACTGTATCAACAAGTATAGGATGTTAAGTTTCTTGTGATAAATAAAGTTATAGAAATCAAAATATATATTGGATCACTTTTTGTAAGAAATGAAATTTACCTGTTTACATGTATAACTCGACAAGCAGATATGAAAGTTTCAGCAGAGAAACCTATTATGTTAAAGACAGTTTTCAGAGAACATACAATTGTTAGAACATAATTTTCATGTAAAACAACAGGCATCCGTTGATGCTACTGCTATAACCTTTTGATAATTATTAGGACTTGCTCAAGCTTTAGGAATCAAACCCAAGTTGGTGAAAAACTGCCAACTGCAAGCCCTGAGTAAGCAGTGTTGTTGCACATTGGAAAAAGCAAGAAACCTGAAGACTGCTGTTACGTAAGGAGAAGCAATTGTTCGATATGCTTCTTGGTGTTTTACGTGACCATAGTTTTAAAAAATGAGGTTGAATCACCACTAAATTCCAAATAGAAAGATATTAGAATTATGCCAAGTCAAACCCTATTAATTCAATCTTGTATCGGGTTTCAGACAATTGTCACCCATAATCCTATTAATCTAAAAGACTCATAGATACATATCAATCAAGATAGTTGTACACCGGTTCTAGTTAAAACTACATCCTATAGTAACCTATAAATAAAAGACAGCTTAAATTGATTCTGGAAATTACAAGAAAACAGAAAGGTTAGTACCAAATTATTAAATTCTTATTCAATCTGCAAGAGTTTTATCAACTGACAAGAGTCGCTTTCTTGCTTTATGGTGCTTGATATACAGTGCTGTTTTGTTGTTCGTGGGTGTTGCATTCGTAAATAAATTACAACATGAAAGATAAAACTGGCTAAATATAGTTAAGGATTTCTACCACCAGCCTTTTCTTATATGGCTTAGAGTCTGTGTTGATACATTAATAAAATGGCGGATTTGTGGATGAAGCTTTCCCTCATCGAGGGGTTGTTGGTGCATGGGTTGGGGTTGCAAATTATTTGTAGTGAATCATATCCCATCGAAGATGGACTTGATTTTACTTATTGTTTGCCAATTATCTTTATGTGCCCATAGTCACGATCACATCTTTTTCTAGTTGGTGCTTGACATAAATTTACTAAATTTTTGCAGGAAGCACGATTACAAAAGCTTAAGGAGCGTTTGAATATACCATTTGATGAGGCTAGACCAGATCATCAGGTTAGTGTAACCCATTCAGGTCCATGATATTGATATCATATTCTTTTGCTTAAAATGCCACTTGCAAGAGAGAACATTAAAATGTCTGGCACTTAGTAGAAGCTCGTTGCTCATTTCTTGAGAGATTTGTGGATCTTCCTAATATGGTGCTGAATTTTTGTTTATGTATATCCCTCGCTCTTCTTTTGGCAAAATTACTGGCAAGAGTAACTTAAGACAAGCAGTAAATCTCCATGTACTTCTGTTAGGCTTCAAGCATAATGAGCGATTAAGTGTTTGTTGTTTTTTCTTTTTTCCATTCAAACAATATGGTTTACTGTTAAGTATAAATTTGTTAGGAACAGTCAAGTTAATCTAAGTACTTAAATTTTGTGCCACTAGGAAGCTCTCAGAGCTCTTTGGCATGCGTCCTTCCCAAGAACAGAACTCACAGGTCTCGTATCGGAGCAATGGAAAGACATGGGGTGGCAAGGACCAAACCCATCGACTGATTTCAGGTAATCTAGTAGGCATGCTTGTTTCTTCTTTTTCTTAGTCTCTTGCAGATTATGTTTCTTTTACATTCTATATTTTCTTAAAATTGGAATAATTCGCTTGATTGAATTTGTGCCACTGTGTCCATTAGGTGCTGCATAAACTATTGTCAAGAGCCTCTTGGAAATGGTTTGATTCTGTAGCACTAGATAATGGTATCCACAATTTTCTAAATCAGGGTTTATAAATATGGATATGTGCATCGAAATCCAATTGTGTGAATCGGCATGACAAAAAAGTTGTATAATATGCAACTTCTTGTGCCATAGGCACTAACTAACTTTAAGCCAGTATAGTCTACCATTGAAACAGGAGCAAAATGGGTATGAATTCTAGATCAACTTGGTCTTCCATTTTTGTCAAGAACATGTCCATCAAGAATGGTCAAAATATTAGCTAGAGTCCTTGCCATAGCACCCAGAACAACAATTTAGTATCTCTTCTGGTTTGTTGTCCTACAGTAATGAGGGTTTTTGTTCATCAGTTGTCAAATAGGAATATTGTGTAAGATCAGGGTGTTGGCATTGTTAGTTATCATGCTGGTTAGTGTTGACCTATGTTTTCGATTGTTAATTATATCTGGGTTTCACATCCTTTTAGCTAATATATCCTTTGATATCAATTAAATAAGCAGCAACCACATAATTATGAGTTATAAAGGATAATAGTCATTTTTTTCCCATTCTTTTGCAGGGGTTGTGGATTTGTTTCGCTTGAGAATCTATTATTTTTTGTGAGGACTTATCCGGTAGGCTAACTGAACCGCCTTCTTTCTATACTATATGATTCTTTTTGTAGAAACAAAGAATCTGAAAAAGATGAGTTAGTTTAATATTATATTAATTTGTTATCATAGAAGCCAAGGATGGATTTTCTTGCCATGGCTTCGGGTGTGTGCCAATAGCATGCCTGGTTGCATTACTGCTATGAATGATGAAAGGCTAATTTTCTCACTGATTTCAATCTGAAGGCTTCTTTCCGAAGGTTACTATTCAAACAAGAAGGAAATAGAGCCACATGGGAATACCCATTTGCTGTCGCAGGTGTCAACATCTCATTCATGTTGACTCAGATGCTAGAATTGCATTCAGGTTAGTTAATAAGCATGCAGTATCATTTTTAAGAAACGAACGAGCATATCTTATTTTCTTCTCACTAGGATTTACCAGGTTATAACACTACTACTACTACTGAAAACAAAGGAGAATACAACTACTGACTGCATGGTGTTTATGTTCTTCCCTCTGCTGTCTTTGACGGACTAATTCAGATATCTAATATTTTTCTCCTTCCGCAGCAAGACCCAAATCTGTGCCAGCGATCAATTTTTTGAAAGTTCTATCAGGTGATACACAATTTCACTGTGCCTAATGCTTAACCAAACCCTCCTTTTCCTTTTTTTTTGTCTTTGCTTATATTTGTTCTCCTGCTCACAGAAGACGAGGAAGCATTTGACGTTTTATACTGCATAGCGTTTCAGATGATGGATGCTCAGTGGCTTGCAATGGGTGCTTCATATATGCAATTCAAAGTATAAAACTCACTACACTACAAATTCATCAAACTTTTTTTATCTTGTCTGTCTATCGTCTGACATAGCTATCTTCTATGCCTTCTCTTGATGGCTTACTCCAGCAAGTGTTGGAAGCAACAAGGATCCAACTAGAGAGGGAGCTGTCTTTAGACGACATTCACCGAATCCAAGATCTACCTGCTTACAACCTTTTGTACAAATAGGCTCCATCTAATTCCAGTTGTAAAAGTTGTTTTCATAAGGAATTCTTGTACAGTTACAGTTTATCTGGCAGAGACCTTTTTCTCGAGATATAACCAGTGAGTCCATCATAGATTTTTTCTTGTGTGTGTCACATTAATTATGATATAATAAAGATAACAACTCAACAAATTAATACATCATCTCAATCAGCTATTATATATATATTTATATATTATATATATATTTATATTTTCGAAACAGAGCACTCTCAAAAAGAAAAAAAGAGTTCCCTTAACATGTGTTCTCTGATGTCTCTTTTGAGACAAATATAATAAAAATATATTTTAATTAAAAGAAAACACATATTCTTAGATTAAGAAAACATTTTTCCCTGGTCGCAGCCGGTGAGCGGGAAGTCCTTTTCCAACGAACCCCTACGTCTCATGGCGATCAGTCCTTTTCCCCTTGCTGTGGCCGACCAGACCAGACAAGGTCCCCCTGTTCCTCCTCCTCCTCCTCGCCACGCCGCCACCATCACCAGCACCCTGTTCCTTCCCCTCCCAACCGCCATTCTTGATCAATTGCCTGCGGTCCGTCCGCTCCCATCGAATCTGATTCTCGTCTACTGCTCAGATCTCGTTTGCACGGCTTGAATCCACCTCCCCAACGGTAGCTTCCGCCGCTGCCACGATGACCTCGGCGCGTCGCACTTTGCTCGTCACCAACCACGATCGGCCCTTGAAGGGCCAGTCGTTGCTCGGCAGCCCTGCGAACGCTTCTCCCCCTTTCCTCCACGGACTCCGCTGCCTCCTCGGCGGCGTTCACCCGCGCAAGAACCCCTGGAGGCGTTCCGTCCTCGGCGTCATCCTCTTCTCCTTCATCGTTGGTTTCTTCTGGGGCCTCTTATCCTTCGTCGACCTCGACGACTCCTCCGATATCTCGCCGCCCCACGTCTTCTTCTTCGACCCCATCCGCGCCCCTCCCCCCGCGGAAGAGCAGGAGCGGCTCCCCGATCCTTTCGACAAGCTCTTGATCATAGTGACCCCGACGTACAACAGGGCCTTCCAGGGCTATCACCTGAGCCGCCTCGCCCACACGCTCAAGCTCGTGCCCCCGCCCCTACTCTGGATTGTGGTCGAGACGAAGACGGCCACCGCCGAGACCGCCGACATTCTCAGGAGATCCGGCGTCATGTACAGGCACCTCGTATGCCGCAAGAACACCAGCGTCAACCTCCACAGAGACGTCCGCCAGCGGCACACCGCCCTCAAGCACATCAGGCTCCATCGTCTGGACGGAATCGTCTACATGGCAGATGACGACAACATCTACTCGCTGGATCTCTTCGACCGCCTGAGACAGATCAGGTAGTAGCTGGTAGCAGCAATTACATTATTCTTCCAGCATAATCTGCCGATTTATTAGTTTGAATTGTCGCCTCAGATAGTATGACTTAATGAGTGCACTCACAGTTACAGTATAATTCGACTTATTTAAGAAGCCTGAATCATCAGATTTGCTTAAAACGATTAAGACAGAGATTTACCAGATTTGACATGTCTGGAAATGGTAGCTATATGCTGCTGCAGATGAACTACTTGTTGATATGTCTTTACACAAACCTTGACTGTGAATGGAGTACCAGCTCACTTGTATTTTTTTGACAGAAAGAAACAAGTGATAACCATGGCCAATTTCTGAACCTTCAAGTATGTTACAATTAAACATATCGTTATGCTTGACAAATGACCAACTGCATATGTTGCAAATGCTACACTTGATTAAACTTTGAGTACACTACAGTAGGACACTCCTCTGTAGTTATGTGCCTTCTTCAGAATGCAGTAAACCTGAGAATTAACAAAGTCATTTTAGTTCTCGTCCTCTTGACTTTGCAGTAAACCAGTGATTTAACTAAGTCAATTTATGTCTGCTTGAATAGCTAATTACTCCCTACAAGGTTGTTTAGTAAATTTTTGTTACTCTCCTAAATGTTGAACTGTTATCCTTGTACATCATAACTTATTTACAAGTGCATTAGATGGTAAGGGCTTTCGAGTTACTGCCTGTTGATCCGCTTTCTTGACAAAGCAATTTGTGTATATAGGAGATTTGCCACTTGGCCTGTGGCGATGCTTGCTCAAAGCAAAAATAAGGTTATTCTACAAGGCCCAGTATGCAATGGAAGAAAAGTGATTGGATGGCACACGAACAGGAAAGGCAACAATCATAGGAGATTTCATGTTGATATCTCAGGCTTTGCTTTCAACAGCAGCGTCCTTTGGAATCCGAGGAGATGGATGTATCCAAAAGACATCATTAGGCTACTGGACACTGTAACAGAAAGGTTTGAAGTACGTCTTCTGTTTCCTTTCCTTGTAGTTTTTAGCTTGCCAGTCAAAACTTTCACTCATAAAATGTCAAAGCTCAAAAGTAACAAGAGAGAAGATCTTGAATGAATGAAAAATTAAAAAATCAGAAGCATCGAATAGTTGATTTGCATGTCTCAAACAATTTGGAAGATCAGCACTTGTGTTATGTTTCACAACTCCTTTGGCACCATCCTCTCTTGTTCACCTAAATGTTGGGTATTTTTTTTGTGTATATCCTCTTCTTTATTCTGTGTTGGCATTGCCAGAAAATTCCTCTAAACTTGAAATTTTGATTATGCACTGAAGACTTTAAAATTCAGTTATTGGTAAATCTTTTCAAGTTGAAGTGTAGCCAAATTTGGAGTTTTCAACTTGCTAAAAATAAGTTGTGTACATGTAACCTTTTCATTCTATTTAAGTCTACATAACTCGAGGTTTTTAGCTAGCCTCATCCACACTGTTTCTGAACTAATGTTGAATCTTCTTTAGCAGTCAGTTTGGGTCTATTTCCATAGACAGCCTCAGGCCCCAAGGATTACCTGTTCCAGAAAAATAAGAAATCTATCCATAAAACCTTGAATGTTGCTTGAAGCCTTGAAGTTTTTATTTAATAAAAAAATATATTTATATTGTCTAGGTCACAGTATCATCCCCTTACACAATAAAAATTTACTTGGATGCATACAAGGAACTTTATGGTGCTCTTATTTGTTCTTTATCCTCTATAATGTATCACAACTATGAATTAAATAATTCAAATATTGAACACAGTTAGATCAAAGTTTAAACAGCTTATTAATGGAATATGTTAATTCAAGATATTATTCTTATCAGAGTTCCTTTTTTGGTTGGATACGATGCTATTCTTTTCCTACTTGATTGCATACTTTTATCTACTGCTTACCAAATCCATCTTTCGGCAATATAAAACTGTTTTAAGTATAACGTATGCAGGATACAGGATTTATCGAACAGATAGTCGAGGACGAAGGCCAACTAGAAGGCTTACCTAATGATTGCTCAAGGATTATGAATTGGCGTCTGCAATTGGAATCTAGAAGTCTTGTTTATCCTAGAGGGTGGCAGATTTCAAAGAATCTCAATACTGTTGTTCCTTTAAATTAGGAATTCTAGCTTGTCCAAGGTATGCCTACTTAAGTTTGGTTCTTATTTTCTAATTATTCCATCACATTCTTTTAGATATTGGAGGCAATGTTTTGGGCAGCCATCACCTGGGCCCTAAGCTACTGTCCAGTTAATCTTTGTCTCTCTATGTTTACAAGGCTTCAACTCATTTGTGTCCTTACTACTGTTTCATCTTACATTTGCAGCTTTGTGGTCTTTAATGATGGTCTTCTTCGTAGCAAAGCATCTATGCTCAGTAATGGTTCTTTCCCTCCCCCACCCCCATCAAGAGCACATTTAATATGTATTCATTATTCTTTTAGTCAATTTATGTACAAACACATTATAGAAGAGTGATTGTGTTTTTTAAGAAATTGTTTCAGGATCATTTCTATGTTCAGTCGAAGAAATTGTGCTTGATGCCTTCGTTTTCCTTTTTCTTTTTCTGTGTCGGCTGCATATCGATCTGAAAAAGTATTTTTTTATATTATTTTTCTTTTAATCACATTATTAGCTCAGTGGAGGATTGTTGACTGACATCCATGTTGGAGGGGGAAAAAGATGAGCTGGTTCCTATGACATGTTCATCTCTTGGAAGTACGTCTCATAGTTCTCTTTCTGTAGTTTTGGTAGCGTGTTTGTGCCTGTGAGAATAATATTAGTCTGTATCTTTAATGTTGTCAAAAATGATAACAATGTTCGATATTACAGTCATCAAGTTTTGTTACATGGATCGACTCCTCGTGGGCCCTCTCCTATTCAGGTTTACCTGACGTGATAAATTGACTCATCGTGGGCCCTCTAGCTCTTGAAAAATAGTTGGGCCCTCTGCTATCTGCAAACGGGCCGTCAAGCCCAGGGTTCAATCTTCCACGCTTCCTGCGCAAGCGGTCACCCGAGGCCGAGGTAAGAAATGGCGATAAAGAGGAACAGCAGCAGAAACAAGAGCGGTGAGAAGAAGGAAGCTGAAGGGGCAGTGGAGTAGGGGTAAAGGTGGGGGCACTAGTATGAAGAAGCAGCAGCCAGAGCAGAAGCCTAAAGGGGGGGAGAACAAGAAGAAGAACAGGAAGGAGAAGGTCGCGGGAGATGACAAGACGAAGAAAAAGAACTTGAGTCGGAAGAAGATGGAGGGCGTGGGCGAGGATAGAAATCAAACGAACAGGAAGAGGAAATCGAAGGAAGGAGTCACCAAAAAAGAGGAGGCGCAGGAGAAGAAGAGGAGCAGAAACGGGGACATCGGTTTCTCCTCCTCCATCGCCGCTGACAAGGAGTCTGGAGGTGGTGGCAGCGCTTCCTGCAGCTTCCCGATGAGCCGCGTGCGGCGCCTCATGCGCCTCGAGGGCGGGAACGCTAATGTCACCATCAGCGGGATCTCCTCCGACGCCGTCTTCCTCGTCAACAAGGCATCCGTAAGCTCTCCTATACCCTTTCTCTTCGTCTTTCCTTCTTCCTCCTCCAAATCAAGACTTTGTCACTAGGGTTTTCTGGTTTTGGGCGTTTAAATATGGGTTTCTCGATCCCATTATCTTGTGATTTAGATAACAAAACGTGCTGTGGCGGCTGTTTCGCTGTTACCTCATGATTCCTTATACCAAAGCTACAAGGAGTCGTGTATATTTCGAGGGTTTTTTATCTTCTTGGCCATAATCGCATTGCTTCGGTTCTACGAGATGCTTCTGTTTCCAGCTATGATTCGTTTACTTGCAAACTTACCTTTTGGTAATAGCATTCCATTTTTTCCCTCTTCTCTTTCTTTTTTTTTTCCCTTTTTTCTTCCTTGAATAGCATCTTGGTTTCTCTCTCACGTTTAATGCTAATTCTAGTAGTCACATTTTTTCATCTTTATCTCTTTGACACGCTTAGCGTTTTTTTGCCTAAATGCAGGAGATGTTTCTGGAGAAGTTTGTCAAGGATTCTTTTGCTAGAGGGATGAGGAGGCAGAAGAAATCCGTCACCTACAAAGATCTATGTCAGTATCTCTGTCTAAGCTTGGCGAAATGAGATCTTTTTTCTGTTTTTGCTTTATTATTATTATTTTTTTCCTTTGAGTTGCAATATTGGTATATTTCCGTCTTTACTATTCTGATTGAAGGTGTCTCATTACTTCCTAATGATGTTTATTGATCATGTTTTAATTGTGGCTTCCAAATCACGCTCACAGAAAAGAAACAAATTCCAAATTCATATTTTGGGTTACCTGTCAATCTTCTTCTAAACTCGGGGTCATGCCCAACGACCTCTGCTTTTCTTCTATGATCTTTCCTTAGAGACGCATCTGACTAAAACATCAGCACATTAATGACTGTTTTGTTTCTTCTTTCTCCCAGTAGTTTTGATTGTTAATTCACTCATTTATGTCTTTGTAAAATTAACTCATTTATGCAATAATACCTGGTACGGTTGTGATTGACTTGTTTAGATCAATCTATGATTCATAATAGACCTTTAAGTTATAGGTGCATCTTTCTTTCATTGACAAGGTAGAATCCTCTTGATGCTGAATTTTTAGATTGCAGGATTTGATTGCTTCGATTATGATAAACGTGATGCGTAACAACAATGAATTTTCATATAAATGATGAAGCATGCCTTTTATGATGATAGCTATGCGCTAGTTCTCGAAGTTGGCCAATATTGTCTGGTTTTGTTGACATAAGAATAAGCACTTATGACTTGACCATGGTGTTCAGTGTTCCATCTTTTTCAGATCTAACCACTAAAGTTTGTGATTGATCAACTTTCACAATTTATCTTTGATGGAAGGTTATTAGCTGGCTGTTATTGGAGTCAAATTAGGAAATAGGAATCAGTGTTTGGAGGACAATCATGATTATGTGATTTTTTTTTTCATGTGAATATTTTTCTACTTTTTCCCTGAAGATGATTATGATTGTAACATGGTTTTTCCTTCATTAAAAAGGTTTAGCTGTATTTTGCCCAGACTTGCAACATATGGATCTAATAGTTCAGCTACTTGATTGTGATTTGTATAGAGTAGTTGACAATTGATGAGCTAGCTTATCGAGGATTGGTTGGGCTTATTGATGGAGTTTATGGAGATCAACTTTTTCATATGCAGTGTCAGATTTTTAGCATATACTATTAAGTAGGTTTTTCTGGAAAATTTTGACAAATCATCCAGTTTTAAATGAAGGTTTGAGGATTTATTGATTGGCAATTCAAGATTTGATATGGAGGATAATGGGTTCAGATGTATGGATGGTGCAACCGTACTTTAAGCCAAAGTGTACTCTATTAGGATAACTGACAGAAATCGTGATTTGTAAGCTTAATATTGTAGTGTGGTCATACTTAGTTGGCTCTTTCGTGATATGCCTTTGAGATTAGCATCACTCCTCGTATTGACACTTGTGACTAACCTTTTTTTATGCTCCTTTCATTTAAAGAAAAAAAATTCAGTGGTCCATTACAGATTTTGGCAACTGGTCCCGTATACCGGACACAATATTGACCTGTACCTCAGATATCATCAGAAAATTAAGAAAAAGAAGAATTAGATGCTGATCATGACCAATCTGTATGGCACAATATCAGTCCTTTATTGGATCGGTAAATTAGCTGTTGGTGTGGATTGATAAATATCTGTTGGCTCAGGCTGGTAAATATCCAGTCGACAACACGCTGTTCCATACTATGCTGTGTTCCATGTTGAAGATAACAATGTTCTACCTAGCAAAATTTGCCAGCTGATTGATGGTTATGTTGCCATATTTAGTTGTGTGTGACCTCCTTGCAGAACAAATTTAGAACAAAGGTTTGTACAAGCAATCACAAGTTTTCCCATACACTTCATAAAATCCAGATGTCAATCAATGTTGAGGAGTCGGTTTCCATCCACATCCATGCCAAGCACACATGAATCACAGTTGCTCTTCAAAACATAGTTGTCAAGGTGCAACCGTTAGTAACCAACCTGATGGAATTATGAACATAGCTGTCGTATCATTGTACTTTTGTTGGAGAGCTCAACACCTTGGCTTGTTATTTTTGACATTTGTTTTCCTCTTTCATTCATTACGATGTGATTGGTACATGCTTGCATTCATCATACCTGCTGATTCTTCAGTCGAGTATCATCCAGGATTTGGTTTCTTATGTTGCTGCTATCAGTCTGAATCCCGAATGGCTAGGTACTTTTTGGATGGTTGACCTTGCTCGTGAACTGGTTCTGTAGTCTCATGGTGGCAGGCTGTCTGCAAGACTCAGATCCTAAAAGTCCTGAACCAGCGAAGTGAATCAAATGCTACTTGTGTCATTTTCTCGTTCTATGTTTGCCTTGGGTGACTGAATTGAATTGTACTTGGAGAAGACAAATCTGCAACTTGAAAGCTAATGACTCTCAAGTAACTATGACAATGCCTTTTTTTTTTTTTCTTTTTCAGCATCGACCGTCCACTCTAAAAAGAGATACGAATTCTTGTCAGGTAAAATTTTGCATTCACAATCATTTGTGTAAAATGGAAATGACGTATATCTATCTATCTATTGACGATTCCTTTCCTCCTATTGTTCAGATTTTGTCCCAGAGAAAGTAAAAGCCGAGGATGCATTGAAGGCGAGGGCACTCGTCATCGGTACATGATTCCGCCAAAAGCTTCAAATGCGAGAGCACAAAGCAAACCCTATTTTTGTGTGTCAATCTCTGTACCTTCATTAGGTCTCCCCCATGGGAGGAGGGAGTTTTGATATATTGTTGTGTGTGCTCGAGCATGATAGATCGATATGTGAAATACTGAGTTCAAGAGCGTTCCTCTTTTACCCTCTTATCATCCTCGTGTGATTGATGCATTTGGTATTTAAACTATTTCCGTCATGGAAGACTCTTTAAGGTTAGAGTGAGAGTTCATTAGTAAAATGGCGATTTTCTTACAAAAGTTGTTTCTTGCGGTATAGCGTACTAATGTGTCTTTACTCTTTCTTCAAAATGATAAAAATATGCTCGATCATTCATCTTTTTTTTCTAGTTGAAGTCTATTTTATAACTAATGTAATTTTAGTCATTAACTTTTTAAGTCTTTATGGTTTATTTTTGTCTAAATGATTTTTATATTTTTAAAAATATAGCATATAAGTTCTTTCCATCAAATCTGAATTAATCGTTTGAGTTTACTTATATGATAGGTGGATTCATAATAAATCATTAATATAATGACATGTGTAATTTAGAGTTAAGGTTTATTTTAGCTCTTATGGTTTTCACAATGAACTTCTTAAGTCCTTATAGTTTATTTATGTTTAAAATAATTTATATATTTTTAAAAACGTAACATATAAGTTTCTCTCGTTAAATTTGAGTTAACATATGTTAAAATCTATTTACGTGGCATGCTTACTCATAATATATAATATTATATTATGTTACTTGTCACTCATCAACTCTAAGGCATATGTCATCATGTTGCCCACAATAATATTACTTATCCTCGCGAACGACACCCGCTTTGATCCTGATAAGTACCACCATATCTTGTAAGCCATCTCCCCCACGAAACACGACATCATAAAGACGAAGAGCAGGCGAAATGAGCGATTAAGTTAGTCCATGTAGCCCTCCTGCACTCGCTCGCTCTCCTCGACCAGCTTATTGAGGAAGAGGAAGTGACGAAGGTCATAGCGGCGGACGAAGGTAGAGAGACAGAGGTAGGAGAGGCCAGAGGGAAAAATGAGGAAGAGTTGGACCACCACGTCGTAGGTGCGATGGGTGGGGGCGTAGGAGAGGATAAAGTGGGAGGTGGTGGAGACGAAGACACCCAGCAGGAGGAAGAGGGACAAGGAGACCACTGCATATCTAACTATCACGAACGTTCGTCACGCACCCACAACATCTTTGCTTAACGAACTGTTCATCGCTTTTGCATGCTTGTGCAGATGCTTCGCAACATGTTTTACCTTGGTTTTGTGTGTGTTTGTTGAAAAAATGTAAGCAAAAATAATTCATGGTGCTATAGTGCGACCGCTCATCATGCCGGGCATAACTACCCTAAAATGGCTTAGTTTTCACGTGCCAAGCCTGTTTTTTTGTAGACCACAACCATGCGTGAAACGTCGCTCATCTTGAACCCTTGGAACCCCCCAAATGACACAAGGGTGGATGGGGCTTCGGGGTAGTGTTGGGCGTTGATTGGTATACATAAGTTCACATATTAACTTAACGAGAACTTGTCATCACACCCGACACCTGGTGAGCAATCGTTTATGGGCTTATGACTGTTTGTTTTGCCTTTTAAAGTCATTGTTTTCTCCTTATTCTCTTTTCTTTCTTACACTCAAAGTATTGGTTGAATTGCTTGTAAAGCTTTTTTCTTCACGAGACGTTAGAACTTGTCCACTGCTCGCTTTCGAACTAAATAACTTGCTCTTTTTACAAGTCATATGAGACATAAGTGAGGTTACAAATTAGCTGACTCTTAGGGGATTTATATCACAAGGGCGCCTCATGACTTAGGCAATCCTAGCTAAGTCCGATAAGTTGGCACAATGGTGTTTCACAACTTAGGCAACTCCAGTTCGTGACTTTGTCACAAGGGTGCCTTACGACTTAGGCAATTCTAGCTAAGTCTATGACATTGTGATATCAGAGTAGGTAATTAATTTGAGCAAACAGTGAAGAAACTTTACAATATTGCCATGACGAAGCATCATGGTGAATTGAGCAAGATGGGACAAGTTGAACCATTGCCTTAAGTGGCCACAGGTGGGCTGCAAGTGCAAACACGACGAGCAAAGAGTTGACTATTCTTCGAGAGTAGAGAAGGGTCAATCTGGAGTGCCAACTAAGGAAAAATAAATCATAAAGAAAGAGTCACAATGGTGGAAATCTACTTTGATGTTCTTGAAGTAAGTTTGAATGAACTCTACTAAAGCCAACGAATGCTTCTTGGGATAAAATTTACAAGGTTGATTTGGTTCTTCAAAATTTATCAAATTTAGTTGAATTTAAAAAAATTTATCATATTCACACATTAAATTAAGTATAAAATATTAATTTAAATATATATAAAAAAGAAAAGTGAAAAAAAAAAAAACAAAACAGGATGAAAGTGTGATTGATGGCACTTTTGCCCAAAGAAATCGTCTAAAAACAATCGTGCTTATTAAATGTTATGAACAATAAAAAAAAATATACAATAAAGGGTTTTTATTTCTTTTTTGGCATTGGTTACGATTCCTACGAAAAGAATGGTTGCGGTGAGCTGCTCATGTTTGGTCACGCAACCCGTTTCAATATGTTTACTACATTCCCCACCCAACCAAACCGAATCACCAAAGAGGAGGTTCCTCTCTTCTTCTTCCTCTTTGCGGCATCCCTAGCTTCCTTCCGTCCGTCCCCGCCGAACAACCCAGATTTCTCGGTAAGAGGGGACAGCCGATTCCGTTCAGAATTCTCATCCTCAGATGGGGAACACGGGGAGCAGCACCATCGACAATGGCCATCGCCGGAATTCCCGCCACCATCACCACCTCCACCTGCCTCCTTTCGGGGCCTCCGATGCTCCTCCCCTGCCACCGCAGCCACCGCTGCAGCCTCAGCAGCCGGAGATCGTGGCACAGTACCCCAATCCCTACTTCCCGTACGGCTACTACCCCAGCCCGTCGCCTGCTATGCCCGTGCCGCTCCCGGCGCCGTTCGACCACCACCAGCGCCGTGAGTACCCGTTTCACCACCCGGGGTGGGCCAACGGTGGGAGGTACCCCTACGGCGCTCCGCTTCCCGCGCCTGCCCCCGCCCCCTACGTCGATCACCATAAGGCTGTCACCATCCGCAACGATGTTAACATCAAGAAGGAGACTCTGAGGGTCGAGCCTGATGAGCAGAATCCCGGCCAGTTTCTTGTGGCTTTCACTTTCGATGCCACCGTTGCTGGAAGGTGAGCCTCCGTCGCAGAGAATACAAAATTGTTCGTCCTTGTGATCATCTCAACGTGCAAGTTGTTCTAATTTTCCTAAACTTCTTCTTCTTCCGCCTCGTCAAGTAACATGTTCCCTTAGGAGTAACTTGTTTAAACTTGGCTTCACTTAAAAAAGTTTTCTATTGATTCATCAAGTATTCCTTCTTGAAAAAGTAACATCCATAAGCAATAACTAAGAAGGTAAATTGTGTACTCCAACCCGATGTGATCGTTCCGTTGTACTATTTGTCTACTTTTCTACTCTTTCCTCTGATTTTGATGAACATTTGCTTTGATGCACCGCACAGAACTGACTTTCTTTGTTCCGTTAGTGGCTATTCTGATCATGTTGGTTCTTTTCAGTAGCATTTTTTCTATAGCCATGAAAGTTACATCTTGTCAGATATGAATGAATTGCTGCCAGTTTGAAAATGTCACCCTCTTCTGTTTTCCTATTCACATGGACCTAACTATGTCCTGTTGTCAGCCAGATAGCTATTACCAACCGGCGGCAAGCCGATGGCAGTGGTCCAGAAGTATGCATACCTATGACCCACTTCCGATAGGTGATGATGAACATTGGACTACCATATTATTCATGGTGCTCAGCTCCACAACAAGGATGTTTTCAAGTCTGGGCAATGATAAGATGTTGCTTAACCCTACAAATTTTGGTGTTTATAAACTATCTCATCCAATCATGATTTGAAATGAGGAAGATTGGAATGTGGAGCATAATATAAATAAGGAATGAGTGGTCCAAGAAAATCTATTGGAGTAGGGACTGAATATATTGCCGTAATCCATAATTAAGTTGAGGTTAGATAGGAATAGCTGTTCTTAGTTAATTTTGGCAACTGATCAATCAGTCTAAATGTTGAGTTATTGTGTAACTTCTGGTGGCTTCTCGGCGAACTCCTTGACTCACCTAGATTCCTCATCCAGGAGCACCACCCTGTACTTTGATGGTTCAGTAACCTGGCCATGTTGTGTCAGGTATCCGCAATATGCTCAAGATGATGACCACCATACTTAAAAGCCACTTATGTGTTCTTAGTCCTGCAAAACTCCTAATTGTAAACACGTGTGTTAACACACTAGAATTTGCTGTCCAATTGTATAGATTACAGTAGGGACTTCTTGATTAGTTGAGGTGGATCTCAATTCAAATAATTCAAAACTTAGAAGTATATTAAGATGAGCGCTTATAACAGTTTTGATGTTATCTTCTAATTAATAGCTAAATTATATTTTAAGAAATTTTATTGGGTTGTTCATTCTGGGATTTATAAATTACAGAGCCAGCTACTGCAGTAACAAAATATATCTGGAGAAACTATCGCCACATTATTTTTGGATCCTAGTTACTATTTTCACAAAATGATTAGTTTAACTGAGCCTGTGATGATCCCACTAGAGTAGCATGGTTATAAAAATGTGGGTTCTTCATCCCTGGTTGGGAATTCCACTGTAGCATTACTGGACCCATGATATTCATAATTTCTTTC
The DNA here is from genome assembly GCF_036884655.1 of Musa acuminata AAA Group. NCBI lineage: Eukaryota > Viridiplantae > Streptophyta > Magnoliopsida > Zingiberales > Musaceae > Musa > Musa acuminata. Next base: position 347,386 of record NC_088359.1, read on the forward strand.
TGTTTCAATTAAAGCTAATTACCTGCATATGAGAGTTCACTGAAGCTAGTTCAACTGTACAAATTGTGTAGGGCCATATGAATGTGTTATGAAGTTGTTTATGACTGCATTACTGTTGTTGCAAGTTGCAACTGGGTTTTTCTTTCAACCATGTGATATACTCAGATTGACTTCTTTTCATCCATCTGAGCTGGGAACTACTTTGAAGTTATAACTGCAGTTTGTATATTTATTGTTTTTTTCCCATCCACATAGTGACAGGAAGCTTATAATCAATCTGAACAAGAAAATGATGAATTCTTTGTGGTGGTTGGTCTGGTGAATATGATGGTGGATCTTGAGTTGTCATTTGTTCATGCTTAAGCATGGAGATGTCTTCACCCTTGTGCAAATATTTTGGTAGTAAATGTCTTCATGTGCATTTTTTAGATAATATTTCTAATCTGTACTCTCTTTTTCATTCTGCAAACAGCATCACTGTCTTCTTCTTTGCAAAAGAAGGCTCGGACTGTAACTTGATCACAGTAAATGAATTGCTTAAACCAGTCACAGTACCTTTTAAAGAAGGTCTGGGCCAGAAGTTTAGGCAACCATCTGGAACTGGAATTGATCTCTTCCTGGTTGATGAGGTGGAGTTGATAAAAGTGGGAGAATCAAATGTCTACCCCCTAGCTGTGAAAGCAGAAGCTTCTCCATCCAGTAATCAAGATTTTGTTGAGCACCAGCAAGTACAATCTTCAGACTCACAGATTACACAGGCGATTTTTGAAAAGAAAAACAATGCTGGTTATGATGTGCGTGTGACGAAGCAGATCTTATGGGTAAGTGGAACCAGATATGAGTTGCAGGAGATTTACGGTATTGGCAACTCAGTTGGTGGTGAGACTGATGAAAATGATTCTGGAAAAGAATGTGTGATTTGTCTTTCAGAACCACGTGAAACCACTGTTCTGCCTTGTAGACATATGGTATGTTGAGCTAAATCGTAGCAAACAATTGTTTGTTCTTATATTGCTCTATCTATTTTGATCACAGATTAACATCCTAATATCTGTTTAGCAAGTAATTTCATGATAAATTTAAAGTAGACAATGGTCAAAGGAAGTAACATCCTAATATCTGTTTAGCAAGTAATTTCATGATAAATTTAAAGTAGACAATGGTCAAAGGAAGTTGGTTGGTATCTGATTCCTTGTTTGTACAATAGTTGACTGGATATTCGTGAAAATTTAGGTACATGATAGATACTTATAAAACCATTTGTAATCCATATTACATGAGCCTTTTCTTTAGGGAAAGGAAAAAAGCTATGCAGCATCGATGCATACATTTGGCTTTCTAAAGCACATATTCATGCATGTATTGTTTGGATATCTTGTTATTCATTGTATCATGTTGTTTATGTAGTTTGTTGGTTCATCTATGATATTTAATATGGTAATAGCTAGCTCCGATGGTTTTACATCAAACTCATGTAATCATAAATGTTGAGATTTTTTGCTGTGTTGGAGTATATTCTTCGCTTAAATTTATGCCTACTTACCTTTTTTTGTTTGTTCATGTTTGTAAGTTTGTATTTTTAAAGGTGGAAAGCCCAAGTAACCTAGAGTTGTTATAGTATTTTTTTTAACATTCTTTTTACACAAAGAATAACTGCATAATAATTAAGGATCCATTTGGTTCATGCTATTATAGCTAATGATTTTTTCCAACTATGAAACAGCTTATAACCAAATTCTTGAAGATACAATGTGCTGAATTTTAGAAAAAGAAAGGGAATTTTTTGTTTGGTACACTGATTTGTATAATGATATGTATGAGAAAGTGACATTTTATGGACGATGTGAGGTGGAGCATCTTAAATGGTTTCATCATGAGTCCTAATGTATTTTCCCTTAATCTTCAAGATTAAGTTTCATAACGGATGGTGTTTGCTGGTAACATTGCTTTGAATTATGATAGTAGAGTGAAAATAAACTATAAGGAACCGTGGAGACAATCTCTGGAAAAATGAATAGATAAATTACATTATCGGTAATACAGTAAAAGAGATGGAAGTATGGAAAATATAGATGGTCAAAAAAATTATAAAAGGCAAATAACTGTTGGTTTCTTTGACTTATTGCTGAAGAGGTAGTGGAGCCATTAAAACTGAAATGTTTGGTTAAATTGGATAAAAGTTTCTTGAAGTGGTTGCCTTCATGGAAAATATAGGATATACTGAGGGCAAGTTATCTAAGGTGAATTAGACATGCTAAATAACATCTACCTGGCAAGATGAATTGAGTGTGACTTGGTTCAAGAAAAAGACTCCAGAAGAGATATAAGAAGACTGAAAGGGCTTGGCCTGGAAGGATTACCATGCGCTTGGTTTATTTTTGGGCATTGTTCTTGACCTAACTTAATGGCAGAAAAGGATCCATGTAGTTGACCTTGAGTAGCCATTAACAGCAACTTTGTTGTTTGCATTACAACTTATAAGAGTAGAAATTAGGAGAAATGTTAAAGGGCTTAATCTCAGTAAGGAATAAAGCAGATAATGGTCCCTATTGCTTAAGTACCGGGTTGTCAATAATCAAGTTTAGGAGAAATGTGAAAGGGCTTAACCTCAGTAAAGAATAAAGTAGATAATGGTCCCTATTGCTTAATTACAGGGTTGTCAATAATCAAGCTTATAACGGAGCTACTTGTAGAAATCATGGTGGAAAATTAGCCAGATAGCTTGACAAGAACTAGCACTTCAGAGGCTTTACAGAATCAACTGTTATGACCAAAGCATTGACATGCAAAAGACAAGCATGTCTTAATAATTCTTAAATTTACTGACTAGCATCCTATTTTCCTTGTAGATTGCCTGAACAGCAACATGTAGGGAATGTGAAAGTTAATATACAATGATGCTGTTGCAAAATTCTGCAACCTCTAAATTGTGGCTCCTACAAACTAGAAAATGTGAGATATCTAAAGACATTGATGTTTTGTTGGGCACCAGTGTTTACATCTTTAAAGCATACATTCTGTTGCTTAAGTTGAGTGCATTCTACTGAAGTAGGCATTTTGGATTACAAATCTTTATGTTCTTGCATTTTTAGCATATTATCTGCAGAAAGTCTTACGGAAACATAAACAACGCTGGATTTCTTTCAGATAGATCTAACATATGCATCTAAATCGTCTCTCTTCTTGTTGTAGTGCATGTGTCGCGAATGTGCGAAGGTGCTGAGGTTCCAAACAAATCGATGCCCAATGTGCCGGCAGCTGGTGGAGCAGCTACTGGAGATCAAGATCCATAACAGAGCCGAGAAGTGACAAGAGAGAGAACACCCATCTCATCAAAAGTCCTATGCCCTGGATCCTGAGCTTGGTTTCAAGAGAGAGCCAGAATGAGGCATATGGTAAGAACTGTATGCTTGTGTGTATATAATAATTGGCAACTGTGATTTATTTCTATGGATAAATAGCTGGGGTTTGGACCGTGCCAGATGTATATTCTTCTTAGCATCAGCTTGTGTTTGTGAGGGTTGTTGAGGCGTCACTGTATGAGACACTGTTGAGTTGCTGTTTCTTACAGGTGGGATCTACTGTATCTGGTTGTAGTCAAAGAATGAGCGAGCGGTGAAGTGTTGACGAGATCCACTCTTGTATTTCATGCAAAATAAATCTTAGAAGCTTCATCCCAACCATTGCTGTGTTTCAATTATCGATTGCCTATGTATCTGATACCTTTGGCGGCTGAGACAGGAAGATCCCACCTACCCGTTGTTGACACCACGTGGTAAATGCGGCCCCTCGTTATTGGTCGATATAAATCAGATCGGCTTGAACCAGGTCAGATATTTTGACCGGCCGGGCCAAGGTTACGGTTCGATTCGGGGGAATGCACGGAACCGGCTACGTCTTCCCCGATGGCTCGAGGGGTAGGTGAGGCTTGTGGTAGGTCGTTGACGGCCTCCCCAGGCACGAAATCCATCCCATTCTATATATTTTAATTCCTCCCACATCTAATCGGGGCGGTAGGAGGAAGGGGGAGAAGAAGCGAGAAGCGGATCCATCGATTGATCCATGGCGGCTTCTTTTTCTTTCGCTTCTTCGAAATCTTTACTCGGGGGAAGGAGATCCGACGGGGTCTCCGGCCTCGGCTTCCGTCAGCCCTCCGATCTTCGTCGCCTGTCCTCCTCCGCCATCCAGATCTCCATCCGGCGCTGGGCTTCCCTTCCCGCCAGAAGGCTCGGTGAGCTCCCCTCTGTCTCCCCACCGATCACCCTCTTTCCCTGGTTCCGTTATGATGACGTTTTATCATAGTTGCTTGCGGTCTTCAGTTCAACAAGTGATCTCGTCTTCTCGATGACCGAGCTCATCATGCGTTTCTGAAGCTGTAATTCTTGTTGCATCATGAAAAGGAAAATTAAAAATAAAAAACTTTGAAATCTCTCATCTTGATGTCGAGAATCATGTTCATCGCTAGTCGGTACCAGTGTCATGGTTGCTACTTATTTGCGGGGCCAAGCTTTCTATGAGTCATCAGTTTATGCATTAGATCAAGAAGGGGTCTGGAGATGATCTTGTGTAAGAAAACGAAGGCAGATTCAGATTGAACACAAAGGAAATTTTGACATAATAGAAAACGGGAATTAAAGGTCTTCGTTGCCCTTATTTTCTCTGCCATGCAAGAAAGCTTGTAGACCAAATGATTTTATACATAAAATATCAGATTTTAGATTTATGTCGTCAATCAATCAGACCATGCCCGACAAACTCTCATGGCTACGTTTCTTGCATCATGAATTACAAATTCAACAAAATTAATAGCCAGGGAACAGGTTTGTATCATACACCTCAACACTACCTGTGCAAAAACTCATGCACTACCTGTGCAAAAACACTTTTCCTAAATTGTCATCCGAATATTAGCAGGTGAGTTTTTATCTTAGACTGTAAATTCTAATATTTTACTGCAATTTAAAGTATTACAATAAAGAAAATCTACCTTTGCGTCTTCTGATGCAATCTAGCTCTTTTTCCCACCTTTGTTTCTAGTCATCAACTTCATATGAAGCTCTTAGACGTAAGCTACAATATTAATATTGTTTATCCATTTTACTTGTGGTGACATCTCCTGCTTATATCAAGTTTAGCTTAGAAATTAGGTATACTTAATTTCCAACAGGTAGATGAATCTGCTTAAACTCAATATGTCATTGTAGTTAAATGTGTCTTGTGTGAGCCAATATGTCTGTGGATCAGTGGATGTGCTAATACCTGATCAATGTTCAACTGGCTGTATTTTATGCTTGTTTGTTTACGTTTGATCTCTAACTGGAAATTGCCTGCAAGAACAGAGGTGCGGGCAGGTGGAGATAAGTTTGGAAAGCACTTCGAAGTTACAACCTATGGAGAATCTCATGGAGGAGGTGTCGGTTGTGTAATTAGTGGATGCCCACCCAGAATTCCTCTTTCTGAAGAAGATTTGCAATTCGAACTCGACAGAAGGTCTTACGCTATATAGGCAGCCAGTCATTTCTTCACATGTATTTTGTTTATAACTAATTTTGCATTTTGTGTAACTAGGTGTATTTTTGTTTAACATTTGTGGTTCAATCTCCAGGAGACCAGGACAGAGCAGGATAACTACACCAAGGAAGGAAACCGATACATGTCGAATTCTTTCAGGAATCCATGAAGGTAAGTTACAGTTTCTCAATCATTGTTTCGTTAATTTCCTCATTAGTTCTTTTAACAGTGTATCCTTCTCATGAGCATGCTCTAATTTGTTGATGTGAGAACTTTTACTGCAGGAATGACCACTGGAACTTCAATTTGCGTGTTTGTACCAAATACAGATCAAAGAGGACATGTGAGTGCCTGTGATAACAAAACTTTGATATTCAAACACAGGAATAATTTAGTCAACGTCCCAAAGTTTCATGAGTACCATTGCTTCCTGGTTCTTATAATAAGCCATAGAATTACACACAAACCTAACTCATCGTTAAATAACCCCGTCTGATGTTGAAAGCCATGTTGATATTTTCTTCAACTTCTAACTGTCTCATACTTGGTCTTTTGTAGGACTATAGTGAAATGTCAATAGCATATAGGCCTTCTCATGCAGATGCAACATATGATTTCAAGTATGGTTTGAGAGCGATACAGGTATCATATGTTCCTTCCTGTTTTTATCTTATCTTTTGGTAGTCCTAGAATTCAGTCTATGTTATATGAGTTTATTACTGACATGTGAAAGATCTAATTTCATACAATGATGTTAATCATCAAATTTCCATAATTGAAGTTATCCTGATATGGAATTGTAGGGAGGTGGCAGATCATCAGCCAGAGAAACTATTGGAAGAGTTGCTGCTGGAGCTGTTGCAAAAAAGGTTCTTAATATGTATATGGGAACTGAGGTGGGTTATGTGTCATTTTGTTTTCACTGGTTTTTAGATGATTACCAAAGTATGCTGTCCTTGCATGGATAACCTTCACCTGTGATCCTCTGATCTCACACGTGCTTATTTAACATAATTTTGAATTTTTGGTATGTATTACGAACTTAAGTCATATTTTAGCCTGAAACATATTGTCTGATTGACATACGCATGCATGCTAGTGATGTAATAGCATTTTTTCCCCATATATTGTCAAAACATACACATAGATTTACCTTATTTTAATATCTTTGTTCTCGCATACTGTGCCTATACATTGGTCTGCTAGGAATATGTTCATAATATGTTGACTGTGCACTGAAAGAATGGCTGAATTAGAGTAGAAATGAATCATGTGATATGTGCTTCCAGTTTTGGACATCATTTTATGATTGATAATGTTTGTTCCATAAGGAGCCATTATGTAGATAGAATTCATTAGTTCTTGGCTGATGAAAAAATGTGGTCATAATCAAGGTTCTAAATATCTTACCATATCGGTGTATAGAGTCTTGTTCGGTACAGTACCGTATGGCATATCGAGTGCCGAGTGGTACACCTAAAATAGGTATAAAACCCTCCAAAAATACCTGAAAATAGAAAAAAAAAAGTTAGGATAGGGTTTTTAAGTTAGAAATAAATATTCATTTAGTATAGTTTTAACAAAACTAATGTAAATTAGGTAAGAATAGTGCTACATATTTTTTTCGGGCTTTGAGGAGTAGCCTTGTGCAAGATTCACAATTTCTGTCTATTTCGGATCTTCCCTTCGTTAATATTGAATTATCTATAGAAAAATTATTTGAATTGTTAGATTATTTTGTATACAACTTAAATTTTAAGATTCAAATGAATTAAGTAATCACATGTGTAGATATATCTGATTCTATCACCAAAATTAATGATAGACCTCCACGGGTGATGAATCAGGGTCGTCAATCCTATGTATCTCTATATCAATATGATATGTTTATCGGACTCAATCTTGAAATTGATCTGACGACATAGTGTATTGATACACCATATGTCATTGGTGCATCAATGTAGTGATGATTATAGATTGATCGTTATGGATCACATGTGTCCGAGGCGGTTTCTGAGGCATGTATTGGTGGATGCCAGAACTTCTACTTTCACTACTGATATGCTGCTCTGTATCATACTGTTGCTCGGATAAGTATGACCAACTATCACCGTACTACTGTTGGTCGTAAGATTCTCCATAATACGATGAATGTGAATACGATGAGCTTCATTTTGTGTTTATATTGTGTAGGCTCTGTCGAATCTACTGAAAATCATCCACTGGCTTACCCTTAATCCTCTCAAATTAGCCTCCTAAATTTGATCCAATCTACAAATCATTACTTTGTTAAGTTTAGGAGAGTGAAAATATGAGAATAATAGAGAGACTATGAGTAAAAATGAGTTTGAGAGAGTTTAAGAGAGTGTGAGAATGAAATGGATTAAAATAGGAGGGAAAAGGGTTTAAAAACCCTTGAGGAGGCCTCCAACGGTCAAATTGATCGTTGGAACACTGTTACCATTCGATAACGGTTGGTTTCGACCATTATCTGCTGGTACAAGTTAGTAACGATCGAAATTGACCAGTACTGATCGGTACAGGTTGATAATGATCGAAATTTCGACCGTTACCGCTCGGTACAGCCCCGTATCGCCCGATACAGAGTCAAATACCTGATACCGCCTGTTGCGGGTGGTCCACGTGCCGGATTGCTGGTGGACCGGTATGTATCGGGTGGTGTCACTTTGTAGTTGCAGATAAAAGTATATAAGGTGCACTTTGATGCTTGTACGAGTAGTTGGTATCACCATTATTTTTCCATGTCTGAGGGTCTCTATTCATGATATCGTCATGTAACTCAGTTATGTGTACACGAACTGGCTGTATAGGATTCTACTTGTAGTCAGTGATTTCAATAGGCGCTCGGGCGCTCGCCTAGGCGCTCGGGCGAGGCGAGGCGAGGCCCGAGCGCCTCGCTTCATGTCCAAGCACCTCGCTTCAATGAGGCGCCGCCTAGGCGCTCGCCCGAGCCCAAGCGCCGAGCGCTTCGGGCGAGCGCCCGGGTTAAACCAGGCGACCGAACCAGTGTTTTACGTCTGGTTCGGTCTCCAGTGCTTTAGTTGGTTCAATTGAACCAACTAAATTACCGATAGGCTCCCTCTCACGATTTCCCCGACTTCCCCAACCCTAACACTCACGATTTTGCCGTTGAGATTTCTTCTCCGTTGTCGTTGCTCTCTGCTGCCATTGTCGCTACTCGCCGCTACCACAATCGTCGCTCATCGCTATTGTCGTCGCTCGCCGCTCCCGCTCCCACTCCCACTCCCACTCCCACTGCTGCTCGCAGCTCCTGCTCTCACTCCCGCTATCGCTCGTCGCTCCCGCTACTACTGTCGCTGCCTTAGCAGCCTCGGTCTTCTCACACTCTTCTTACTATATTGTTAACAGTATATTAACAGTATACTGCTAACTGTATACTAATAATAGTATTTTTATTTATTAGATTAATAATATATTATTTTGATTTTAATACTATTAATTTTTATTTATTTAAAATTATTGTTAGGTTTCAGAATAAATGGTAAGTGTACAGAGCAACTCAATAGATTTGATGTAAAATTTTATTGTTTTGATTTTTGAGACTTTTTATTAATATGACATTGTGATTTTGTACTCGATTTTCTTAATTTAATAACATATTTTTTATTTAAATAATTATATTATATATTTTTATATTTTAGCGCCTCGCTTCACTCGGGCGAGCGCCTAGACGAGCGCCTAGCGCCTCGGGCGTTTTTGGACCTTGGCGCCTTTCGACGCCTAGCGCTTTTTAAATCACTGCTTGTAGTGATCCTTAGCTAAAAATAGCTAATGCAAGATTTTCAATTAGTTCTTTGTTTAGCTCTACATCTGTTTAACATCGCTTTTGTTCCACTGCAGATTTTAGCATATGTTTCTCAAGTGCATAAAGTCATGCTTCCTGAAGGAGTGGTTGATAATGAGACTGTGACCCTTGATCAGGTTTGTTATTGCTCAATTCTTTGAAATACTATTCCCATTTCCTCTAATCGTATTATGGTAAATTGACTAGATTTTTGCTGAAAACTTACCAGATCGAGAGTAACATCGTTAGATGTCCAGATCCAGAATATGCTCAGAAAATGATTGAGGCCATTGATGCTGTGCGAGTTAAGGGGGACTCCGTTGGTGGCATTGTGACTTGCATTGCAAGAAATGTTCCACGTGTAATTGCTTCACCTGATTCAACTTTCTTATTCTAATCATATAGCTTCTTCTTGGTGATAATCTATAATATTCTGCAATGAATTGGATTAATGGAATAACTAACTAGCTGGAAATCTTGTTCTCGTATACTCTGAAAACATTCTAAACCGAAACAACTGTAATCAGGGACTTGGGTGTCCGGTCTTTGATAAACTGGAAGCTGATTTGGGAAAAGCTATGTTGTCTCTGCCTGCAACCAAAGGATTTGAAATTGGCAGTGGATTTGCTGGTAGGTACATGTAGACAGGTAGCTTTTCTATTGTTTTTCGTACCCACCTGTGTTTTGATAATTATTTTCTTGATTCATCTTGTAGTTCTTTAGACTTTTAATACTCTGTTATCAACTCAAAAACTATATTTAGGAACTTTAATGACTGGGAGTGAGCATAATGATGAGTTCTACATGGACGAGCATGGTAATGTGCGAACAAGAACAAATCGGTCAGGCGGGATACAGGTTTGTCTTTTCTTTCTGTGGTTAATCTGCAGTGTAATGGTGTTTGGCATTAAAAGTTCAGGTCTTTATGAAATATGATGATTCCTCTGAACAGGGAGGGATATCCAATGGAGAAACCATATATATGAGAATAGCTTTTAAACCAACATCTACGATCGGGGTAAGCTGGTTTTAGTTTGTGCAAATTACATGCCATGCATATCCTCTGATCTCCATTGAACATAAATGGAAGGAAAAGATTACTGTGTTTTTTTTTTTCTGGTCAAATGGTTGAAGCAGTGATGCTTTTTGATGATTAAACCACCTCATCTTCTCCGTGGAAAACATAATTCATTTGACGACATATTAAATGGAATAACACCTTGGTGGAGTATATGCATCTTATTGTGATTTATTTATTTCATCAGAAAAAGCAGAAGACAGTAACAAGAGAACGACAAGAGACTGATCTTATAGCAAGAGGCCGCCACGATCCTTGTGTGGTCCCTCGAGGTCCGTGTTCATTTCCAATATTTCCTTTATAGGGTTTGCTGTACCTCTGAAAAATAACACTGGGAACTAATTTACTGTTTACAGCCGTTCCAATGGTGGAAGCCATGGTAGCTCTGGTGCTGTTGGATCAACTGATGTCACAAACAGCACAATGTGGATTGTTTCCTGTTAATCCAGCCCTCCAGCAGCAAATTGCTCCAGATCCAAACGGAACCTTGCTCACCCCAAAGCTGGTTTAATTGTGAGGAGGTTGATCTTGGTGGAGCTAAAGTGTGTGATTGAGGTTCCATTTTTCTGATTTGGAATAGTTGGTAATAAATGTTTGCCCTTGTTCTAAGGGCACCGATTTCCAACGGTGGTGCCCTCAGTACGGGTGACCTACCGATAATTATGTCTTAGTTTGGATGTCTCCTTAAAAAGAATGTTGCATATTTTGCAAAGTTCAACCTGATGGGTATTATTTACGGTTCATGTTGGACGACTATTATGGTTTTAGGCAAAATGATTGCCTTGTAATATCTCTCTCACGAGACAAACGTAGCGCTTAGTCTTCGGTGAAAAGCAAAATCATTGTTGTATCAGTCATTATTCTTAGTTCTTCCGATACAGACTGATGGTGGTGGGTCTTTCAGAAATTTTGGTATCATTATGCTGCTTATTTACTGACGATCTCGTGTTTCTAATAGATATGCCAATCTAAAAGCAGTAGCTGTGGTCGACAAGAGAAGTGTGGAAGCTCTACCGGTGAAGTGATGTGTCCCCTACCACCCCCAACGAGAGGACAAATGTGTTTTGTCTGCTTGTGTTCCTGCAGAGGTTCGCTTATCCTCCTCTCGGCCTTCATTACTGTACATCGTCCTTCCGAGTGGAGCTCCTGGTATGCTTGTTCTTTCTTTCTCTAAGAAGAGTTCCATATTCGCACTAACAAAGAAAAAACTTGGTTTGACACAGTGATGATGCAACTGCAAGAAGACTCCTATAAAAGACCCAAGAACCAGTTGTTGTTGAGAGTAATGACCAAGGACCGTTTAAGAAGGAGATTCCTCCGTCACTTCCCCATTGTTTCGACAAGACGACAGGACAAAAAAATAAAAAAAAGGAGAAGAAAATGTTCCTGCAGGTCAATGGCATCAAGTGGTGCAGATCTTTACACAACCTGGAGGATGTTACCACCTTGCAAAAGGGTAGTAGCAGTAGTGGGTTAAGCCATCGCATGGAGTGAATGCTGGCTGATGTTATGTTGGCATCCATTCGAGGTCAGAGGGAGAACATCAAGTGAGCAATTTGTCCGCTAGTACACAATCAAAATAGAGATAGAGGAAAAAGAGGTAGATGACTTTTTGAGAGAAAACTTGCAATAAATCAGCAAAGGTAGTAGTAGTAGTGCATGAAGCATGGGGGTTGCTAACAGTAGCTACCATAGTAAAGGAAGAGCAGTGTCCTCCTGGTCTTCCGTTCTTGGAAGGTGTCGTTCCTTCCCTTTGAAGACCTAAACATGGGTTCATTCAACATCTATGTGGCAGATGAAAGATCAGATAAGATTGGCATTCCAAGAACAGAAGCAAATATGTCCGAAAGAGTCTTAAGAAACAGTGACACCTGTCCTCCCATGAGGAGTTACAACTGAGGGTGATGAGTAGAGCGAGCAAACAAAGATCCACTAGTGATCTAACCACCAAAAAGATTCCCATTTCATTCTTAGAAATGGAGTGATCTATCTTATAACACAAGAACAGGATTGCTTGATGATGAAGTGTTACAGAATTTGTTGTGACCTGTGGGGAGCAATGCTATAGTTGTAATTGAATGTGAAAGAACAGGACAGAACCCAACAGAAGAGAACACAAGAGGTGACCGCTGCCTGCTGCATGGCCTACGACTTGCTTGTGGACTTTGGGATGGGTTGCTTGAAGGCGACGGTGGGAGCTATCCGGCAACTCCTCCTCTCGTGCTCCAGCACGAGCTCCCCTGCAAACCAATCCAGCTTCTCCATGTTGCTCTGCTCCCTCGTCATCTTCCCACCAAATAGCACCGACTCCACGTTCTTCTGCCTCAGCATCGCTTCCGCTGCCTCCAACAGCAGCTTCACGTTGCCCGGGCTTGCGTCGTGGTCCACCTCTTCCACACTGCATCGCCCCATGCTCGAGATATCCGCCTGTGATCCAACAAACCCATAACCGATCAGTATCCGCAAAGTGTTTGTCGAAATGCAGGATGATGGTTATTGCGCTTCGGCGGCCGTTCTCGGACGCGCAGAATGACCACGGGAACAATGAGCTGAGAGGGTGGAACGGAGAGGCAAAGACTGGAAGAACGACCTTGAGAGGACGAGTACCGCTTGCGAGATGGGGAACAGACACTAGAAACCAAGAAGAGGCAGTACCAGTGCCGAGGCTAATGCACATGCCCGTTCATCATGTGCTCCCACAGTCGCAGCGGCAGCAGCTGCGGCTTGCCAAAGCTAAGCTCTGCGGGCCGATAAGACAACTCACCTCCTTCCCCATCCCTCACAACCACAGAGGATGAGGAAGAACAAGGCGTTTTTGCCAAAGTGGAGGAGATGATGATGATGATTACGACGACGACGACGAATTCTGTCCGCCCGGAGATTCGCGCACGTTATCCGTTCCGCCACCAGGCGCTCGTTAACGGCATGGGAAGGGAACGGAGGTCGGGCGCACGTACCTGGACGCGGAGGTAGTTGGAGTTACGGCACTGGCCGAAGGCAAGCGCGACGGCGTGGTCCACGAGGTCGGCGGCGCCGTTGGCGGCGATCCGCGCGATGGGCTGGGCCCACTCCCTGGGGCCCCAACGCCGGAGCTTGCGGTATTCGGTCTCCGCCACGACTGGGGTGGCGCCGCCGCCTGCTTCTCCACAGCCGAGCGAGAGCATCATGAGGTCCTCCACTCCCCGGACGAATGGGAACTCCTGTTTGTTGTGGAGGACGTGCGTGATGGCCGCTGCCGCCGGGTTGCTCATCGCAAGCCCGCCGTCCACACCGACGCAGGCGGTGGCCCCGTCCACTGAAGTGATCTCCGCCGGCTCGAACCGCCCCAGCTCAGCCCACGTCGCCCGGCAGACCTCCCACAGCCGGAAGTCGAAGCTCTCGCTCTCCAGGGCGTCGGCGCGCGAGAACACGAGCGGCGCGGAGCTCCTCAGGTCGTAGCACGGGATCAGCACCGGCTTCACCGTGTCCTTTAGAGTCAGGCTCTCGCCAAAAGCTTCCTTCATCGCCTTCTCCATCGCCGCCGTCGTCGTCGACCCTCCGCCGCCCGGGAAGAGGCAGCGGACGAACAAGCCGGGGGAGGAGGAAGAGGAAGGCGGCGCCTTTCTGAACAAGCCCTTGCCGCGGTCGGCGAGGAAGCGCCAGGTGTCCTCGCCACGGAAGAGGGGGCGGGCACCGTCGCGGGTGGCGAACAGCATGGCGGCGAAGACGCCCCCGATGCCAGTGCCGGCGGCAACGTCAAAGTAGTCCGATATTCGTGCGACGGGGTCCCCGGACTTGGTCCTGATGGCCTGCTCGAGGTAGGCAAGGGCCTTCCCTGGGAGGATGCCGCGCATCCCGCACCCACCGCCGCCGTCGATGCAGAGCACGCACACCTTGCCCCTCTGGTTCTTGAAGGAGGACGCCTCGGCCGGCGCTGTGGCGGCTAGAGGAGGAACCCTTGTGGACCAGAGCTCGGGGTCGTCGTAGCCAAAAAGGAACTTGCTTTCCAGAATCGAGAAGATCTCGTAGCTTAGCTTATCGGTGTCGATGCTCGGATCCTCCGCCACTGTGGCTGCCTCCTCCCCGGACCTCTTCCTCCTCTGGTGCATCGGCACCAGCATCTGCTCATCCACCTCCGCCGCCATCTCCTCCTATGTCTTCCTTCTCTACAGAAGGGATCGATCAACTCCAAAGAAAGGAGCGGGGACGACCTCAAAACTGCAGGTTGCGAACCGTTGCAACCGACCGAACCGGACCCCGTCCCTCTCCTTTACACAACTAGACGCGGTCCATTGGTCCTCTCGCTACCGGCGCCTCTCTCTTCCACATACTTTCGCATGAAAAGGTTTGAACTCGGACGGAGAGGGAGCGAGATGGACGGCCTCTGTACCAATCATGGAAGACATCTGATACAGTCACTGCTCTTTGATCGGTTTCTCCTCTCCTTTTTCCCTCAAACCACGCGAGAAAAAGATGGTGGCTTGCTTGTTTGTCTCTTTGATTGCTTCCTCCCGCTCTTCTCCAGGTTTATGTTGTGGGCTTTAATGATGAGGGGATGTAACCGTGACTCATCCAGTGCATTTGTGGGTGGTTTACAGTGACGGGGAGAAGAACGTCCCTCCTCGATTCATCATCATTGATCGCATAATTACTGCGAATAAACAAGTCCAGGCAACGCGGCATTGACGGGAGAGGTTGCGGCGTCATCGTCGAGATGGAGGAGGCGACAGCGAGTGGACCGATGGATTCTGCATGGATTCCAATGGTCGTATGAGTTGCCTCCAGAGTAGCATCATCATTTGGAGCCATCTCCGGTGATGACCGATCTTGAGCTCCATTACCGTGGATAAGATGGTTTGCGGTGAGCGAGGTGGTTAGCCTGCTGCTGCTGCTGCTGCTGCACGCAACAAGGTCTGCTTTTGCTGTTACTCTAAACCAGTGGGGCATCATGCCCAAAAATTCATGGTTGCTTGGAACCGAGTTCTCAATCTGCTACATAAATTTCGGAAGCGTGACGGAGTTTCCTCGTCGAGAACATCAATGGCACACATAAATTCCGTCTTATTCATGAGCTGAAGGTGTTCGACGAATTGACGATGGTAGATGCTGGCTGTAAATAACATTTTGGTTGGGACTTCGAAGCTCGAAAGTGATCTCAGAGATCAATGAGTGCAGCAGACAGAGTCAAAATTCATCTCCGTGTTCTGCACTCGCCATATTGCACCGACAAACAAGCGGGATTCTGTTGGTCGTCTTCTTGTGTTGGGTCTATGTCAGATAACAGCGCAGAATATTGCAGGTAGGCGATCCCCGCCGACGTAGAAGCACTCCAAAACCCTACACCGCCACCTCCCCGACCGACTGCTTCCGTTACTGTGGATACATGCATCGAGTCACTCGTGCCTGCAACCTGTTTGCTTTGTTGCTGCTTCTCGTTGAGCGTTGCTGGTTTCATGTGCGGTAAGTAGTCGCAGGCCATGAACGGTTGAGCCTCTTCTCGTTTCACATATGTCTTGATGACCAATAATACTCTTGTCTTCTTCTTCTTCTTCTTCTCTTCTTCCCATTTGGACTTTTTGGGTTAAGCTATGACAAAAGTGAGAAAAACCCAGGATTAGATCCATGAAGATGAATAATTTGTTTGACTTGTCGCCATCGTCTGAAACCTAAGTTTTTGTTCAAAAGGCAAGCAAGAACTTCACCTGAAGCACTCACTCAGCACAAGTATTGTAACGAGAAGGTCAGACCAGAATTCATTGTAGGAGAGCAAAAGATGAGTCAGTGTATCGAGTTAGCTTCAGGTTATGACAGCAATCAATTCTACCATGCATTTAGGTATTTAATCTGCAGATAAAAATGCTGATAGATTTCCATCATTTACATACTACATAGACAACCATAACTCCATCCCTTGTATGTTCTCCATGAGTGTAAACCAATGTCATGCTTATTTACATCTAAAAATGTTGATCGAGTGATGAGGTTGGTGGTTTGCTTAATGTTTGGATTGTTGAGGCCCAGCTGATGGTAGTAGGGCAGACATTCCAAGGATTTAAATGAGAAGAATGAGTAGTGTATTATACATACCACCAAGACAAGAACCACATGACCATGCATTTATTGTGTGATTAGAACTTGCATTCCTAATAGAATAAATCCAAAAGTGGGAGGATGTACATGATTTTTATCTAATAGTGGATGGCGATGTTGTCGCATTATTTGTTTGTCTTCTTGTTCTTGATCATTTAGAATTTTGCAAGCAAACTCCTACTCCAACCACAACCAAATGAGGCCATATTTGTTACAGCAAATGTAGGAGAACCAAATTGTGAGCAATCGATGTGCTTTTCCAGTATTCAACTCAACTCTGTTCGTATGGATTACGATGCTTTTTTTTATATAGAATATTTGGTTCTTAGCAGATGCTTGCTTAAACCTTTTATGGATCCTGACATGGAGATCACTCAACCTTCTTCCGGTGGTGCAGGGCCAGGCTTACGCCATAGATCATTCTTTTAACGAGGAACACTCGGTGGTGCGGACTTTGCCCGGTGACCGGGTGTCGCAGTCGCTGCCCAGTGCAGATGAGGTGGGGGGAGCTCCACTATGGATGGATCGTCGCGAAGCACTCACGTCACCGTGCATTAAAGGGTGTCGATTTTCTTGTTTCTTTTATAGTTTATATTGATTTGATTTGATGTTTACCGAGCTCGCCTCGTCTTGTTGCTTGCGAAACCACATTCACCTTCACCGGAGTATCGTATACCGGGCTAATAACAAAATACATTACCGATGATCTTCTGCATGGATTTGATCTTGGCTGATGGGACGCCGAGCGGCGGTAAGGAGTTTGTGGGATCGCGATGCTCGTGTGTGAATGGGCGTGTGGCTGGAGCGTTGTTCTAGTCCCTCTCGGTAATGCCGCCATCACCGGAGGAAGAGCACCATGCAATCACAGTCTTTGTAATTTTCACAGACGTGGGTGGGGGGGTAAGAACGCCGGATCGGCCGTGTTTTGCGGTCATCGGTTGGTACTGCTTTCGGGTTGAAGAAGACTGTGTCGGTACACGTGGATGTGCGACGTCAAGGAGCGGATCACATCAATCATCCATCACGGCATCCGCCAACCCACCGACTTCCGCTTCTGTTTGGCCATTAATTCCATCGAGAACCCCGCGTTTAATCATCGCATTTAATTTCCCAGTGGTCATCTCTCCCTGCGACGGGTAACTGAGGTGGGAAACCCTCTTCTCCTCTTAGTTTCTTTGCCCTCTGGTATTGACATGTCTCATCCGGATGGAGAGCAGAGTTTTTTCAGCCTGGAGCTTTTCGCTCTCTCTCTCCTCTATGCTTCTCTGCCTTTCTCCATAACGCTTCCATCCTTTTCGGCGGGTTTGAACTCGGTTGGCGGCTGTTGCTGTCACTAGAAAGACAAGATGCCAAGCAGGGTTTGTGGGTTTCAGCCGGCTATCGACGGCAAGCACCGAGTTTCTACTGCGGCATGTATGAGCGATATTACTTTTTAGGGAGAGGGCTTCAGGAAATATTTTGGAGGAGGTCAGGTAGATTCAATCACATGGCCTATCCTGGTCTTCTTGCTACGAGGTGGTTCACTGAAGATTTTAGAGGGAACAAGGGGTTGCTGACATCCCTTGGGGCTTCACTGAAGCATCCTTCGAGAGAATCCGAACTTGTCACCGACATGATTAGTAACACTAGGATGATTGCTCTGCAATCCATTTGAGTTTCTCAGTGGATCGCTGGATGCCTCGCTCCTTTTCTTTTTCTTTTTTGTTAACCATAGCTTGCCTATTGCAATTCAACTTGCTTTACTGTTGTTCTAAGCATTTACATACTGCAATCATCTAACCATATTGATGTTCGTCTCTCAAGACCCCACGATGTTCTTGAAGAAAATAACATATTATTCATAAGCTTGTCCAAAATGCCTGAAAGCCTCTGCTTTCTTTTTGTATGCTAGAGATGAATGTATTGCCCTTTTCGACTTTTAGCAATTCTGGTGATCCATGTTGGACAGAGATACAGTGTCGTTGGTAGATTGTTCCCTCTTGTGTTTGGAAGGATTGGTCTGTTTGAGACTCTATCTGTTGCCATCTTTTCACGATATATTACCCTTGCATGATTATTTCCCTGCAGGAAGCATGGTTGGATGGAAGAACCTATCATGGTAGAATCTTCTATGAATATGCAACTGATAGAAATCTCAGAGTTCTGTCGTTTCATCTAGGAACCAGAAGCAATGAGGATACTAGCTAGAATTGTATATCTAAAGCAGTAACTGTGGTTTGTTCGTCCATTATGTCTTGCGAAATAAGATGATTATACTTGTAGTTCGTCTGCAAGAACTTTACCCTTGTTTCTAAAGCAAAATGTATCACTAAAAGAGTTCATATGAATCTTTCCTTCATATTGCGTCCTTGATAAATTAATAGATGGGTCTCAGGTACTTGATGTTAATCTTGTTTGGTCACCAATATCTGATTTCTTAAGTTGATATAACTGGAGAGGTAAAATCTCAATCATCTATTCGTCGACCTTGGTGGACAAACATTAACTTCCTTTCAATTACTTTCATCTTCTTTGTTTGTGAAGTTTTCCAGATAATTTGTGTTTCCAAATATCTGGTGAAAATGCATTACTCACAATGATATTTTTTTCGTACGTCTCTAACATCATAAGAATTTGCACATACAAAAAGGAGGAGGTATATGATTTTGAAAGTTTGTGAAGATATTGTTCTACTCGAAGATACTTGTTATCAGTTAGGCCTCCTCCAAGAGAGTATATCTATTATGTGAAAATTTGTTAGGATATAAATCCTTAGACTGGCCATCTTATCTTATACCTTTGCTAGGTGGATGCGATACTTTGATAGTTGATGATGTCATTGCATTGCTCTTGTCCTCTTTCTGAAACATAGCCTATATGTTGCTAAAATGACAGTGATGTCCTTGTCTCATTTGTGCTTAATGTTACCTTGTTCCAGGTCATCTTGTTTTTGGTTGCTCAAGTGCTTCTTTAGGGATGTGTTTGACATTTTACATGATGCTTGGAGCTACTAGTTCGTGATTATTATGATGAAAAAATGAAGCCTCAGAGCCGTGTGCTTATCAGAGTGTAGACAAGTAAAATGTCTGATACCCTCAATGAAAAGGTAATTCTTAGTTGAAGCTGTTTTTTCTAATTTAAACAGTGAAAAGTATAAAATTGATCCTCTATTCAGCAGTCTTTTGTTGCAAAAATATGCTTTTTGATTGCAATGATTTTCATACAAAAGTATTATTTGGGTAGGAGTTTACTATGTATGCATTTACTCTTCAGGTTGGAAGCGACTCTCATGAAATCGTACCTGTTCGAGATGAAAAACGGCGAAAGCTTTCCATTGATGTACCCACAAGAAATATGGGGCTTTCCTCCATGAATTATCTAAAAGCAAATGTGCCTTTAACGCCTGGCTCCGATTCCAATAGGATAAATATTCTCCCAATATGTAGCCCTGCATCTGCAAAAATGCATGCATCTCCATGCTCGACATCATCTAAGGGTAAACCTTTCATAAAGAAACTTCTTTCAGGACTAAGCTTCAAGTTCCAGCCTTCAGCTTCAGAAGTAGAGAGATACGAGACTCAAGCTCCAGAGGCATATTCTGCGGAAAAAGGGGGAAAACCTTCCCTGTTGGGCTCGTTTTCCTTTTCAAAATTATTCAGCCCGAGAATTAGGAGGACATCATCGTTGCCAATCAACTCAGACTTACATGGCAAGAGTCCACATGGCAGTACAATGGTTCATAACAGCTCCTTGGAAGTAAGTTGTTTATCATCCATGGGAATTAAAATTTTAATTATATCATCTTCACCATTTTAGTGAAATCATACTTTATTTTTGCAATTTGCATGAGTGAGTTTCATTGTAATTCAGCCATTGTTGGAGATGTGCTGCGCTCTTTTTTATTTTTGCCTTACACTCTTCATTTACGAATTCCATTTGCTTTGTCAGAGAAAAGAGGTCCAGCATCATATATCTCGTTCGCTTTCACTCCCCACAGATATCAAACATATCAAATCTAAAAGTATCAAGAGGATGAACTCCCTAGGCGGTGTATTCCGAGTAATTCCTTCTACTCCACGTGTGGTGGACTTGAGTAGCCCAGTGGCAGATTCCATCACTCCCGTAGACTCTGGTATATCATCAAAGCATCTTTGTGATAATATATACATCCTTGTGATACAACTTTTCTCTTGACATCTTGGCTATTTAAACCATGCAATATGATCATCTAGTCATCATCTGTTTAGTTTGCAGCAGTTTATAAAAGTGACACAGATGGAAATAACTGGTTTCTAAAGCTCCAAGTAAAATGCATTCTTTTCATCATCATCTAGCTACAATGGTTGATTTATTTATTTACATTATTTAGCTATTGATGGTGATGGTGAGGACATACCTGAGGAAGAGGCTGTCTGTCGAATCTGTATGACAGAGTTGTCAGAAGGCAGTAATACTCTCAAGCTAGAATGCAGCTGCAAAGGTGAACTTGCATTAGTCCATCAAGAATGTGCTGTCAAGTGGTTTAGCATTAGAGGGAATAGAAATTGTGAAGTTTGTGGGCAGGAAGTTGAGAATCTATCTGTAAGACTGCTACGAGTGCAAAGTGTTCAGACGGCTACAACACTCCCAGGCATGTCCAGACAAAGAACAGTGTATTTTTACAGGTAAAAAGTTAAATACATAGTCTTGAATGTTCTAACAGGGACGTACATAGTCTCATTATCATTGCACATGATTGCAATAACATTGAATTCTGTACTTGCTAGAGAATCATATTTTTAGATGCTTTTATGAGGATAGTATTAGTAGCACCATATTGGCTCCTCCACTTTCTCAAGTAGACATTTGTCTCTTAAAACTTATTAGGAAGCCTATTCTAAAGCATTGGTCTTCCATCTTGAAAGCTTAGTGTCAGGGAAGTAGGATGGTTCGTGAGGGATCTTACGAAAAGAAAAGCCTTATTCCAGGTTAGATTTTATGTTTAATCATCCATTGAGAAAATGGACTCCCTCCTATCTTGTATGATGACCTTCTAGACAAGTCATGATCGGTACTGTTCCGCCTAGGTTTTTTTTTTTTCATCAGATGTCAAACTGTTCTGAAAACAAAGTTACAGACAGTCTTTCAAATTTGCCTTCCTAGAAGGCTTATATGGTTCATCACCCTACCCCAGTTAGCTAACCTATGTGCTGAATCGTTAGGATCTCGATGTATATGTTGAAAGTTGACAACATTGACCTCCTTGGCCAACTTTACAATGTCCTTGTGTAGGTTCCAGAGGTACCTTGCCAAGGCACCTATCTGTGATCATAGACAAAATTGGTCCATTCCAACGAGTCTATACAAACAGCTAAGCTGCGACACCCACACTACTGGGTCCTTTCCAAGGCTTCCAAAATGGCCCTTTCCTTCACTTGGTTTGGGGTTTGCACCTTGCAGTAAGCCGACCCTGGTTCGTTATGACTAAGTAGCCCCAACCTGCAGTATTAGATAGATGTAAAGGAACCATCACACACAATGGTAAAGTCATGCATCAACACTTTTCTTCTGTAAGTCTGGTCATTCCCCTCAGGGTATTGGATATTGTTTAGGAAATCAATAGTGGCAGACACTATTTTCCAGAATAGAACATGTACATTGGTCTGGTGGTTGTGGTAATGGCAATCATTCTTGTTAATCCACAGTTGCCATAAGGTATTAGCTATCACTGTTCGAAGCAAGATTGTTTCATCTCTAGGCCTACCCTTTTGTTCCTCCAACCAAACCCCAAACCTCCAATTATCAAAATCAGAAAAGTCTAATTGTTACTGATCCCTGATCATACTCGATAACAAACCAGCACATCTACAGGAAAACAGTATATGAACAGTAGATTCTTCTACACTTCCAAATTGGGCAAAGCAGAACCAGGGAATGTATGATATTAGCTATGTGGTCCAAATTAGGCAGCCTATTCCACAGTATTTTCCATTAAAAAAAATTAATTTTGGGATAAACATTCAGCTGCCATAATGCCATCCAACCAGACCAATTATCATTCTCATATGGTACTCCCTCTCTCAACAAGCGATAAGCACTCTTGACGGAGGCTTCACCACTTGGAGTAAGAACCCAAAACCAGCGATCATCACCAGGGTTGCTAGAGATCTAAATGTGTCACCGGGGTTGCTAGAGATATAAATGCAGAGAATTCTGTCTAGTAAGAGGGGATGGAAGCAGTTAGACAATATAGCCAAATCCCGGCAATCATTCGTTCGAAAATCTGAAACCTTAGAATCAACGAAATTAAATCCACATTCACAAAAGTAGGCTACCTATTAAAAGGTATGTTGTCAAACCAAGGATCGTTCAGAATATCAGTGGTGGTTCCATGTGCCAAGCAACGACGAAGACCACCCCGAATAGATGTGATTAGGTTACAAATGTTTTGCCAGTTCCATGAGGTAAGCCATTTGAGTCTATGGTTCCAGGGGTGTATCTTGCCATACTTAGCTCTTAGAATGTTAACTCATAAAATGTCATCGTTGTTGAGAAGAGGTAGAATTCTTTTGGCACGCAAGGCTTTCCTAACCAGTCTCAGGTCATGTATACCCAACCCACCATCTTTCTTATACCTAGTAACTGTATCCCACCCAATAAGGTTCATCTTGTTAGAATAACTGTCATTGTTCCAGAAGAATTCCTGGGACAGGCATCTCATTCTTTTGAGTATGTGTTCAGAGATTTTGGTGTTCATCAAAATATGAGTCGGTAGTGAGCTTTAAGACTGAATTAATTAGCATGGCCTTCCCAGCCTGCGATTTAGTTCCTTTAAGCCAACCTTGGATTCTTCCTGGCCCTATCCACCAGAGAAGTATGGAATCTCATAGGAAGAGGATCATAGGTGATGAATGATCCCAAATACTTCATGGGCCGGGATCCTTCTTTATAATCAAGGGAGTGAATGATTTAACGCTTAACAACTAGAGCACTGCTGTGATTAGAAAAAAGGATCAGACTTGTCTTTGTTAACGGTCAGGCTAGTAAGCTTAGAATAGGTGTCTAATATCAGTTTAAGGGATTGACAGGTTTTGAGGTTAGCTTTGAAAGCCACAAAGACATCATCAGCGAACATTAGGTGTGAATTCCTAATTCCGTGAATGTTAAAGGGGGAAATTCCCTAGATTTTGCTGAGTAAGGATAAACAAATACAAGGGAAGTGGATCCCCTTGTCTGATACCTCTCTTATCCTTAAACCACTCAGAGTGCAAACCATTAGGCATTGCACAAAAAAATAGGAGAGGAAATGCAGGCATGGACCCATCCACTAAATTTCTGAGGAAAATTCATCCGGGACAGTGTTTCCCTTGTTGCCATCCAAGATACTTATCATAGGCCTTACAATTGTCTAACTTCAACAAGGTCAAGGGGTTTCTACATCTAAATTTAGTGATCATGATGTTGTCATGGATGTTTCTACCTGGTGTAAAGGCTGACTGTTCATAATCCACATGACCATCAAGAAAGGGCTTAATCCTATTGGCAATGGTTTTAGCCAAGATCTCGTAAATTACATTATATGAAGAGATAGGACCCATTAGGGTTCTTCAGGATGAAATCTAATTTTAACTGTATTGTTTCTCCATAGACTTTGTGGATTCTGTTCATCAAGACATGATATTGGGGATTTCTGTTGTTGTCCTAAGTGCTCCAATTTTTTCACTTTCCGAGTTATTTCCTGTGCTCTTGAAATTTATGAAATATTTTTGGTATATGCCCATGATGTGGCTTGTCCACGTTGCCTTGGGTCTGCTAATCTATATGGTTTTATGGTACTTTTAGTCTAATTCTTTAAGAACTTTCCACAAGTCAGAAAACAATTCAAGAATCTGTCTGCTTTGTGTTTTTATATAAAATTTCCTTTGTGCCACTTGGACCAAGGACTCAATTAAGGTCAGCCGCAAGCTCACTGGTGTTGTATCGGAGAAATACATGAATTCATGCTTCGACTTAGCTTGGTGGTGTTTCTAATGTTGCTGCTTGTTCTCAGGTTCTCGCACGAGATGCCTGTTCTCGTCATCATTAGCATGCTTGCGTATTTTTGCTTCCTCGAGCAGCTATTGGTAAGAAACATCTACACCTCTTGTAGCTTATCTATACATGACTGGTACAATTGGCAGGTAGCAGATGTCGGTACTGCTGCACTAGCTATTTCGGTGCCCTTCTCATGCATCTTGGGAGTATTCGCATCCCTCTCCGCATCAACCATGGGTAAATTTTACTTGTGTGAGATGATAAATGTAGTAGTTTAATTCATGTTCTGATGGGGATCTTTCATCCAAATGTAATTATAGTGATGAAGAGATTTGTTTGGATCTACGCGACGGTTCAGTTTATGTTGGTGGTCTTCTTCGCCCATCTTTTCTACTCCTATGTAAGTAGGAAACAAATCTGCACAGACGAAAAAAAACTCGGTAGTGAAATCCTGTGTTAAGTATGTGATCAACATATTTTCTTCTGGAACTGCAGCTTCATATGCAAGTCATTATATCCATCGTCCTCGCTATGTTTGCTGGATTTGGTGTTGCGATGTGCGGAAATACGATCGCCATCGAGTCGTGGAGATGGAGGAGGAGGAGGAGGTGGCACGTTGCGTCAGCTGGCAGTCTCACTCCTCTAGAGATTGTGCCATCGTCGAGCCAACAACAGGTACAATGAGCACACAGTCTCTCTCAACATTTGCATCATCACAGTGGAGTGAGTGATAGCAATCTTTGTCGAGGGAAATCATTCCTCCTGATCTCTATTATGTTTGTGGAGTGGTGGATCACAAGACTGATCATTTGTTGCTGGGCCAAA
The DNA here is from genome assembly GCF_036884655.1 of Musa acuminata AAA Group. Lineage (NCBI taxonomy): Eukaryota > Viridiplantae > Streptophyta > Magnoliopsida > Zingiberales > Musaceae > Musa > Musa acuminata. The sequence goes on from NC_088359.1 coordinate 372,687, forward strand.
TGGGTATCTATCTAAAGCTAATTATAATCTTCGGAGTTGATGGATTGGGTTTTGCTATTATATACGTAGGAATGGTCGATTATAATTGTTTTACAGTCGACGAAGATAAATCTGCTCCGAATGCTATGCTGGCAAACAGTTAGTTGGATGCACGCATTAAGATCAATTGCACACGGTGATCACGTGGAATGATAGTTAAGATCATTTAATGTTAGTATTAGGCAAAATGATAATTAATGATAATTGCATTAAGATTATTGAGATCAAAATGATTAGTTACAACAACGACCCCTTCTGTTTGAACGACAAAAATAAAATAAAATGGAATAAGAAAAGGTTATTTTTTTCGATGGTTATATATATATATATATGCCTCTCACACACTCTCTATTATTTTATATGGTCTACAAAAAGAATTAAGATATGCAAACCAAACCAAAACAAACCAAAGCAAATGTACTTAAGCTAACAACAAAACCCACCCAATCATCTCACATACTATGTTTGTAACTAATAGTGACTTAGTATTAATACCATGGCATCTCATCCTCACAGGATCTCCCTGCGGGTGGCCGAACCATACCTGGCCCGCCGGATGTTCTGCCGCCGCTTCCGGTACACCGCCGCCCCCATCCACGCCAGTGCCGCCGCCGCCGCAATTACCCCTACCGCGATCCCCGTCTTGTTCCCACTCCCACTCTCTCCTCTCTCATCCGCCTCAACCATCTCCGCGGTTTCGATAGCCCCAGTTCGGATCTCGTCGTTCGGCAAGGCCGACGACGACAGCGGAGCCAGAAGTGGAAGGGGGCTTCCAGGCAATGGAGCCGGAGAAGGAAGGGAAGAGGCCAAAGGCGAGGGAGATGGAGCGAGAGAGATGCGCGCGGGCTCTAAAGGAGCAGGCGCCGACGACGACGAAGCCAGAGAGGACACGGAGTTCCCGGGCAATGGAGCCGCCGAGAAAGGGGAAGAGGCCATCGGCAAGGGAGAAGGTGGGAGGGAGATCTGCGAGGACGAAGGATCCGCCGTCGAGAGGAGGAAAAGCAGCAGCAGAGGAGGGAGCAATGCTGTCACCGCCATGGTAAGCCACCGCGCTCTCTCCCTCACGAGGTGCCCAGGGTGAGATAAATAGAGAGGCGATGGGTGGCCGTTTCTGGCTGACGGACGTTAGAATGGATGGTTGGGATGGATGGAGTCTACGCAACGAACGATGGATCGAGACGGGCAGGTTGGTGAGGGATAGGACGGGCCAACTTCTCAATGTTAACGGGTCTCGGATCTTCGATCAAGCCGACTGCTTTGCGGAAGCGGACTATTGGATGATCTCGGCTCAAGACACCGAAACGGGCGAACGAGGTTGTCAATGCGGATCCCGTTACGCCTCGTCTCCTCTTCGTACGGCTTTTTAGACAGCGTGGGATACGCCTTATTCTCGGTGATGGACTTCAATCATGCAAAGCATGCGATCCTCCGAACCCGCGCTGCTGCCTATCTTTCAACTCCTCCAAGAAAACCAAAGGAAAGAATTCCTCCGTGCTCAGATCCAAAGGCTTTCTCTGGGTGATAGTAAACGCATGTTATATTGGGACGTGAGCTACAAGAAGATAATATTAGATCTACACTCGTGTATTATAATAATTGTTGGTGAACAAACGTGCTATGATTCGTGAGTCTGGTCCACGGGTCAATGTCGGAAGTCTTCTGTTAGCTGAGCTAGATGTCGAGGTCGATCAAACCCTCATGACGGGGTATTGATCAGCGTTCCTTGTGTGCCGATCCAGACGACATGTATGCCGAGCCGCATCTCTCCTTCTTTAGGGTGGCTGGCAGCTCACCTTTGTGAGGTGATCGAGTTTTCCTACAAGAATGGCCCTCGTCGGGATCACCCGACAAGGCCCCTCCGACGAGCAAGTCAGTAGAGTGATCAATTGATTTTTGTCCCCCTCTACCAGATGCTGGCTAAAGGTCTTTATAGTAGTGCACGTGAGTCGATCGTACGTGGGTTGGCATGGTAGACATGTCAAACAGTGTCTTGGTACGAATTTTGACTTGGCGTGTCTCGGGAGCGACTCTGTCTCGGGATTCCCGAGATATGACGTGCCGAGCAATGTCTTAGTACGGATTCTGAGTGTGACCGATGGCGTCGGACTCTGACACGTCTTGGGTCAAAATATACCGTATCAATAATATTGGATCATTTCATTCTCCTTTTTGACATGATTTTCTCCGTCATTTTACCACTCACTGCATGTATTTCTAATTTCCTATCAAATCAGAAACTGAAGCATTTCCATATTAAAGTTTACTTTTGAGCCTAACATTCATCATGTAAACTTGCCATTGCCTAAACGTGTTATGGCATCGTTGACACACAGCACACTGTGTCAACACTGCAGCAATGCCATCAGCCTCCATGTGGCGAGTATAAAGAAACAGCATGTTAGCTTTCCACTCGAGAAAGGGGGGCCTTTATAAGAAGAGAGTCCATTATTCTTTGTAATTTGAAGCCTACTTTTACAAATGACTGACACATTATGCCAAAATCTTAAGTTACAAGATTTTTCACGCTGAACTAACTGCAGGACGAAATTACTGTGTTTGAGCAACTCGAAGGACTTACAATTCATCTTTGACATCCGCACCGCCACTGTTCTCACCAGCAGAAGCAGATCCATCAGAGGCCTCAGTTTTCAGGACTGATGCCGGCCTCTGGAGCTTGAATGGGATCGATGCATGCTTCTTAATGAAATTGTAGAACGCCTTCACTGTTCTATCTGCATCCACTGTGATCTACATATTTCCAGTGACAAAGAAGCACAACAATGTCATGATATGAAAGAGGGGAAGAATAAAAAGAAAGAAAGAAACATCAAGATAGTTACCGGTTCAAAACTCTTGTTTCCAGCTGGAAAGAAAAGAAGTGTAGGGAAACCATCAGCCTGAAACAATTCAAACAGATACATTGATATCAGCTTCCACATAGCAATCAGATTATATGTTTGACGCTGTTCAGCCAAGCATCAAATCCATATTCTAGTTTTTACATGATTCCATTTCATGCTTGTGAGGTCATCAAGACCAGGTTGACAGGTGAACAAAACACATCGAGAATAATTAATTGCAGAAGGAAGTGATAAAATAGCAAATTTGGAATAACTCTGCAGGAAGAACATGACACCAAATTATCTATCAAAAATCAATTCTCAAGTCGATCTGAATATTAAGATTATCAAAGAACATGTCAGGATTAAGACCTTGGCCCGAGGGTGCTCATTTGTGGTACCATCCATTTTCGCTATCACCAGAGACTCAATGCCCCGAAGATGTTTGGCAAGCTTGTTGTATGTTGGCTCTAATGCTTGGCAATGCCCACACCATGGTGCATATATCTGGATCACAAAATGAATGAATTACAAACTACAAATGAGAATGGCTTCATTTTTTGTAAATGAATCTATTCACCTCAAGAAGAACATCCTTTGATTCATCCAAAACAATCTCATCAAAATTATTTCCAACAATGATTTTCACATCCCCATCATTCTGTGCACATCCACAGAAATATAAATTCTTAGATCAAAGAAATGGACACAATAGAAGCAGGAGTGGGAAACTAAGCAACTTACTGTCTCAGGTAACGGATCCGATTTGTAGAAGGGCTTAAGCGTGTCTTCCAAAAAACCCTCAGCAAATTTCTAAACAAAGAAAACAACTCTATTATCTAGATTTCATGAATGTCATAGAAATGTGATTTACCTGAAGGCTGATATGTTATTTTAATATATCAAATAGCATGGTCTAGTTGTTATTTAAGATGTACCTTAACAGCATCAAGTGTGACTTCACCCTCAAGAATAAACTTCTTAGCATCTTCATTTCCTGTGTATGCCACAACCTGTTCAAGTCATATAACAAGAATAAGCATCAAAGGAAAGAAAGACTATAGCTGACATATCCACTACTGTAGATGAAATAGTAATGTCGCCAATCAATAGAACAAAATTAGGACAGCTTATGAGAAACATATTTACCTGTGGATCATCTCCAGTGACTCCAAAGTAATCTGAAACTGGTTTACCAACATCCTCATTGTCCATCTCCACATATACAAATATAAGCTTGAGACAGAAATGGAAAACGAAGCTAGTCAGATTTCACCCAACAAAATGGAATTAGTATACTGAAATAAATACACCATATAAAAAAAGATGATTGGATTTTAGCTGGATGAAAATTATGTTGGGAACAATATTCAGCCACTCACTTGACAAATCAGGACCCATTAATTCCACAATCAAATATCTGCCAACAAGCTAACGGGACAGAGAAAAACTACATCAATTGATGTACTAACTACTTGCATCAGAGAGACTATTCTCCAACAGCTTATCATATCGCTTAACCGGTAAATTAAGTGCTACCAAGAAAACATGATTAAAACTAACATAATCAAATATATTGGAACTATATATTTATTAGAATAGTGAACTCCTTCACAGCATCTTAGAACCAGAGATCTGCTACACATGTTCAATAGGATTATTTACTCAATAGTATAAATAGAAGAACTGTAATATCTCCATCAGCACATTCTGAAAGTTCACTAAACCCAAAACTAAAGAAAACAAAGTATTTAGTATTCTTCCGAGGATTATGCAACTCATAGAACTGCAGGGTTGAAGTATTAAAACCTACCTTTCCCTTAAAGAATTTTGCAGCCTCCTGGAATGCTGGCATGACCTTTCTGGTATCATTTGAGACAGCAAAGAGCAAAAGCTGATAAAAAAAATAAATGAAGTTCCAAATGAGAAGATAATTAATTGAGGTTAAATAAATGACATATAATAGCCTTATAGGATCCACCTGTTTTTTAATGGGATTTTCAAATATTTCTGGGGCAGATTCCCTTGTAAATGGAGTGACCAAGGGAAGCTTGTTGGCAAACACAAAATCAACAATTGCTGACTTACTGAATTGACCATCTACATGAAATGAAATCATAATGTCAATAATCAATATCAACCTCTTACACATCATTACAAGTATTAGCAACTCTAGAGCACTACACGAATGAGCATACCAAAGTAGGATATCTTTTCTGCCTCCTTCTTCAACAACACCACAGAGGGACGTTTAGCACTGGGATCAATATGAAAAAGCTTTGCAACATCAGGATTGACAGTTTGGTAGAAGTTGACACCATCTTCAAGTTTTGAAGCAGCAGAAAGCTCCTGACTTTCATCACCCTACAGATAATAAAAGAACAAACAAATGTTACTGCATCAAAAATCACTTTCAGCATCTGACGATATGCCCAATTAATATCCACTAATAGGACATAATGATCATCCAGCACTTGAATCCAATTTTACTTTATAAGATAGAACTTAAGTTTCACTGTTCTCTGCATATTGCATAATGTTGACTGATTAATATTGTTTCATCATACCAAAACACCATCTTAAATTTTGTTTTCTTCAAACCTTCCATAAATGATGATACGCCATATCCATATATTCTCAAGAATAAAGGTACCAGAGGCATATTTTAGAAAATAAGACACAACTTTGGACTTGAGCAAGTTAGGCTCGCTATGGACATTTATGTACCCATACCCTTGATATCCAATTTCCTAAATTATAGATACTGCTTTCGTGGCACTAGACTGAAAGGACCTCAATTTCCCCAGGAACTCATTTTAACAAAATCAACTTTAATAGCAAGCCCAAGTTCTAGGCAACTGAACTGTGTTGAAGCAAGGACCGCTGCACCACTCGAACGGTATGGTATGGGCAGTACATATCAGTCCGGCGTGGGCTGGTATGCGGACCACCAACGTTTCGGGTGGTCCAGTTAAAATAATAATAAAAATAAGAAAAGTGATGGGGCTATCCAACTCGGCATTAAAAAAGAAAAACAAATTGCAAGCCCACTTCTCGCATATGATGCTGCTGTCATCACTGTCGCTGTTTCGCAATGTCGCTGCTGCCACCGCCACTGCTTCGTGAATCCTTGGTCATGTCATTGCCGCCAATGCCAACGCCATTGCTTGTGTTTCTTCTTCTTCTCAAGTACTTCTTCGCACGTATGCTCCCACCTCTTCTCCTCCTCCTCTTCTTCCTTCTTTCTTCTCCTCCTCCTCCATCACTTCTTCTTCCTTTTTCTTCCTCCTCCACGCTTCGTCTTCTTCCTTCTTCCTTCCATCTTTTTCCTCCTCTATTCCTCCACTGCCCCTTTCTCTTCTCCCTCTTTTTCTTCATCTGTAAAACACCGGTGCATACCAGTGTACCATATGTCAATACACCAGTATTGACCGGTACATATCGGTCCGACATATCGCCGAAATAGGTCAAGTACCTGAAACTACAATCGTTGTGTTGAACAAACCCCTTCCTCTTTTTTTCCTTTCAGCAGTCATGGAACCAGTTCAATGCACTTAATATCAATTTTGTAGTTATTTAAAAAATCTCAAAAGAATAAACTACCATTGAAGAAATTAACATGAGTTGTTTACAGTTTAAAACTAAAAAGGAGCTAAGAAGATACCACCAAAGAGTCCAGAAAGCCCAAAACCACTTTGCTTTCAGAAGTCAGGATCTTTTCTGCCTCATCAACTGTTGTTATATTTTCAACTCCAGGTCCTATCTTCTTCTTGATCCAGGTGACAATTGCATCCCTGATCATAAAATGATAGGAAAGAGATTAGAAAAGCTGAAGTAAGGAATTATCTAAAGAATTACGAGGAAAAAAATAGAAAAAAAAAAAGAGCCACAGGTTAATAAAAGTGAACCCAAGAAAACAGAATTCTGACTACAGACGAGCCCCTGCTTCTTTCTATGGCATCCCCATTACTTGTCAGTTCGCTAAACGACACTCAAATTTCCACTTTTTGCTAATGGATCTTGAGAGACGTTCATTAGTTCCTTGACGCAGATCTATGTCTGTTTCAGACAAGACCATTGATGTCCGCAAGATCATCACTTTAGTAGACGTTGAAACTCGGATGGAAACTAATTCCAAGAACGACTCTTATAGAAGAAGCATTAGATATGAAGAAAAGGAAATGGGGAAAAGAACTGAAGATTCTTGAGGGGAAAAAAAGAGAGGAGAAAAACACAGCAATTGGTAAGTGAACTACTGGATATGGGAAATTCGCAAAGGAATCAACCGAAATTAGGCCAGATCGAGGCGAAGGGGATTCAGATCTAAGGAAAGGGCAAACACGGTCTCGTAAAACTTACCTACTCCTCTGGCCGGGGTAGTCCCTGTGGACACCGTCGACGAGGAACAGCACGGTGGGGAACCCCTGCACCTCGAAGCGCTGAGCGAGCTCGTTCTCCTCCGTGGCGTCCACCTTGGCAAGCACCACGTCCTCCCCCCGGAGGGCCGTGGCGGCGGCTGCGTACTCCGGCGCGAGGGCCTGGCAGTGCCCGCACCACGGCGCGTAGAACTCGACCATCACGTGGCGGTGCTTCTCCAGGAAGTCGCTGAAGTTGCCGTCAGTGAGCACCACGACGTCCGTCTCATCGATTGTGGGCACCGCGTTGTGCGATCCGTGGCCGAGGTCATCGAAGGCCTCGTCCTGATCCTGGTCGTCGTACTCGGACTCATCGGTGTCCGAGTACGAGTCGTCGGCGTGGTCCCCGGAGTCCTTGTCTTCATGGCTGACGGCGACTCCCTCCTCCTCCTCGAGGAAGCTGAGGTCCTCCTCGTCGAGGTCCAGACCGGCGCCTCCCAGGGGGGCGGAGGCGACGACGGCATGGGCGAGGAGGAGAGCCGAGATGGCGAGGGCGAGGAGGAGAACTCGAGACGTCATGTCTCCACCTCGAGGTATAAACCGTGCGTTTCAATCACGGGGTTGGCGTCGACAGGGGTTTTTGTAAGGAAAACGGGCAGCGAAGAAGCGCCGCTTGGACACGTGGGGACACTTAACTGGCGCGACGACGTAGAAAGCCAAGCTTTCGTCGAGTGGCACGCCGCCACGTGATATGCGTCAGCTTCGAGGTCTGACACAGGCGGGGAAATAGAGCCGCAGTTTAAAAGGATGCGGAGATCTAACCGTTGGTCATTGATCGTACGGTATTGATCAAGTAAGTGCATCCCACTCGAGTTCAGATGAGCAGCAGATCTTTTTTTGTGCGACAAAAAGAAAATTATTGCCTTGAGATTCGGAATTTCTGCCTTGAGATACGTGTGGTGCACTAAAGTGCCTGCGGTTTCCGAACTCGGACGCTCTTGTACAATTGTTGGGTCGGATTTACTAAGTTGCCACGAGGATGAACGTTGACAATTGTTGGGTCGGATTTAGTCGTGCTAAGAACCGAAGACTAAATGCAAAGCTACGCCATTTTATAAGTCTAACATGTATATATAATTGGCTTATATTAGTTAGATCACGTCAAGATGGCCCATGCGACTTAGATTAGTTAGATCACACCATGTTTATATTATTTCTCTAAGATCCAAGGCTGAAGCGGGTTCAGATCCTCTGCTGAGTTCAAACAGGAACCCGAATCCGATTCCATGTCATTTTGAAGCAACACCACATGCTCGTGATCAGATGGCAGATTGGGCCGAGTCACCACGACACCCCTCGTCAGGCCAACCTCCTCGATCCGACCCGACCCGACCCAAATCGTGAAAAAGTACCGGAGTCCCTCAAAACTAGGGCTTCTTCTCCGCTGTTTCCCTCGCTCATCGCGTTCGGGAAGAAGGAAGGAATCGCCTTGTGATCGTTAGCGGCGAAATATGATTAGCATCCTTACTCAGGTAAACGAAACAGTTCCATTCGAACCATCTTTTCTACTGCTTTTCCTCCCCGCATCTATTGTAGACTTCGATTCATTTGGCTTCGACTCAGGTGAATGGAACCAGCCTTGTCGATTTCCTTTTCTTTTTTTTTGTTGTTGTAATGGTCTTGCAATCTGTTTTTCCTTTGCTTGCTATCATTATATTTCATGTAGATCTTTTGGAGAAAAAAAAAAAAGAAGAAGATGGAAAAGGAACTATCTTGATCGAGCTTGACGTGTTAATGCAGGAACGTCTTCTTGGCGTTGCCTTGGGGGCCGCCTTCACGGCTTCGGTTGTTTTGGAGAACCGCAGGGCGATACACGGATCGATTTCTGACAACAGACCCGCATATTATGAGGTACGTTGGATCTGACTCCGAACTTTCTTCCTTGACATTTATGCTAGATTTATGATTTCGTTGAATTTTTTTTTGTTACTATTCAAGCAATTGTTTTATTCTCCAATCTCAACGAGCAAACCTTGTTCTTCAATATGATCTTCGTCGTGTGCCATTGTGGTTTCCATGATTCTGAAATCTTCTTTGACGAGCAAACACAGTAACGGAAGATATTAGATCAACTAAAAAAAGTCAACCTTTGTCTATATCAGTTGGATATTTGTAGGACAGACTATAGGCACCAGACATCTAAATTTCATGGCGTGCATTATATAAGGTTGCAAACACTAATTAGTTTATTAGTGAAGTAGGTGTTGATTCCTCGTTTACAGAAATGATATGGTATATGGTGATAGCCAGGTGAACAAGTATCTTAAAAGTTTGCAACCGTGATGTAAGTGATTCCATACACCCACTTAGGTTGAATCTGTGCTTCAGGATTCAAAGAAAGAGTTAATTCGAGGCGTTTGTGTAAGTGGATGATTTCTAGTTTGCTTTAGCTCAACCAATTGATATGATACATTTTGGATGTTTGGAGGGTTACATATTGGACATCATACTTTTAGCAAGTTGTGAATAGGCTTAACAATGTCCTGATTTGTGCTGTTATTTTTAGTTCTTTATGTAGTTAATTGGGCCTTAGTACATGGCAGGACTTTATCCATGGGAATGGAAGAAGTGAGGCCATTTATTGTCCTTAAGAGGAAAAAGCACTTGTAGGTTTTGATCTGAAAAAAGTAAAATGTATGTGTTATGGAGTGTTCATTCCTGAAGGACATCTTTGGTGCAACAGGCCTTTGTGTTTAATTCTTGTGAAACAGTAGAAAAACTCTATCTGAAGAGTAATCCTGGAATATCATAACTGGATGTGGTTTTATTTCGCTTGATGCCAAAGTACCCATGATCATAATCTGTGATCAAATATGTAGCTTGATGTCTTGCTAGATGCAAATGATGGCATAACCAGAGTAATAGATAAGCATATATGCATATACAGAACTATGGTAACAAGATCTTAAATAAAACCAACGATTAAGTAGGAATTTTAGCTAGAACTTCAATTGTTTGGAATATTGAAATATTGTGGAGCATACTCTGGATGATTTGTGGAGTCCTATTAGGGCTTAACTTGAAACTAAGAGTATTGTTGACTGAAACGATCCTGCTGCTCATTTTAGATTTTATATGAAGCCAATGTATGGAAAAATAAGATCAGTTTGAAATGGATTTTTATTATAATAAAAGCCATTTTTAAGGCCAGTTGGTCATTTTAATCATTTTTTTCTGTAATTATGTTTCCTGCTGCTGTATATATTTTTTTTTCTAAATCTTGTATTTCGCAAACTATCTTCTATCTCATCCCCATATATCATATACTTGGTTTAGTTGCATCTTGCCATTGCTTTACATGCATGACTATTTAAAACTAGTTTACAGAATCCCTTTTGGCCTGCAATTGTATCTCCTTCAATGTAAAGGTACTATTAATAGTTACACAGTAAACAAATAAAAAGCTCAACAGAGCCCATGTACTGAATTTTTTTTTAATTTCACTTCTCCTAAAGAGTGTCTGAGGATTTAGCATGGATGGTTAGTCATCTTATAACGTAAGAAATTCTTTTCCTCTGGAGATTACTTAACTGGATGATGCATTTTCTGCAAATGCAAAGAAAGATACAAATCAACATATGCATAGATTTACTTCAGACCTTTGTCAGTTATAAACTACTGTTTGCTTTTGAAAAATCAGAACTAATTTTCACTCTGAGATACAGTCTGCAATTCAAGGACTTTCCGAGGACCATGTGTCCTTATTTATCCAAGAGCACTAGTTCTGGACCTAAGGACCATGGTCCGTAGGAAGAATTTTTTCCTAAACATTAGTCTTATCAGTACTATTTGTCTTCCTTGAACATTAGTCTTATAATTACTATTTGTCTGTGTATATTATTCAGCATGCGAAGTTGCTCACTTAACAGTGGATCATTTGATATCATTTTCAGTGTAATAGTTCACCGGAGTTCACAATTGCAGATTATATTATTTGTGGCATTTGATAAATATCTGTAGGATGGATAAAAAATAGAGCCCCTAAAATGAGTGATGGCATTGGTATAGTCCCACAAAATAATCAACTTATAATAAAGGTATTCAAACTACTCTTGTTTGTCCCTAACATAGTGAACAACCATTGAGTTCGACATTAGACCTGAACGTTTATTTTCACAATGTGGTTTTCTTAATTGCTAATTGCCTTGAAACATAATGTTCGTGTTTTGAATCTTTGTTGCCCTTCTTCACATAATGGTCATATTCTTCAAATTAATTGTGTAAATGAAACTTTAGTCTGTCTTTGCCTTTGTTGTCTTACCATTTTGGAGAAGAAATCTCACTACCCTATTCATTGTGTTATTTGAAGCTAGTCTTATAGTGTGGCAATGCTGTTTTTCCTATATGACTCGTGTAATTTCAACACAACAACAACAAGAAGATTGTAGGTCCCAACTATTTGGGATCGCTACATGGTACTTTTGCCATCATTAAGATATGTAAAAAGTTATATGTTTGGTTAAGTTCAGAGTACTTAAATCTCTATTTATATTATCAGAATCATTTTAACACGAGTCAGCAAAAATATTAACTTTAATTGAATAATTTTTGTCGAATTATGAAATCTGACTTTTGCCAACTATCAATGTATTGATAAGGAGCACATGCTTGGGAAGAAGATGTCTTCCGAATTTGCCCAGATGTGGAACAAAGCTGTCGATGGGACACTAGGACAACTAATTATATATCTCAGCTCACGTGGATGGTAGTGAGTTCCCTGGATGACTTATCCAGAGCAAAAATCTAAGCAGTTGCTTCAATCTGCACGGCATATATTTTCATGGTTTGATGTGGATGCCCTAATGTTTGTCTGGTCCGTGTTTCTGAAATTTTGCATTTCAACTTGTCTGATGTGCATGTTTGATGGAATTTGTTCAGAGTAATTTTTCTATATCAAGATGGATTTTCGATAAGAAAACCAGAGTTTGTAATATTTTACTGATTGTCACTCTAATAATCCAGACAGAATTTATGTTCTTCAAATATTCTTTTGACAAGATTCATGCTTAATTTGCAGGTAGATGTTTTGTTTGCTAAGTTTCTATTGGTACAAGTGATGTGTTTGTGTTATATATATAAAAGCAAAAGGTAAATGGTGATGTGATAAGGTATTTATCAGCCAAGTTAATTGGTATAAAAATTGAAGTTAATATTGTGTATATGTATGTATTTGACCCTCCAATATTATATATATTAATCCAAATCCATCAACATTAGGATCCAGCATAAAATCTAACAGATTGATCGCGATTTGTTTTAGGCACCTCTTATTTGTGCATTGACCTCATGCTTGCATGATTACCATCTATGCCATCATCGCTACAACATCCGCCACTCCTCCAAGGCGTTCCTTCACGCATCGGGCTGTACGGTGCCTTTCGCCCGCCTCACGTCCGAACGGCGCCTCACCACCACGACGTAGGATGCCAACATGGCCGCGATCACCACGAGCGCCAGCCCAAGCACCACGGCCGCCACCCCGCTGGCCCCGACCCCCCCGCTCCCCGCCGGGGACGAGTGCTCGCCCGCCGCCTCCACCTCCTCGTCCGCCCTCACCTTGGCCGAGGTCGCCGCCGGGTAGAACGACGAGGACGCCAGGGGCATCGGTGCGCTTGCGGGCGGGAGGAGGAGCTTCGGATGGAAGAACTCGAACGCCGTCGGAGGGAACGGCATCGGCTCCTGGAAGGCCAGCCCGTGGGGCGACCTCGCCTGCAGCCTCACGACGGCGTGGTGTCGTCGTGCATCGCCGAAGTGCAGGAGGAGGAGAGAAGAGAGAAAGAACACCACCAGCGTGTAAGAAGGAAGTGCGAAGGCCATCGGAGCTCTCAGTCCTATACACCTCGATGACGAAGGCTAGGCTGTGTGTGTGTGTGTGTTATATGCACTGAGCGCGTGGAGCAACAGGGAGAAGCAGAATGATGCACCGGGGCTGTGGCTGTGGGGGGTGGGGGGTGGGGAGGAATCATAGCGTTGGGTTTGATGTGCTGCCATGGCCTTTGCTTCCATGGAGATCAGTTGAGGATTGAGGAACAATGATGACTCGTTGTTGTATTATTACCCGTGGATTCTTTTCAGGAATACTTGAGCTTCAGCATTCATACCATAATGATGCAGAAGCCTCATAATTTGGTGCGACAGCACCATCTGCTTTGACTCCTTGCTGCAGCAGCAGATGTGTGTCAGTCGGGGATGAGGGAGTAGCATGGCACAGGTGGGATGGTGTTGCTTCTTCGATGAGCAAAGGCAAAAGTGAGACATATATATATATATATATATATATAGGGTTTTGGAGCCAACGCATGCCTGAGAGAATCAATGCAACCCACAAGTCTATGAAAGCTTGTCTGGGTCTCGAGCGTTGGGCACGACACAAGTGTTGGTGGAAACGTTTCGCGTCATGCGACACGAGAGGTCCGTTCCCATTGCAGGAGGATCCCGATCCATCAAAGTGATGGGTGCTTTGAGATTGGCGCACGGCTCAGAGGCTTCGATAGAGAACTTGAACTCGGTTCTCGTTTGATGTGATGCATCCAAAATGATAAGATACACGGGGTGGGTTTTAAAGTCTCTTTTTCTTTAGTCACTTGGTCTCCAAGTCTTTTCTCTCTCTCCAACAAATGGTGATGATTCAACAAAGATCATGCGCTTCATTGTAATATCTCTTATTTTTAAATTTTTTTAAGGTCTTGTTTATAACGTAAGGATCTATTCCGAACTATTTATAAAATCTATTTTATAAATATAAATATTATATTAATAATTTTTTATATTAAATAATTTTATTGTTAGGATAAATCTTACCAATTGGATATAATTTGTGAAAAAGTTATATTAAGTTTAAAAAAATGAAAGATATATTATTAGCTAACTTAAGGATGATGTCACTTATGCTTATTTCATGGATGACACATAAGGTTCCTTCATGCATATGTCACCTGTCATTTTTTATGTTAATCAAATCTAAACAATTAGAGAAGAAGACTAAAGGAAAACTTACCAAAAGGAAAAAATTTATTGTAACGAATGTAGGCTTAAAAAGAAAAGGGAAGGGGAACTAAAGTAGTAGAAGAAGAAGTTTTGTTTTGGCTTGAGGTTTTAGATCAATTCCTCACACTTGGGAATCAAAATTTTTTAAGACAAGTGTTCTAACCCTTTCCTATAGTGATTTTAATCTCTGCTTTCATCTTGATTATGTATAATTCGAAAGATTTTCGTGATATTTTTTAAGATTCTAACCTTTTGGTCTCATTTTAGCTATAACTATCTATGCCAAATTCTGATTTAAACAAAACTTACACATACTCGTAAATATTTCTTTCTATAACTTATTTTATGAATTTAGAGTATAAATACATACCCAAACATCTTTTTCAATCAACCCTATTGATTTTGTATAATAGAGAGAATGTTATCTAACCTTTTGTTACTAAATTGCTTGTAACTCTTTATTGAAAATCCTAATTTATATGAAACTTAATTTTTTAAAAACTATATTCATATATCTTTCTTTTTATATATTGATTAAAAGATTTGAAGTTCAAATGTCTACTTAAACATCAATTCTAATTGACCTTATAGATTCTAGAGAATAGGGATGATAATTTCTTACCTTTCCATATTAAATTATTTATAACTCCTCGAAACTCTAATTAGTAAAAGACTTAATTCATCTGAAAGTAACTAATATATATTTCAAATGATAGCTTTCTTGAGTAAATTGAATATAACTTTTTATCGATTTTATTTATTCTTATTTTATCTCTTTGAAATTGAATTAATAAGTATTGACTATTAGGATTAATAAGTATTTTAAGTCTTAGTTAGATTTAAAGTACTATTATTTAGATTTTAAGTCTTAATTCCTCCCGGCGTTTCATCTAACAAAATTGTGTGTGTGTGTGTGTTTTTTTTGTTTTCATCTCTAGTCAGCATAGGATCGTTGGGTTCGATTCCAATCTTTAGGAATCAAAGCTACGGTTTGACTCCCGGTTCTGGTTTGGTTCTAAACCATCGAACCGTTAAACTAATTTGATTATAGATCGATTTGATTTCAATTTCGATTTAAATCAAATCATGATCATCTCTACCAATATCAAGAGCTAATAGAGATATTTGACATAAGATTTGTAATTTCATATAGTACTGAAGTTTCGAACTCAATTTGGTATGATATAGTATAAATATACCAAGCGATATATTTCGGTATATCGCTCGGTATATATATATATATATATATGATGACTCTGCTTGCATGAGAAAGAGGCGACATCACTCGATTTCCCCGCATGAAAAAAAAAGGTGTCGCTTTGCTCAATTTCTTCTACTAGGGAGAAGACATTGCTTCTCCCCGTGATGTCGCCAAAGCTTCATCCTCGTGAATCTTCAAGTTTTCTTTTTTCGTTCTCCCTCTTCTTTTATCTCTATCATAGACCTCTTTCTTCTCCCTCTTTTTTTTGCCGTCACCGATCGATTTAGAAACGGAAATAGTCTACCGACGTACTGTTATATACCGCCAGTACGAATGATATTATTTGAAATTAAAATCCTTACTTTGACGTATCAATATTATCATAAAGAAGATGTGTTAAATTTAAAAATAAGAATTAATAGCAAATAAGGAGAGTGTTGAATCATAATTTGTATGAGGAAAAATATCATAAAATAATATTCATATATATATATATATATATATATATATATATATATATATATATATATATATATATATATATATATATATATATATATATATATATATATATATATATATATCTCGACTGAAGCTAGCATGTCCCAAGAAACAAATTTGGGCGTGGTCTGCAAACAACAACACACCATCATTAAAATGATTATGATGTTATATAATTAATGAGCCAGTATCATATAGAAATGTCAAATCATATGATCAGACATGTACTGCTATCTTCATTATTTCCTTTGACTCCGGCTAAATTAGTGATGATGATGACGACGATATAACTAAAGCCGACCTTCCAATAAGAAAAATATTTATATACTTTCCCTAGAAATAAAGAAGAATAATGGAGAAGAAACAATGTTATTTATTTCCCAGCCTTATCCATGCTAGCATGAGATTCTGGACCACGATGGTCAACTCACCAACCCAATAAACAACGAGAGAATTGTGGGAGAGGATGAGAAAGGATAAGATAGTTACGTTACATCTCATTTTACTAGTCACGTAGACTTGAAGTGGACACTGTTTTGCACCTAATTAATGGGATAATCCAAAGGCAACATCCGATTAACATTGCTCTTCCTATCCCTACTTTCGTGCAGAGCTCAGAAGATGAAGAGGAAGAAAGAAGAAAATGATGATGATGATATCTTTCATTTTCCCACCTAACACCATAATTGGATGGTGATGCACAAAAAAACTATTCGAATTAGCTCCATTTCCACTAGGCATCAGTGTCAGAGTTTGAGATCAAGCCTATCCAACCACTAATTTTGCTTGTGACCTAAACGAGAGAGAGAGAGAGAGAGAGAGAGAGAGAGAGAGAACAAAGGGAAACACTTGGTATCTTAAATCGAATTAGCGAGAGAGAGAGAGAGAACAAAGGGAAACACTTGGTATCTTAAATCGAATTAGCTCCATTTCCACTAGGCATCAGTGTCAGAGTTTGAGATCAAGCCTATCCAACCACTAATTTTGCTTGTGACCTAAACGAGAGAGAGAGAGAGAGAGAGAGAGAGAGAGAGAGAGAGAGAACAAAGGGAAACACTTGGTATCTTAAATATGGAATACATTGTGATCACACATACAGCACAAGTATGACAACACCCAAATGCATATTAATTCATAGAGGAGAACGAATGAGATGATGACGACGATGATACGGCACAACCTCCACATGAGAGGGTTTCTTATCTACAGTTTCCATGTTCCACCAGTGACGTCCAGCCTGAGGAAGAAGAACAGGAGGAGGAGGAGGAGGAGGAGGGCTTCACGCACTGCTTCTGAAGGAACCCAACGCCTTGACACCGCTCGCTCTCAGGACGTATTGGTGGTAAGCTGCAGCTATGGCAGCACCGATGGCCGGCCCCACCCAGAAGATCCACTGCAACCAAGAAAGAAAGCACATAAAAAACACTTGTTCGACCTCCTAAAACAACTCCACCATCACTCTTGTAATTGTTGTTAGTGTAGGGGGGATGGAGGTTGTTGGTGTTCTTTATATGCGGACTTTTAAGAGCAGAAACGAAGCATAGATCACTGGAGGTGGCACCTGGTCATCCCAGGCCTTGTCCTTGTTGTAGATGACGGCGGCTCCGAAGCTCCTCGCCGGGTTGATGCCCGTGCCCGTGATCGGGATCGTCGCCAAGTGGACCATGAAAACAGCGAATCCAATCGGGAGGGGAGCCAAAACCTGCAGGATTATATGTGATCGTGGTACAAAACGAAGCAGGATTGGCATCAATAACAAGCCCATCTTTGCTTCCGATCAATATACGAATAGAAGAAGAAGAGGGTGTTGAGAGTTACGGACCGGGACGTGGGAGTCGCGAGCACTGCGCTTGGGGTCGGTCGCGGCGAAGACGGTGTAGACGAGGACGAAGGTGCCGATGATCTCGGCGCCGAGGCCGGTGCCCTTGGAGTAGCCGTCGCTGAGCTCGTTGGCGCCGCCGCCGTAGCGGACGTAGTAGGCCTTCTGGAACCCCTTGACGAGGCCGACGCCACAGATCGCACCCAGGCACTGCGCCACCATGTAGAGGAAGGCGCGCACCAACGACACCTTTCGCGCCAGGAACAGCCCGAACGTCACCGCGGGGTTGATGTGCCCACCTGCCGCGCATCGCCACCACCAACACCGTTAGCCAAGTCCGTGCGCTTACAGCGTGGAACACGAAGGGAAGGAACAAGAAGAGACCGGAGATGCCGGCGGTGCAGTAGACGAGGATGAAGATCATGCCGCCGAAGGCCCAGGCGATGCCGAGGATGCCGACGCCGCTGCAGGCCGCGTCGGTCGGGTTCACGTTGGGGTCCGACTGGTGCTTGTACCCGATCACAGTCAACACGGTGACGTACAGGAACAGCATGGTGGCGATGAACTCCGCGATCGCCGCCCGGTACAGAGACCACTTGGTCAGCTCCTCCACGTCGACGAGTGGCGCCGGTGGCGGGTCGGTGTAGTCCTTGGCGGTGTACTCCCCCTGCTCCGCCACCTCGATGTCCTTCGCCATCTGCAACGCACCAGCACACGATACACCACTACCACAGTTGTGTGCGTTTCCAGGGAAGGAGATTTGAAGCTATTTAAAGCCATTGGGGATGATGAACAGCAGCAGATTAGGTTTCGCATTCTACATTATTTTTTACTCTTTTCTTTCGATTGATTGATGTCTTAAGTTAGAATTTGCCGCCCATGACCGACTAAAACCCTTATCAACATCATCAGGTCATCGTCACGATTCACCATCCCGTCTCGTCCCCACCCCGCACTACTGCATGCGTGGCTGTCGCGAGAGCCAGCCAATCCCTCACATGGTCCACCACAGTGCCTGCGAGGGTGATCGGACAGTGGCAAGCATTTGTACGAGTGAGTGAAGGTGTGCATGGAAGACAACGTGGTTTACTGGTAAGGCTCTTCCATTATTGGCACTAAGGCGAGCAGGTGAGAGGCACACAAGAGAAGATGCGTGTAGGAGCCTGAGACAAGCACTAGCGTACGCCTCGGACTTTGGCGGACTCGACCACAAAGAAAGTGATGAGTGACTCGGTGGAGAGGAACTCGCTTTGACATGACTGATTGAAACAAAGCTCTGAATCGAAGCAAGCACACAACGGTGATTACCGCAACTAAAAGTATATGATTCACGCATGCATGCATGAAATGGGCCATTCCTTGTCTATCTCAGTCACTAAATTACTTGCCTTCTCTATCTCTATTGGAGGATTTTTCATCATACACATCTAACATATAACAAAGTAAAGAAAGCTTTGAATATGGAAGTCGATGATAACAGTAGCAAACGAAAAGTCTTTTGCTACGTGGGTGAAGGGAGGCCACAAATTTAAGAAACCAGAGAGCGTGGATTGGATCTGACGGCGGCGGTTAATGGAGTCTCTTCTTAGATATCGCGATTTGGATTCCTGCGTCGGTAGATTGACGGATCTGCGGCTCGCGTCGAATAGGCGGTGAAGACTTGGCACCATTCATGTCGCCAATCCCAATCCCAATCCCTTTCGATTCTCGAGTTGGCCAAATGATACAATAAGCTTCTGCGTGATCTGTATAATATTATTATACCAAAAAAATTGTAATATTTTGTGGCCAATCATATTATGTTACATTCCTCGCCCGCGTTAAGGCTAACCATTAAAAATATATTTCCCAGATGCCTATATGTAGGGAGTATTTACTATTTGATGGTAGTTAGCAGTGCATAACCAATGATAATTCAACTAAATTACTTTTTAGCTAATGATTAGAAAAATAATCTAATATATCTTCATTTATTTATTATTGATTCTTCATAGATGTTGAATTGTATTAATGGAAGATTCATATAATTATTTTATCCTTTTATATCGTTGTGTAAAGTCTGAAACTGATAACCCAACCTTTAAAGAAAAATAAAGAAATAAGAATCACCACTAAAGAATTGCAATTCAATGTTGCGTCGTGAATTTATGCAGCCGACCAAAAAATTGAAACAGCGACCTGCAATTTGAGTCACATCAAATTCCAAGAATTATCTCGCATTCTATATTGCTCTTGTGTACTCACCATTTGTCTTTGATTTCTTAATGTTGGGAGATAAGGCAGACTCCATTAAACAATTTAGTTGATGATAAGAAAAACAACTTTGAATCAGCTTCTTGAAGGTTTGCACCCGAAGAATCTTTCTTATACAGCTCATCTTTGTCTAACTCTAAGAGATAGGCTAAGCCAAGCCAGTAGTTTATAAAAGGACAAGAAGGGTGCAATGATAGACCATAAAAGAATTAGGTGATTGATTACTGATTCTGAGAGCATTAGCTATCATCATACTGCTGCTATATATATCCACTATAATTTTCTGGCCATTCTTATGGTGGAGCATGATTTTGATCTTTCTTTAATAGTTTTCCCCACATAAGATCAACTAATAACACCAGCAGCAATGTAGGTTTGATCAGAACACAGGAGACCACAAGTTCACATCTGCAATTTGGATTTGAAGTGCATATTTTTGACCGTGATTTCATGATACAACAGTGCAGAACTAATCTCCTTCTTTATTTTCTTTCTCTTCGCTTTATTACAGTAAGAACTACAAGCAATATGATATTTCAAAATGATTAGTTCTTACATAAAATAATCTGCTCTACTTTTTTGCCATGCGATTTGTAAAATTGTTTTTGTAAAACAAAAAATGTAGCCACTAAAAGGTTAGAATTAATGATCATTTAATTAGCAAGGTAATTAGAGCACACACAGCAACTTGCAGTACACAAATAATGTATGAATGATATCAGTATATATGTGAATGACATATATAAAATTATTTCACGTAGCTGAATCCTTCATTCATGCAGTCGAACACTCGAGGCTGGCAATGCTCAAACCTGCATGTATGGTTTGGTTCCCTTTGTTGCTCCTGCACACATTAATAGAAGCCCAAATTTGATCCAAGAGGCATCTACTGCTCTTCCGAGCATAGATAGATATATATATATATATATATACACACACATGTATAAAGACTTGCAAGAGTTCAAAGTCATTATTGGAGAAGCACCAACTGCAGCGACAAGGAGAAGTTGACCTTGAAATCCAAAGCAAAGCTTGGCGAGTGATGTGGTTGGCGTTGCGATTCAAGTCTTTGCATCGAAAGTACAGGGAAACCGAGCCTCCTCTTAATTAGACTCCAACAAAGAGACGTAGCAGCTGCAGGGAGACTGACTGTGTGTGCATAATACTTCAACTAAATATTAATTCAGCAGTGCTGACTGCTTTTATATTTCAGGCTCAATAGACATGATTTATTTTGTTGTTGGCGGGGGGGAGGGGAGGGTGAAGTTTCCTTTTCAGTCTTCAATGATGAAAGAAGGTTGGAGAGGAAAACCATGGTTTCAACGTTTGCATCCACATTGGGTGATGGATGAGAGAAGCTCTTAAAACCAACGTTTCTCACATCATTTCATACGTATTGGTGGTTGTGCATGTTGTTGTCAAGAATTTATGCATTATATGTTCCACTTTGAAATTTTGCATCCACACCAACTGATAAAGGTAAAAGAACTCTCTCTCTCTCTCTCTCTCTCTCTCTCTCTGTCTCTCTCTCTCTCTCTCTGCAATAGTTGTCCATAAAATATTTTGTATTACTCTACATATCATCACAATGATAATAATATGATAGTTTATTAGAAGAAGTCGATTTCTTTTACTTTTTATTGCAAACAAATCTTTTTTGTTTTTGTTTTATTTTTTATTTACCTTTGGGAGCCCAACTCTCTAATTTAATCTTTCAATATCATCACCTCCTACCTCTTTGTTGGTTTATCTTTTTGCCCTTTTGTGCAGTCTCACCCAAAAACACAAACAAATAAATCATCAGTCCTTCAAGAATACAAAGAATAAGTATAACAAGAAAAAATAAATTCCAAAAAAAATGTAAAATCACTTTGAATTGAAATCCTAATATTTAAATCCCCATGATATTTAGATAAATCTCTATAAAATCTTTATTTTTTTTCTCAGATCATATATGCAAATGACTTGCAGACTTATTAATTTAAAATTATTTGTTTACAATTTCCACTCGTAAATGTTCAACATAATGTAGCCTTCAACGTCTCATTCATGCAAGCGTTTGCTATAATCGTTGGCTCTTTCCTTCGTGAGACCCTCCGGCATACCTATCAGCCCCCAGCGCGCACCAAGCAGTGGCGTCTCGCCACGTACTCTGTTTCTCGATCGGGAGTTTTGGGTTTCGTCGTGACGTGTAACATTTCCCAAGTCTGTGTATAAACATCGGCCGTTTCTCCGGTGGGTGATTGTACCCTCTTCGTGGGTCCCTATCCTATGTCCTATCACGCCACGGAGCCCAGAGCTGGACTGCAGGAGCAGAGAGAACAGGGATGGGCCCCATTCACGTGGCCTCCAGCTGTAGAGGACGTGAGATTCCGCGTCCCACCACCACCGCTTGCTCGACACGTGGATTTCTCCTCGCAAGGATGAACCCGCTCGACGGATTTACCATTCTAACCCTCGGATCTCCGGCCCCTCAGCTCATCCGACGGCCCAAACAGGCACATCTAAACTCAGCGGGAAGCCCGCTCACAGTAACTACACTTGAGATAGCCATCTCCTCTGCGGAGCACCAGAACGGACCACACGCAACGCGATGCTTGGCGTCGTGGGGGTCACGTAAATAAAGACACCGTCTACGGGCAGAACCGAGATCGAAAGAGAGAGAACGCGGAGCCTTATCCACAAGCTCCCCCTCGGTTAAACCTCTCTATAAAACCTCCCCTCCTGCGCGGAGGAACCCAAATATAGCTGAGAAGAACGTCTCTTGTTGCGTCGTTCCCAGCCCCCTCCCCCTCTTCCAACTCTGCTTCTTCTCTCGTCCTCCGACACGAAACAGAACAAGGACTGGGTTGTGAGGCTTAGCCGAGGCGAGGGATTTTTTTTACCGGGAGGGAAGAAAAGGGAGGACCTCATCGATCATGGCAGGGCGAAGACAGCAGCAGGGGACGAAGCTCGCGGCGCACCGCCTCCTCGCGCCGCCGGCCGGGGTCGCTGCTGCCGGGTGCGACGCTGACGAGCTCGACGAGTCCGACGTCTGGGGATGCCCCGCCGAGCCGGGCCAGGCCGAGTTCGCGAAGCCGGTGCCGTCTTCCGCGCGCAGCAGGGGGGGACACCCCAGGGTAGGAGATCGCCCCGCCGCCGCCTCCTCCTTGCCGGTGAACATACCGGACTGGTCCAAGATTCTGGGCAACTGCTACGGCGGGAGCAACAGTAGCTCCAGGGACTGGTGGGAGGAGGAGGACGACGAGGACGGCGGCGTCGGCGGCAGCGTGGCGGGGCCAGTAATCCCCCCGCACGAGCTGCTGTGCCGGAGCCGGGCGGCGTCGTTCTCTGTCCACGAGGGGGTCGGCTGCACCCTCAAGGGCCGCGATCTCAACCGGGTTCGCAATGCCATCTGGGAGAAGACGGGCTTCCAGGACTGACCACTTCGTTCGACCATGCGTGCATGCATGCAGTCTTATGGTTTCATACGTATCACCACTTTGGAGAGAGCAAAGAGATAGATTGCGAATGAGCGAGCTTTTTTGTCACCAAAACTCCCTTTCTTTTTCCTTCTCTTTTTATAATATATGGATGTCATCTCATGTATTCTTTCTTTCTTTCTTTCTTTCTTTTCTCTCTTGGCTTGATGATTTATAGCAGATCTAATCTTCTGATAAGCAAGTGTTTCTGTTCCTCAGTCTCAGCAATTTCTCTGCTGACATATGTTCAATTAGTTTTTGGTGTTACTTGGAAGACAAGAGGATGAACAGGATACTCCCGAACAAGAGCAATTTAGAGAAGCATGGAGCAGAAGCTAAAAGATCCGCAGATCTAATTGATTTATTTTAAGATGAGATGATGACTCACTCTATCAGGATCTGATCAGATATTGCTTTTCTTTCCATTTTCTTGTTGTTATGATAAGGTTTATCCTGTGGACGAATTCTCGACATTACTTTAATGGAGACCAGAGTAGTTGAGATAAATGCAGTGTCCTGCATTCGTGAGAATTTCCATCCCTGCCTCCACAATAGCAGACATAACAGAGAACTATTTTTGATCTGCACTCCACACACACATCTCTATGGATTCATAGAGCTGTATGCTTCAGAATTAAATTCAAAGCATCACATAATCTAAAGCACCTGTCCTCTGTTTGCTTTAGAGGTAGCAGTTCCACCTCCAAAAGTTGATCACTTTATGCTTAATGCTGAGTGCATTGTGGAATCTCAAATGGCATGTAGGTTCTTCTCTCTCTCTCTCTCTCTCTCTCTCTCTCTCTCTGTGATCGCTAGAAAATGCCATGATAATAGTGTTCATATTCCTGCTATGATATTGTCCCGCATCAATCTTTTTAGGTGGAAATGAACACCATGAGAAAGTCACCATCGAGCAACAGGGACAGTGGAGGAATCCATGGCCAGAACAAAGGAAAGTCAAACTAGTGATGAGAAGAAGCCACTCGGAAAATTCTTTTGATTAGGCCTGGATATATGTATGCCAATGTCGTCCATTGTTGATAGTATGAAAACATGAGTTACTTCAACAAATTGATGGAAAAGAAAAGAAGAAGACGAGCGCTTGATTGATGTGGTTGAAGATAAAAAGGGAAGTAGACGAAGAAAAAGAGAATTCATTATCTCAGAACAGCTCAGCAAAGTATTCATATCTATCTATTCCTGCAGGATAGGATACGTATCTCACAGTCGATTTCATCCTTCTACTTGCTGAAAATTGATTAGATAATACTGTATTTATTCTATTAAAATAATTAATTATCAATTAGAACTAACAATCGTATTGTTTCCACAGTAATTATGATAAGAGAAAAGTTAAAAAGTCATTACGTAATCAGAACAGTTCCTTACAAAGAACTCAGAACAGTTTATAAGAAGAAGACCAAAGTATTCTAACACCATCTGAATTACGAGTTAATCTCTGAAGAAGATTAAGATAGGCTTAATCAGGATATATAGTCTTCTGTTTTAGCATAAAAAATTGCAATGGAGGGCTTCGTCTGCAAGTCTATTCCGAGAAAGATTAAACTGATGAAGCTGTGTTATAATTATATGTGAAAGTAACAGCAGAATGTGAGAAACAAGCTTCTGTTTCCACAGCATCATCCTAAGGAAGGAAGGTTACAGCACAGGAAGTCTTTCCTGAAACAGTCAGAATTCAAGCTTAGAACAAAGATGAATTCAGTATACTTACTTGGCTATGATTGCAGGCTCCTGTTTGCAGCATCTGCATGTTTTGCTGCTGCCAATCAACTGAAGAACTCACAGAGAAGAGAGTTGCCAAACACATGGATCAAAATCCACAAAGGGACAGGATTTAATTTGCCTAAAGAAATGGCAACCACATCATCTTTTTAACTCCCAGTGAACATTTTGAAGAATATTGCTGCAAAATGAACTCGAAGGAAATAACAAGAACCAGGTGCAATGAAACTGAGGGAGACAGAGAGAGACAGAGAGAGAGAGGCAGGTGGCACCGCAGTTATTGGATCCCCTCCCCAGAGGTGGTGGTGGTCTCCCATGTGGAGGAACAAGGGAAGTAATGAGATGGCCCAAAAACGTAGGCAGATGACCCCAGAATTGATGGGACAAAGCTTATCATAATTTATGTCTTCAAGGGACCATTCCACTTAGTGGGTTGCTCTCATCCGACCTTTGAAATCACCACCACCACCACCACCACCACCACCACACACACATCCATTGAATGCACGATTGCTCTGTAAACATCATGAGCACTCCAACTTAGACTACCACCACCTCCATGACACTGTTGACTTTTCCCATCCATCTCTTCACACACACACACGTACACATACACATAGTGTCTGTTTGGACTAATTCATTTCTTCTTCTTTCTTTGGGGGGGTTGGAGGATTGGCGTTCCCTCCCTCGGATTAAATACGACTGAGGTCCACCGCCCACCAACATAGATTTCAATGCCACATGCTTGTGGAATTTAGCCTACAAAAAGATATACCATCAAATTTATTTGATCGGATGTAAATTAATTTTATTTAATTTATAAATAATTATATCAAATACTCTACATGGCTATATTGCATACGCACATAAATGTCATGACTATGATATATAACATACCAAGATATCCCCGAATTCACGCGTCTTGCTTTGCTGCTTGCTTTCTCAGGTCAAAGAAACAGGTGAAAGAGAGCCAGCAAAAGAAGAGTGAAAATAACACACGAGTCGACCCGTGCATGGAAAATATGTATGTATGAACAAAAAAGAGTCAATGCCATTGTTACTCTTAAGCACTAAATCTTATCATAATACACCTAACTAATGTTATCTCACTAATATAACCCAACTAATTAAGAAGACTCCATATACATATATATATTATGCATCTTTTAGGAAGAGAAACGAACTCTTCTCTCTCTCTCTCTCTCTCTCTCTCCGTTTCGCCGTCTTTACTCCCTCGTCTCGATCTCTGTCTCTCTTTCTCTCTCTCTCTCTACCTGTTTCGCCAGACGATGAGGCGTGAGTAGATCTATGGGTTCTTTTGACCTCTGACGGAGGAGGGAGAGCAAAACCCTAGCCTAAGGAGTAGCGTTGGAGCGCTAGATTCCGGTGGAATCCCGTGGAAACCGCCGACGATCGCGGCGGAGTGGCCGGAGGAGCTGCCATTTTCCGTCGGAGTCGGCCGATTCGGTGGAGCCGACGGAGACGGCTCGGGAGGGCCGGATCTCGCCTCCTGACGGCCGTCGGAAGGCGATCTGATTGGCGGCTAGTGGGTGAGGAAGGGGGCGGGGCGAGGATGTACAAGAACCAGCTGCAGGAGCTGGCGCAGCGGAGCTGCTTCAACTTGCCGTCGTACACGTGCATACGGGAGGGGCCGGACCATGCGCCGAGGTTCAAGGCGGCGGTGAACTTCAACGGCGAGTTGTACGAGAGCCCGAGCTTCTGCACGACGCTGCGGCAGGCGGAGCACTCGTCCGCGGAGGTGGCGCTCAACGCCCTCTCCCAGCGTGGCCCCTCCCACTCCCTCGCGGCACGGATCCTGGTCGGTACCTATTGACCACCGCCTCCTCCCTCTTTTTCTCTTTATTTCTGACCCCCCCCCCCCCCCCAAAAAAAAATCCTTTCCCTCTGTTCTTTTTCTTCGATTTTATTCACTCCACGAAATCAGTCGGAAAAAAGTTCATCTTTTGCTTCTTTGTTTCGTACTTCAGTTTTCCTGCGCTATTTTCAGCATAAAAAGAGTTCAAAGAGAAGGAACTTTGATTAGTTAGTAGAGGTGTTTTTTGGGAAAATGGGAATCAAAATTGTGAACGAAAAGGAGATTCTTTCGTCTTGATTTGTTCTCATTTGACTGTTCTTTGCAACAAGTGAAAACTAGGAAAGAAAGGGACTTTCCAAGCTAAGTTTGACTCGCTTTCTTCTTTCTCCTTTTGCCCTTTATGTTCCGATTTTAGTTAAAATATGCTTCGTTGGAACGTCGACGGGTTCCTTCTCGAGATTCCCCGCTCTTGTTTCCCCGACGGGCCTCGTGGTTTCCGTTAGGGTTTCGGCTCAGCTCGTTATATCTCTGTCAGCATGGTTAAACTAGTCCGTTATGTTTCATTAATCCCAGTTACAGGAGGAAAGCCCAAAAAAGGAGCATATTTGTCCCGGAACACTGATCATTGTTGTGGCCAATTATGTACTTCGGAAAAAGTATTATGGTAGTCTCTTGATCTTTGTCCTATGGGTTTATCAACTTATATAGATACCACAGATAAGAAATAATTACCTATTGAAGCTTAAGTTTAAAACTTCAATCGTTAACGGTGGATGTCTTTCCAACCAAAATTTTGTTGTCCTAGTGGCTTAGTCTATTCCAATATGGTGCAGGGTTCTGTACCTTGGTTAAAACATCGTATACAAATATGTAGTCAATTGATCTGTTTAGAAATTATGATGATGCAAGTGGCAGACTTGTTGGGGATAATAGTGAAAACAAACGATAGTAGTGGAAACATGAGGCAGATTGTTTTGAATTTTGGTAGCCACATCTGACCGTACAAATGACTGATGCAAGTGGATCCCAGACGCTCGGTAAGAAGGCTATTGGAAATTTTCTTCTGGTCAGTGGCACTATTCTTTGGCATGCTTTTGGTGGAATTATTTATGCATCCAGTAATTTTTGTGATTGTGTCTTGCAGCAGCCTAGACCTGCTCAGTAGATTCATAGCTTTTGTTCTCCTCTAGGAGATATCAAATGAGGAATTAATGATTTGCATGGGAATCACAAAGTCTTTATTTGTGCATAGGGATATTGTGAAATAGTCTTCTTCTCTCTTATACTTTTAGGTCTCACATTGCACCAAGTAGGATTCAGGAATTGGTCCTCATCTTCTCGCTGAGGCCTTTTGACTTCAGAAGGTTCCATAAATGGATGAAATCAATAATGTACAATCGATCATAAGTTGTGCTGTTCCTTAGGTTTACTATCACATTTCTACTTTCTGCCCTTCCTTCTATCCCCATCATGGAGGTTGAGTCTTGGTACATCTTGTAGATTCTCACACCTTATATATAGTGAAAAACAGTCTCCACAATATCTCAAAATGTCAATCTTTATATATGAGACGAGCCATCATATACTGTTTAAGCTTAGCAATCTAAAGATCATGAATTAGTTCTGTTGAGATAACCAACGTGTAAGACCGTGAAGTTACCGGATGAATTGTCACGGTGCTTTCGAATACGATTAGTTGCTTTAAGGCAGTGTCTATTCCTTTTAAGTGGATTTTTCTTATTCTAATTCAAGCTAGTGTTTATAATCTTGATGACCATCACTTAACAGGCAGCATAGAAGCCTGGAATTGTCACTTTGTGAAGATGGATTTTTAGCCTTCTATAACATTGTTACAAACATACACACACACACACACACACTAGAGAAGCATGTCCTTTGTTGTCTTTCTGATGTCATAAAAATTCTGCTCTAAGCAACTGTTTTCCCGAATTTTCTGGTCTCTGGTCATATCAGTTGTTCCTTTGAACATTGTAGTATTCTGTATATCAGTATTGCAGATTCTTTTTCTGTCTTTGAATCATGTAGAGGCTTATTTTGCATCATGGGTGGTGTAGATTGTACTCTTAAAATTCTGGTCTTTGGCCATACCAGTTGAGTGCCTTCCGACACAACAGTACTCTGTATATCGATATATGCATATTTCTTTCACTGTGTTGGTATCTTTGATAGGCTTATTTTGCATCTAGTGGTGTAGGTTATAATCTTGTAATGAATTTAAACCTGAATAAAGTGGTCTAAAAGAACCTCGGTGGTAATGAATTCCAACTCGGTTACTAGTGCCAAAGAAATGCCAAATACATTGGTTTTTATTCAGACCAGGCATATCCCGTCTAGTTCTAATTGCATAATCTTCATGATTTCCTGACAATGATTATGATCTTTTAACAGGATGAGACAGGAGTCTACAAGAACCTCCTACAGGAAATTGCCCAGAGAGCTGGGGAACCATTGCCATCATATACAACAGTTCGTTCTGGACTTGGACACCTACCTGTCTTTGCATGCACGGTGGAACTAGCTGGGATCACATTTACTGGTGAACCAGCTAAGAACAAGAAGCAGGCAGAAAAAAATGCTGCTTTAGCAGCATGGTTATCATTGAAACAATGTGAGTGCTATCCTTGTTCGACGCATTATTGCTGCCATGTTACTTGGTTGAACTCCATGTATGATCTGTCCTTCCGTCTTTCTGCTTTCTTTGCTTCATACAACAATGAGTATTTGCTGTTGCATTGTTTCTCAATTAAATGCTTCATAGGGTTAGATCCTTCTCCTTTAGGGATCTGAAAACTTAAAACCCAAAAACTTGAAGAACATGATGAGCACTAT
Source organism: Musa acuminata AAA Group (assembly GCF_036884655.1). NCBI lineage: Eukaryota > Viridiplantae > Streptophyta > Magnoliopsida > Zingiberales > Musaceae > Musa > Musa acuminata. The sequence continues at coordinate 402,612 of NC_088359.1, forward strand.
ATTGAAGTCACCACTACTATGATGATTTTCCAAACTAGAGGATTTGTGATTACTCTTACATCACAATACTTATCATCTTGTGATCAAGACTTTGTATAATTTAAATGATTGGAAGGTGAAGGATTTTGTTGAGTACTTGAAAAAGAAAGGGTTAAAATGAACTCTATTCTGAAAGCTCCTGGTCTGTTTTTTTTTTTCTTTTTCTGATGGTGTTCCATCAGAGTTTAGAGAAGGGTTAAAACACTTCCTTGCAGGCTTATGAATAGGTTCCAAGTCCATCCATTTCGATATATTATCTTTCGATAAGTTCCTTGGCTTCATAATGGTTTAGTGCATTTTGGTTCGTGAATCTTTGGAACTGTCCACAACTAGATCCAGCTGCAGTTGAATTTCAGTAGCACATCCTGGAATTGATCGTGTCAAATTTGTCAACATCATTGAGCTTTTGCATGTTTAAAGTTATCAGTAGCTAATGTCTCTGATACTATCATCATGGCAATACAGTGGCAAAGAAAGCAGCAAGCTCGTCAATCGAACATGAGAACAACGATGAGCAGGAGCAGATCACCATAGCCCGAGTTCTCCTCCACTACCGCCTGAAAGAAAAGATGGCCATGGTAAACAACCCCCATGGAACTCCTTTCCCAAAGAAGTTCCCAATTCAACTAGAAAAAAGACCAGCTTCATCGCAGCCTTCTCCATCTGTATCAAAGATCCTTCCTTTCATACGGCAAAAATCTGCTCCAAGAGTCCGTCCTACCTCCTCTGGAATAAATGATGCAACTCGTGCGCCATCCTACCAGCAAGGAGAAAACCAGAGTGTCTGGCCCCAGAAGTTCCCCACTGCTGGAGCAGCACCATACTTCCCAGTTAGGCACTTCAGCAGGCCTTGCCAAGGCATTGCACCTCCTGTGACAATAAGGACAGCGGTGCCAGTATTTTCAGCCCCACCACTTCCGCCAGCAGCTGCACAGGTGAGCCAGCTTCCTCCTGTTACCGGTCAAACACCAATCCGCGTGGCATCGCCAGTCCGCATTAGACAATCTGTGCCAGTCTTTGCCGCTCCACGACCAGTCCCACCTGTGAATTCGGTGATTCCAGCTCAGGTAAAGGAACCATTGTCGGTTGTGGCATCCTCTCCAATCCCCAAAAAACCTGCACCGGTTAGTGCATCAGCCATTCCTGTTCAGTTAAACCAACCAGTGCCAGTTGCTGCAACATCACCGTTGATGAAGGAACCATTGCCGGTCGTTGCACCAGCTGTATCAGTTCAGATAAAGGAACAACCATTACCCTCAGTTAAGACACTGGAACCTTCAATCAAGCTCATGGCCTGCCCTCCAATGTTGCCTTTGATTGGGTTGATGGACACTGTAGATGGTGATGATGCAAAGGATCTGGAGGAGTCTGAATGTACAGCAATGGAGAGCTTGAAACGACTAGAGATCTGATGATGCCTGAGGTTGAAAGATCTTTCGGGATGTTCACATCCTTTTTTGTCACGTCTTGCTTCTGGGATTGTGAATTTTTGCTTTGCCTTTCTTTTAACTCTTTCTAGTGTCTTGTAAAGGATACACTGTGCTAGGATTTCGGCCAAAATCTCCAACTTTAAGCCATTTCACTTGAAGGTGCGCAATGCATAGATCTTTCGTTGGTAGGCAGCGAAGCTAGGAGAGATGCTTATAGTTTGTCTAAAAGTTCATAATCGTCCTTTAGCAGCTGGAATTCATGTGATCTTTATGGCTTGGTCTATAACAAGTTTTCTCTGTTGTTCTTAGCTCTCCATGAAGCATGGTGGAGGATGAGTGAGAGAATGGACAGACTGCATAAAAGCGCTGTAGTCATATGGTACCTGCAATTGCACTTCCTGTCTTGCTTTTCTGGAATGGATGATTTGGCATGCTAGAGGTGCGAGCAGTCGAGCAGGAACAAAGATGGTGAGAACAGGTAATGGTGCCTCCTCTTCCTCTTCCTCACTTTTGCTGAGAAAGGAATGTCTAAATTTAATAAATAAAATTTATGATGCATGCTATTTAAGAAAGCATATTAAAAGTTGTTTGAAATCTTAAAATTAAGTACATACTTGTAGATGATTACAGCTAATTCGTATATACATTTATTAATATCATAAAATTGAAAATAGTAAATATATATTTGTGATTTTTAATGATGGATATAATTGAATTTTTTTTACACAAAAATAATTATTTTAAAATTTTTTTGCCAAGGTTTGTAAATAAGTTCAAAATAAAAAGTGTGTTATGATTTCATATCTTTGACCCGATAATAGTGATGAATTTAAAATTTTTAAATTTTAAATTATAATTATAGATACGATCATAATTTTTACATTCCAAGAAAATCACAATAAAATAGAATTATTGAGAAAAGGAATAATAACTTACTAAGATATGTTTAAGATTATTCTCAATAAGCATAGCTTACTTAAAGTCGTTAACATGTATTGCTATGTTATGAATATGATTCATCTCATTTATCTAAAACTTCTTATGAGTTATGAAACAATAAATGACATAATTTTTTAAATTTTAAATTGTTTTATTATAAATATTTTATTTTGAATAACAAGAATGTATGGAAAGAAGTGTAATGTTAAAGACATTTTTCTTAGACACCTTTTTATTTCTAAAGCTTATATAGTTTTGAACAAAAGATATTTAGTTTTTGAAGAATGTATTCATATTATTATTTTATAAATTTCTTCAAACTAAAAAAATTAATTTTGATGATATTTGTTTTGAATTTAAAAAAATTAAATTTAATTGATGATTCTACTCTTTAAAGTAACTTAGATATATCTACTTGCAAAGAAATCTCACCCGACAAATGAAAATTTATGAATGCACATCTTAAAAAGATGATTATTTGGATATACTAAAAGATGTACGAACTTGTTCTTTCTTTAAAATTTTATATAAATATTTTTTTTTATCTTAGATTAAGCATAAATATATTGATAATGCTCTTAAAGGTGATTAATGAGTCTTGATAATACATGAAGAATGAAATCAATTATCTTCGTAAGGTTGGTATCAATATATTGACACTCAATTATCTTCGTAGGATTGGTATCAAAAAATGAAGTATTCAAACAAAAAACATTCTTAATATCTCAAGTCTAAGGATCAGATACATAACTAGGACTACGATATCACTATCTATCTATGAGGTATCATATAGGACATCTTTGATGTCTCAAATCGAAGGACCAAACGCACAACTGAAACTACAGAATTAGAATTAGTGTCTAATGATAAGATATCATTAATCAACGTGAATTATTTTCTAATAGGCAGTTGCACTAGTACGTTGAAAAACCTCCTTGTTGATGAGATGAGAATAAAATACTCGATGACAGTGCTGGACCTTTGATACTCCTCGATAACAATCGAACAAGGAAAAAAGGTCATAGATGGAACCACGTTAGACCATCATCGGTCATGTTCATTGAGAAGGCCTTTTGGACCCTTTTTACAGTCATCTCCCACCAATCCATCAATCTACATGATTAGATTGGATATTCATGCCTCCGTGACAAAATGTAGCACAAATGCTTCACACATCATATCATCTCGAATCAGCATTTGGGAGAAATCAAGCACCTCCTGTTGCACGTTGAGCAAAGTGTTACCAGTAACAAAAAGAATTAGCAACTTAGATTGTAAAAACATCCTTAACTTTTGAATTAGCAAAGTGTCTACTCTGACAATATGTCTTTATTAGCTTTTGAATTTCTTTTTTAACGAGATAGCATACACCATCCAAAACCTACTAAGCCAACACCATGCACCTACAGGTAGTGCACTCACTACCCTTGGAAGGTGTTGATAACAGAAGAGGGTTCATTATTGCTGCACAAACTTGTCCAGTGCCAAGGTGTCCAGAGCAAAGAACTCCTTAACAGCGGCTAAAACTGCAAGCCCCAACTTCACAGCATCCTCATTGCTAGGTGCCTAGAAGAAGCACATCACAGTGGTGAAAACATATTAAGCTCACTCGTTGCATTATTAACAATGATAGCGATACAGTTACTGACCTCAATGTTGAGAGGAAGAACTGGATCATGAAGTGACAGTCTTAACAGGAACCATCCACCATATCCTGAGACTCTAACCTGCACAGTAAGAATGAACGAAGCATTAGTATGATTGCACATAATTTCAAAACTCTAACAACTGATTTACTGTAGCAACAATCAGCACTGAGGTACAGCATTAGCATTTAGATATATCCATAGTTCTATATAATTGAGATGTCAGAGTGTAGGCAACCAACAAAAGTCCAAAGGATCATATGCTTAATGACTGCAACTAACCTAACCAATCATCTAAATGATAAACTCCTGGGTAGAAAAGTGCTTCAATTGCCTAAAATTCGGACCTTCTTGTAACTTAAACATGTCTTTTAAGTTAATCAGTCATCAGTATATGTTTCTCAAGGGACAAGTCTTGTAACACGCTTGAAGTTGCATGTAACTTTGTGTGTTTCTTAACACAAGTAACCTAATTGTACACTATAGAATTAGCAAACGTGCAACGAGAAGCCTACGATGAAATTTCATAAGATTAGGAAAACCAATAAGAAATTTGATGAGATAACCAACAAGTATTGCTGTTGATGTCAACATGTGGAATCATGTGATTAAATAAGCAAAGACAAAAGGATCTCATGACAAATCACATTTAGCAAGTCATCCATATGATATCTTCAAATTAGTTTCCAGTGAAGATAGTAGATTACTCCTTCATAATTGATGGGTGCTTTCTTCAAGTTTGCATCTGAAGTCACTTTGTTCTCCAAATGTTTCAACACAGCTTCTCCATAATCACGGAAAGATCTGGAATCAACACCAACAACAGAGGAAAATTAAGTTTACACAATATGATACATCTACATCATACATCAAATCAGAAATTAACAATTGGCTCAGAGAAATTCTTTTCTGAAAGAAAATAGCCTACAGGTTTTCCATTATCTTAGAGAGAACTCTTAAATGAACAAAAAGGAATGTCCTCCTTGCTTTCGAGAAATTTTAAGTACAATACCTTAATCTAAGCATCAGTGTATTTACTGAGCTTTATCTTGTTACGCTTTTGAGAAAATTAAGTACAGCACCTTATGTCTGCCTTGGTTTTAAGAAAATTTAAGTACAACACCATAACCTAAGCATCAATAAGCTTTATCTTGTTAGGCTTGTCCATTTTACAACTTGAGATACAAAACATAAAAAACAAAAGTAACATCCTTTCTGAAGCATTATCATGTTAAGATAATTCATTTTTAAAATTGAACAGTAAAATACCAAGGTAATGCTCTTGCATATTCTTGGCACTAAAACAACAAAACAAATAATAAGCACTGGGAAGAAATATGCAATCTATGTTTAAGGCACAAACTAAAGCACTTTAAGTTACTTTTAATGATAGCCGAAAGAAAAGAAATAAAAACAGAAAAAAAGGGACAAACAGAATTTGATATACCCTCCTTTAAGATCTGGATGGTTCTGATCAATTTTCAACCTTAATTCCACTGCAAAAGCAGGTTCTTCTAGGCCCTCTACCAAATCGGTCAAAACGCTGCTACCACTACTTGAACCTGTGGCTTTGGCAGAAGCAAGTTTGTTTAAGAGCTTGACCTGCAATTCATGTAAACTCTTAAGAAAAAGAGAAAGAATAAAAACAATAAGACAATGAAAAACATGAAGAATCTGATTCCCTCTTTTTCATCCAATGAATAAATTTTTTTGAGAAACTGCCTGGTATACAATCCAACGTCACAATCGTATTTAGATCACCATAGTTTGATCAAGACGTGCTTTGGTTAGGTTCGACTTCGTATTTCTTTCTGTAGCCAATTAAGTCAAATGAATTGGAAATAAACCAATTCCCCAGTTGAGCCTCAACCATAAGCTCCTCGAATGCCATCTGCTTGGCTTTTGATCTCAGATTGGAGTGGCATGGGAACGGAGGAGGAAGAAGTCATAAGCTTTTCTCTCTTTTCCTACGGTTACTTTTTAATCTTTCTGGTCGCCTATGTTGGCATACTGAAATTTCGGTCAGTATTGTCATACTATCCTTGCACGTATCATCATGTATTAACTGGGTAACTCAGAATACAAAAAGAAGTAATATAGACTACATAAGACGAAGATTAAATTTTATCGAACAAGAAGTTTTTTAGGAAGGAGATAGTCTACAAGAATTTCACAATCCCAACTACCAGACTATTGGATCTATAATAGTAACATCATGGAAAAAATTATGAATGCACATTTATAAAAACCTCCATAACCAATGCCCAAGAACATGTTGACACTGTCTACAAGACAAGGCTAAATAAGTTGCTTAGCAGGAAGGGGCCTATCATGATAAATGAAAGAAAAATGAAAGGAAGAGAATGCTACCTTCTATTTTTATGCACATTAATCAAAGGAAACCAACAAATCAAATGAAACTTTACAAGGTACCTAACGAGATCCATAGGTGTGGCAAAAAAGTGCACATATGAATATTGCATGTGCCTACCATGAGGTATGCTCCATCATCAAGCCAGTTATTCTCCTCTAAAGCTCCATGGCCACTGGTTTCAATGGCTAGATGTGATTCTTCACCAATAGAATTCTGTCATTATTTGTTCTTGTATCAGATTCATCAGCAACATTAATCAAATATTTGATTAACTAAAATCCATTAAAATGGAAATAATAGAAAACAAAATCCAACCATTCATACTTCATAAATGTCAGAAATTACTGAAGTTGAAAAATCAGCAAGAAGGCAAAGGAAAATATGATGAGACTCAACGATACATTATTCTACTTCTACCTTAATCATTCTATATGAGAAGCATATGCTCTAATTTTAATTTATTAGAATAAATAAACTCATGATTATTCACATTCTAACAATGCATGCTAAACTGAGGTGAGATACTTAATGACAGCAGCCTGAAGAGTCTACAGATACATATTCTAATTAGGTTCATATTACAAACTTACTGTAATCTTGTGAGTCAAGATGTGGCCAAACATTTAATTCTCAAAAACTGAACACAGTTTTAGCCTAGCTGTCTTGAAGGAACATGAGACATAGAAAAACAATCACGAAGTACACTTTACCACCTTGTTTCACAGAACCAATTCAATTTGGAGCAAATTTTCAAAAGACAACAATGCCAAATATTGAAATGTAAAGGACCCTTATCTAATTGCTTAAACGAACATTTATGCAGCCTAAGAAAAAGGACAATGAGCAATATCATCAAGTGTGTTTGTCATATAATATGTCTTTCACTTCTAGAAAACATAAGAATGAATGAATTGTTTCCTTTTGTATGTTGTGTCGTTTCATCCCAAATTATTTCAACCTAAAATATGTTGCATGTAATGTATAAACATTTAAGGATGCTGCGTGAGAACCATGTTTACATCTCTAATCCTTGTCTTCAGAGCAATTAAGAAACTTTGGTGAAGGTAGTCTGGTAAAAAAAGAAATTTTTGGCTGAACAGTTGCACGTCTTCCTCATCTTATATTACCAACTTATATACTCATATCATGTGATCTGATAAGGGCCATACACTTACGTAACTAAAGAAAGCAGTTACATTTTATCACTTGCAAGTTGCAACCAACTTTTACACCAAAGTCTAAATGGACAAGCTCAATGTTAAACCCAGATGCTCTAACCCCATATGAGGTGCTAATATTACTTTTCAAGTTTCTCAAGGTTCTTGAATAAACTTTTATCATGCAAACATCAGCACAAACCAAATAGTGTCATCATCAAGAACCTGACCAGGCGAATTGCTTCATCAATGACATTTTTATAGCCTCGCCTGAACCTGTGATGTTTACCTCCTAAAACACACAGAACAAGTGAGTGGCTGGAAAAAGTTCTTTGATAAAGCAACCAAAAACATCTTACCAAGTTTCTTCTCAATAAACGTTGTTAAACCATCTGAGGTAACACTGTCCGTTACAACAGTCGTTCCTGGATGCTACTTCAACAAAAATATAAATAAATATTATGGTTTAAGCAATCAAAGAGACAGAATAAAGCATGTTTTGTGACTTTTGTCATCTTACTTCCTCCAGAACTATTGCAGACATTAAAGCAATCAATCGATTCCGGTTGAATTCTCGACCACTTGAGTCTACGGCAGCAGATCTGGGCAAAATCTTTTACTAAGGGCTCAGCTAACATGAAAAATTCCAAATTTAGATTAAATATCCATTATTACCTGTCGACGTCTGTATCAAATATGATACCCAAATCTGCCTTATTCTCATGAACTGCCTTGGTTATTGCTTTCATGGCAACTTTATCTTCAGGGTTGGGAATATGATTTGGAAACATACCTGGTATCAACTATAGGATAAGAGAACTACACAGTAGTGCCCAGTAAAAAATTTCTACTCATGAAGTTCGTTGTTACCATCAGGCTCCAAGAACTGACTGCCAGTAGTAATAGCTCCTAAAGGTTCAAGTACTTCTCCCTGACAAAGCAATACTATTAGGAAGAAAAAACAAGTGACCATACAAGTCCTAGTTTCAAGTTGGGCATTCTAACAGAAAAAAAACTTTGTAATGAGTACACATGAAGCAAAAAATTTATCACCCTGCATGAAGAAATGGGTGGCTGGCCCACATGAAGCAACCAACTCAATCAATAAAAACATATACACATACACATGGACTTTTAAAGAACGAACACATGCATAGAGATGATATACTAATTAATATGACGGTAGTGGAAATTTCAGCTTATACATTTTGAGTATGCCGGCAAACCAGGTTCATCCAATTTATTAGGCTAATTGGTCAGTTGGGTTGTCAACTTATAACCGAATCAAACCGAAGTTTAAAATGGATAATCTTATGATGGAGGCATAGTAAGATCAGATTCCTTACGAAGATCTAATCCATCTATGCAACTTCTCCCTAAATTGAATCCTTCAAAATGACTTAAAAGGATAGCTAAAAACAAACTTGTACTACAATTCCTCATATGAAAAGCATCAATATTTTTTCTGCGATTGAAAAACAAGGATCTAAGTGCCACAAACATCAAGTGCAATGGCCACCTATCAGCATGTACATATGCATGCCACTATGTGATAGCGGGTTGATCACACATTTTCTGATATTTTTCTCCTAACAAGTTCTAAATTCAGTAATCTTGCTTTTTATGTAATCTATTATGCATCATGTAGAAACCTGAAAAACTACAAAATCCATTTTTTTGGACTTGTATTTTAATACTAGTCTGTAAGACAAGTGACATGATGCAAACCAAGTCACCAGCTTGGCTGTGCTGATAGAATAGTGTACTTAGCCTTGATGGGCAATTATAGAAATTATACTCAGAAGGCTACCGTTAATTCCTATAACTTTGGCTATTGTGAAAATTGTGCATTAATTTATTTTTGCATGCTGGTCCTGTTGTACTTTTAAAAGGAAAAACAATTACCTAATTCTTGCAGTCAACAACTATGTTCTTGCATGGGTGATGAGGTGATCAAGGAAACCAAGACATCTCACCAAAGGCATCAAAAAGAAGTAAGAAAGTAGGGCATGAAGAATAAGCCTTCTAAATTTTATACTAGTGACCTCACATGAGGCATGTTGTATCATAATAACTCAAGTAGGATCCTTTTTGGACATGTGAGTGTTGTAATACATGAGGATATTAGCCTAGCTACCCTCTGGACTGTAATCTATGACAGGCAGATATGCATTGATTATGATAGTCAAATCCTTGGTCAAGAGTTTTCAATTAGTATAAAGACCTCTGAAGCTTAGACTTATGCAAAATTCATAGACCACTAAAGGTATAGATAATAGAATTTTTAAAAATGTTCATATTGAAACTATTACAAAGTCCTGATCAAATTAAACAAAACATAAAAAGGTTCAATAACAGTAAACAAAAGATCTTTGGCAAAAAGCATAAATGAAGATTCTAGTGATAAACTTCAAGAAACTAAAGCTTTTGTGGAATAATTGTTAGCTCTGTAATGTGAATAAGTCATGCATAATTTTCATCTGAGTAATGAAATTACCGCAAAAAATCCACCTGCACCATTCCCTGCATCAACAACTATATGGAATCCCTCCAAAGGTTTCTCTGGAAATAATATAAAACCAGTTAAGAGGATCTGTCAAACTAGCAAGAAGTGGGTTCTCATTTGTCTTAAAACATACAACGCCTCCTTTTTTAAGCTTAGGTTATGTTTGGTTAAAAAAGATGGAAAAGGATTTTCACTCGAGAAACTTTTCCAAGAAAACTGGTATATAAGTTTCTTCGTTGGAGGAAGAAGGGAAAATCCCTTTCTTTTTCAATATAGGGAAAAAAATCAAAACTTAGTCTCTTTTTCAAAGATATGTAGAAAATCCATAAAAAAGTATATTCAAGAGATTTTCTTTTCATTTTCTAGAAAAAAAATTGAAAAGAAAACAATGGTCCAAAATATTTTCATTTTCAAGAAACTGTAGGCATGATACAACTCAATTGTAGGTGGTACATGCCTCAGAAATTGAGTCAGTCCAAAGATACAGATTATCATACAATGTGGAGTTTCTTGAAAATAAAGTGGTACCTGTATTTCCAGCAGCCTTACGAACTGCAGCAACAAGATCTGAAGTATAAACTGACATATAATCCACCTTCTTCACAGTTGCATTCGCAGATTGAATTGATTCCTTCACACATATATTTGCAGCACGTACCAAAATATCTTTGATGTCAGGTTTTCCAAGTCCACCAGCATTGGTGAAAAATTTAAAGCCATTGCGATTATAGGGGAGATGGCTTGCTGCATGAAACTAATACCTCTCAAGGAACATGAATGGGTGATTCCATAAGCAAAATGTACACAAAGAAGATTAAAAAATGAAACAAAATAAAAAACAATATCTATTTTTCAAAAAAATGAAAGATATTTTATGCATAATTACAAAAATCATTTTTTTTCAAAATAAGTTAACATGATGAAGTCAAAGTCCATTTAGAGGTTTATTCTTTTCATGGTATATACTTCACAATAAGTTGAAAAGAACATAGATATCTAGAACAAGTTGACATGAACATACTACTAAATTAGACCATGCAAATACATTTTACCAATGCCATGTACCAACATAATACCCCCATATGTGCCAATCCCATCAAATCCGCCATATCCAGGACTACATCAGAATGCCATATTTAAATGTATGTTTCAAATACTTTTATAATTAACCGACCCACAAAGTTCAAAAGTTAATGAAAATGGGTAGCTCGATGCATGAGACTTGCCCATATAGGAACAGAGAGAGTGAAATTATATACACAGCCTTACCCTTACCCTTACCCTTGTAGGCAGAAAGATTGTTTCTTTGACTTGAACCTTCAACGAAGCACAAGAAGACATCTTGCCATGAAGCTAAGGCTCGACCTCTAAGTTTAAGCAATTGATGATAGCTTGACCTTTAGTTTTATCTTCACATGGTTAGGAATTTTCTTTTGGAACACTACAAGTGGGATTTTGGACCTAGGAACACTACAAGTGGGATATTGGAACACTAAAGTGTTAAACACCAGATCAGATAGTAAACTGGAAGTGGGTTAGAAAAAAAAGGTACTAGAAGTAAGCCTAAGTAGAGGTTGCCGAAAGCTCCTGGTCCACCTTAGAAACCAAACATCCATCCTCAAGATCTTTTGAGTCAGGGAGGCATTGAAACAGCACATTAGTTTTTGAACTCTATGTTGATGCTTTCTACATGCTTCAAATACACATAAAAATTCTGTAAACAGTGTTGTTCCTTGGAAAAATGGGCATTAATTTCTATATGAGTATGCTAGAATCAATGGCGACATACTCTTGAACACTGAGAACACCTAGACATACTTTCTTCGAAACCCAGAGGGGCTTTAATGATCATATTCCCAACAAATCAAGGTCTGCACCTAGAAAAATTATGGTGAAAACACAGGTGAACAGTAGTACCATATTTAAAGCATAAAAAATCTTTACTAAAGGTTTCATTCATGACCAAACAAACAACCTTTCTTCATAAAAGGAACCAATATAATACAGGAACCGATATGACAACACAGATTTAACATAATGACAATACACCATATATGAGAAAGTAAGAAAAGAAATAGTATAACGAGGTTCGTCACACCATGGCGTATCGTTCAATACAGATGGTATGTACCAATCCAATTGAGGATCGGTATAGGTGGTACATACCAGTCTATCGATACACCCCACCATACTGTGTATCAATATGTCGGTACGTACCGTACCGATAGCTGGTCGACACATCGGTACGGACCAGTAAGACGAATCATGTAGCATAATACAACTTAATGATTTAGATACATAATACACAAACAAGTTAAATACATGGCACAAATTTTGTCCAGCATGCATTTATCACCTTCTCATATAGCTGCTTATCATTGCCCATTAGAAAGCTTTGTCAATAGATATTATAAAGGTTTTAGATTGAATCTAGTCTACTTCTCTTGGTACCACATGAACTGATCTTGAGAACAAAATTATTTTCTGTATGCCAAGATATACCTGTTATCATTATGGACCCATCAACTGGACAAAAAAAAGTTTCATCTACTGTAAGTGTGCTGTTGAACATCGCTGGTGTAGATGCCAATCTGCATTAGAAATGAAAAAAAACACCATCTTTGACTGCAAAGTGAAGGATATAAGATGTGATACTGCAGGGAACTAAATGATCCAACCTATAAAACAGATTAAGAAGGAAACACTTTAAAATTCATTGACCATGGCTTCCCAGTAGCTGATGCAGGGGAAACATGATAATCACCTCAGAGATATTATAGAGGTAGATAACTCAATAAGTTTGAGGGCAGTTCTGGTTAAAGATGCTTAGAAAAGACTACATTTGGCAACAGAACTCTTCAAGAAAATATAAAGGAGAATGAATAGAAAAGAATTGTTCCCCAATCTAGGGTACAAATTGTTTTTCAAGAAAAAAGATAGAGAAGCTTAGCTACTTGCATGAGTTGCAGCAATTTACGGACTCCGAAATGGATAAGAAAATATGGCACTTGGAACTAACCCATACTGAATGACATCCAGTCCAGCACCAGCAAGTCCAAGAGAAACTGCATCCTGAAGGTTAAATCATCACCAACAAATAGAAGCTAGATTATTAGCACTGAGTTGGTCAGGATGTGGCAAATGAACTTTCACGTATTGTGACAAGAAAATAAAAAGTATAGCATCAAGTCTTCATGTAATTGAACATTAACATAAAAAAAATTAACTACACCAAACTTCTAAAGTTTGAACTGTGTTTACCATGATGAATATTAAGACCAGACAATTAATGTTGCATGAAACACAAAAGTTCTGGTCTCTAGAACAAATAGCAATTACCCCAAATTTCTAACAGTACAGGTCATATTTTACCGAACACTCCCAATTTTAGTAATTAAAGTTAAAAAATTTCCAAGGTGAACTTATGATTAAATATGGCATTTCAAAAATTGATATAATCCAATAAAATTAGAAAACTTCAAAATTCACTGATATTACACAAATTATGCTTAGATCATGAGTAAATTAAAGGATAAGAGATTATGTGCACTGATTGAGCAAAAATGCTATTGCATCAAGAATCATGTCCTAGTTGGTCCCTAAATTGGTTATGTTTCACTTTCATAAGGTGGAACATCAAATATATCTAAATATCTAAGACATGCTATCAGTTATGTCTTCCTGATAGTATTTGCACTTGCATGCAAACTTAATACTTTGTAGAAAAAATCAGCAGTCCAAGCAACAACAATAAAACCAATGCAAGTAATGTATCTGACACTAAAAACCAAAAATATTATTTTTTTAGTGAATCACCCAGGAATGAAATACAATAAAAAATAAAATAAAATCTGAAAAGAGGTATTAGAACCGGATGATCTATGTGCAGAAAATTCTATCTGATTTAGCAAGTAAGAGTATAAAAAGTTGACTAGGTATAAACTCCAAAGACCAGGTTTCTGAAAAAAGCAGCACCACAAATAGGTGACAAACATCCAACTAGAAAAAAAAGACCCAAGCAAGCTTCCAAGAGAAATTTGAATAGACAATAAAGTAATAGGCATTGTTTGACCTAAGGCTTGAAATGGTATGAAACGGGTGATGCGTACCATCCCGTTTAAGAGAAAATTGAATAAACAATAAAGTTGTAGGCATTGTTTGATGTATAGCTTGAAACAGTATAAAACGAACAATGCATACCAAAGTTTGCAATACCATACCGTACCGCCTGGTATGGGAGGTATTAAGCAGTTGGCCCAGTATCAGGCGATACGAGGCTGTACAGGCCAGTAACGATCGAAATTTCGATCGTGTACCGACCGATAACAGTTGAAATTTTGATCGTTACCGAATGGTAACAGTGCTCCAATGGTCAATTTGACCGTTGGAGGCCTCCTCAAGGGTTTTTAAACCCTTTCTTCCCCTCTATTTCAATCCATTTCACTCTCACATTCTCTTAAACTCTCTCAAACTCATTTTTCTCACATTCTCTCTCTTATTCTCATATTTTTACTCTACTAAACTCAACAAAGCAACAATTTGTCGATTGAATCAAATTTAGGAGACTAATTTGGGAGGATTAAGAGGAAAAACTTTTTAATCAAGAGGTATGTATTCTCTTTCTAGATTTTCATTGATTTATGAGATAATTAAGCCTATTATGATAGTTGGTCATACTTCTTCATGCAATAGTATGATACGGATCAGTAGATCAGTAACGAAAGTAGAAATTCTGACATTTACCAATACATGCCTTAGGAGCCGCCTCGGACACATGTGATTCATGACGATTAACCTACAACCATCATCACATTGATGCACCAATGACATACAATGTATAAATACACTATGTTGTGGGATCAATTTTAGGAATGGGTTTAACAAACATATCATATTTATATATAGATACATAGGATCAAGGACTCCAATCCACCACCGATGGAGGCCCGTCGTTCGTTTTGGTGGTAGAATCAGGTATATCTACACATGTGATTACATAATTCATTTGAATCTTAAAGTTTAAGTTGTATACAAAATAATCCAACAATTCAAATAATTTTTCTATAAATAATTTATTAACGGAAGGACGATCCGGAATGGACCAAATTTGCTAACCTTGCACAGGCTACTCCTCAAAGCCCGAAAAAAATGTGGCACTATTCTTACCTAAGTTTCATTAGTTTTGCTAAAACTATATTAAATGTATATTTATTTTTAATTTAAAAATTTAAAAACCTTATCCTAACTTTTTTTCTATTTTTAGAGGATTTTATGCCTATTTAGGTGTACCACTCAATACATCGTACCGTATCGTACCATACCGAGCAAAGCTCGGTACACCGATATGGTACGAGATCAAAAACCTTGATGCATACCATCCCGTTTTGGGCAATAGGTAGGAAATAGGTCAAGTAACAATAGGCATGGGTGATTTATCAACCGATAAATCGATTGATATGGGTTGAAATTTGATCCATACCGACCCAAATAGGGTCAAGTTTGATGATTGTTGGAGTCTCTTTTGGGCTTTAAATGCCCCTCCCTCTCCCCTATTTTACTCTCTCTTATTCTCACTCTCTTTGACACTCTTCACACTCACTCATAAATAAAATTCCTAATTAATGATAAGTTGTAATCAAGCTATCGATTTAGATAAAAAGAAATTGGAACTTAAGGTCCAATAGAATTTCTCTTTAATTTTAAGGTATTTAACTTCTTTCTATGTTTTATTTATTATTTCATATAATTTACTAATGCATAATTACCAAGATTAAACATAACTAAGGTCACTCTTATGTTTAGTCCCAATGAGGTCCATTATCTTACATTTAGCCCCAAATTAGGGATATTTAGGGCTAATAACAACCCTATTCATTTATTTATGCCTCATATACACTCTATTCTTATTTAAATACAATAAAATTACCATTAAATTGGGGTAAAAAAGCTTTTTTTTGTGAATTTCTAGCCATTATTAGGCTTTTTTTTTTAAACTCGTATGTACCGGTCCGCTCAATGACCAATGCTGCTGTCAACACAGTCGATGGTTTTAGGATCATGAAAAAAAAAAATATTATTCCAAAGTAGCTGCCAAGCCAATTGCATCATTTTATGAATAAGGAAATACATCTTTAGTACCACTTTGATAAACCATCAATTCAATTGAATGCTTATAATGGGTTTCACCGAACTTATTTCGAGTTGCCAAATATGGTCACATAACCAATGATCTATTCATCATATCTGTCAGCATGCTCAATTTCAAAAATGTGTCAGCCTGATATTATGGAAAGCCTATACAAGTTCAAAAAAGTTGTATGTGCCAGAAAAGGCAGAAATCAGATCCATAACTGTGATCCAACTTTTAGTCTATAGAGAAGAGTGATTCAAATTGAAACTAATCAGGGATAGATCATATGAGAAAATATGCATGCAAACAAATAGATTGACATGCAATTGACCTACAATGCATGGCCATGTGGGCATCTTCTAAGCAGCTTAAGTGTAGCGAACAAGTTCCATATTGTGTTGGCGTTAAGACACATGAACGGTGGCCCCCCATATCAGAACACCAACAAAGATACATGCTGGATGCCAACAACCCACCAGGACAAGTAATCCTAAGTGTTCAGAGAAGAGCGCTTGCTTCAAATTATCTATGGAGGATAAAACAAAAGAAAGTAATAGAAAGAAAGTTTAATTTAATTGAGATACAATAATGCTTCAGTATACTACAAAGCATGGTTTGTAGCACTGTAGCACTGCTACAGTGCTCGGCACGCCTGAATATACCGCTCGGTACACCTGGGTGTACCGAGCGGTATACCATACCGTACCGGTACCGAGCCCAGGTCGAAACTCCGGTATGGTACGGTATTACGAACCTTGCTACAAAGTACAAGGCCAGTTCTAATATTGCAAAACAACATGGCCTATATTGTAGGTTTATACTTCGAAGATAGAAAAGAAAAATTGTTAACACTTTGAACATCAGAATGCATTAATCTGATAATGCAGAGAAGCTCATCCAAAAACTTTCACAAGAACCAATATCAAGTCAAAAGAACCACATCACATGATCAATTACCTGTAATTTTTTAGCAGATATTCGTGAATCATGACCGATGGAGACTCTCAGCCGTCTCGACTCATTCGGGTTTTTTCTTTCTAATAACCATGCAGCAAAAGCAGCACCTATAGCTTCTGCAACAGGTTCTGTAAGGTTCACAGGTTCCCCCTCAACACCAGCAACAGCGACACCTCGAATATCACTACATAATTAAATAGTAAGGATATCTGAGATGTTCAATAAGTCACAACCAACCTAAAACCCCAGCAAACAAGTAAATATTATTGCTAGTACAAAAGGTACCTGAATCACTTGGATGGAAACACCATGTATCCTATAGGTAGGAATGTCATGGTGGTGCTTCTTTATATTCTAAGCACAATTAAATGAATTTATTTAGGAAGACTGATTCACCAAAACTAGTCAATGAAAAAAGGAAAAAAATTAGTGGATGACTTCATCTAAATGGAACAAATTCAGTCTCATTTGATGTGATGGCTTTGAGGGGAGCTTTATGGACTAGAGTATATTATCTATGATCCACCTTTTCCAAGGATATTGTGAGGCACTTTCAGTTCAAACAAACAACAGAAGATTTTTCTATTGTCCTACTTCAAATAGATAGTTTTCTTGTACATAATATATTTCATGAACAAAAAGAATTAATTGTGCATGACAAAAAGACTCAATTCTTTCAGACAAGATTAGCCCACAACACCAACTATCCTGACCGAATAATTTATAATCAAAATCAGGAGACCATCCAACAACCCTTGTCAATATTAAAAAGCCTACAGCACCCTCCACAAGCTAAAGGCTTCCAAGTTTTAAATTTTCACATATGCAAAAGCATTGCAGACTATAGCCTTAACATTTTCAAAAATATTTCATATAATGAAACCAGAGTGTTAATAGCACGCTGAGAAACAAAAAGATGAAGATAGCTCAAAATGTGCTGTTGACTTGAACAGTTGCAATTGATAGAACACCTGTTGCAACAAATTTATATAAAACTTGACTATCTAAACCTCTAGAGATCGGTAAAAATTTACAATTGAATGATTCCTTTAACAAAAGGGGAAAGAAGAAATCCACGCGAAAAAAGAACTAACAGAAGAGTAAACTTGTAAGTGTCATGTACAATTTGGCCATTTGCTAAAATAGAGGAATGATGTAAGATTGCATAAATCTATACCATGATGATAGTGAATAACATCTGCATGTCTCAAGAAATATGCATCAGCAACATAACTCCCCCTCAGTTGACATATGCCATGGCACACGATGGCGAGGACTTGATGCAGCAACTTTATACTTAGGATACTTGGGATTTGTCCTACTACTAGTATCTCATTTAGTGTCTCTGATATCGAAGTTCACCGTACCGAGGTGTACTACCAGGTATGGGCGGTACGTACCAATCCGACAAGGGACCGATATGCGGATCGTCCCATACCGGGTGGCACATGTTACATGCCCCCATATCGGGCGATATAGGTCAATACCGATTCAGTAACGATCAAATTTCGACCATTTTCAATAAAGGGCTAAGATTGCCTTGTTTCAAATGGTCAATTTGACCGTTTGAACCATAGGAAAGGGTTTTTAAACTCATTATTTCCCCCTCTTTCAACCCATTTCACTCTCTCAATCGAGTCAAACTACTAAGAGAACTAGAAACACATAACAGTCACAGTCATCCAACCAACGTGTAAAGGCAAAGGGGACGGCAGTAGTAGCATCAGCCAAATCGTTAGAAAGAATCAAGTCGGGTGATGAGACACCTTCTCAATCGCATTCAACAACCAGCTCGGTCCAGATACATGGCAGCGACTTGGATAGCATTGTCTCGACTGATGATAGCATCAACGTCGGGGAGTTGATGGTCCCGTCTACACAATTCGAGGGTTGTGCATGGACCGAGAAGCTGTATTCGACGCATGCCACCCAAGATTCAGATCATGAAGCTCGACGAGGTACTGGTCAAATTTATACATGAAAGGAGAAGGGGAAGGCAGTAGATGATTTTGAGCAATTGTGACAGAATCTATACGGCGTAAACACAGAGCGAAGCTCATCATATTCATAGTCATCGTATAATGGAGAATCTTAGGCCAACAATAGTATAGTGATAATTGGTCATACTTCTCCAAGCAATAGTACGATGATCAATCTTATGATTACTATACAACAGACAAGTGGCAAAAGTAGACGTTCTGACATTCTCTATGCTCCACACCAATACATGCCACAATCGTTCTTGCTTCAGGAGCCACCTCGGACACATAAGGTTCATGACGATCAAACTACGATCATCACCACATTGATACACCAATGACATATAATGTATCAGTATATTATGTAGTGGGATCAATTTCAAGATTTGGTTCGATAACCATATCAAATTGATATACGGATATATAAGATCAAGGGGCCCGATCCATCGCCCGTGGGATCCCGTCATTCTTTTTTATGGTAGAACCAGGTATATCCTTCGATTGATTCCTTTATTCATTTGAATCTTAAAGTTTAAGTTGTTTAAAAAATAATCTAACAATTTAAATCATTTCTTTGTAGATAATTCAATATTAACGGAAGTACGATCCGAAATATACCACAAAGCTACTCCTCAAAACTCAAAAAATATATGTATAATTATTCTTTCCTAATTTAGATTATTTTTGCTAAAATTAAACTAAATTTATAATTATTTCCAACTTAAAAATCCTAATCTAACTTTTTCTTATTTTTCAAAAAATTTTGAAGATATTTTCGATCATTTTTCCATGCCATCGTTACGCTCCATCATATCGACACACTGTATGTTGGTACGCCCCAATACGTACCAAACCAACATTCAGTCGATACATAGGTACGAATCGATAAGATGAACCTTGTATGATATAATTCGATACATCTAAAGATATATAATAGGCATCCATGGAAAAGCTATTATTGACATACTAAAAGAATAGAATAGTTTAATTATAGAACCAGATGGCCATATATATCTTTATAGGATGTCAACATCAACAATGTGCAAGTCACAAGAATTTAAAACCCTCAAATAAATTCCAGGAATAGTTATGAGATTCAACCAGTACAGCATAAACATTAATATAAAGAAAATTCACATGAATAGTATTATCAAAATAATTCACTTTATATATTCATCTCCTGAGACCTGATTTTGTCATGCAACAATATAGAATGAAGTCAAACTTGCACCTTCCGTTTTGAAGCTTGAGGAAATCAACCTTCTCAAAGGATGAAACAGCATTTGTACTTTGAGCAGCTGAAAGAAAATTCATAAACATATTACACATGGCACAAATACCATTATAGAGCAAGTCACATGCCTTGGACGAAATTGTAACAGAAAACTTCAATCACAAAGGTTTTATTGACAATATTAGCAAAGATCAGCAATTACACACTCAATGATCACTCTACCAGGCAACTGGACAAAACACAATCATGAATGCATATTCTTTGAGGTTAAGAATCACATAGTCACACACTTGAAAAAAACTCTGAATATTGGGAGTCTAGAGCAGACCATTGCACATGTTACTTGTTGGTTTCCCTGAACTGATGCCTCGCATTGAAATTATGTGCGACTGCATGGCTGACATACCAGTCCATGCTAATTTCCACACCTGGAAGGGACGTGTGCTGGGTATATCAAGAGCAAAAAGTACACTGGAACTTTTGGTGTTTGACTGCCAATTGCGTTGGCAGTGCTGTGCCAGAAACGAATTTGGAATAGGCATCGCTGACATTACTGCATCAAATTGTCAACTCTATTAGATCTACAATCTAACCTCCTGTCAGCTTAACTAGACATGCAATGCTATTATTTGTGTATAAAAGATATGCTTATTAAAGATGTATTAGATGATGCCCATAGCTTACAAATAAGTATTGGATTAGCTGAACAGAAATTATGTGCTATTGATATACTTTATTGACTTCAAAAACTAAACAAACTCAGAAAATTCTGAAGTTGATAAAGTCATTATTGAGTCCATGGAGCATAATTACTGGTTTGTGTGCCTAGGAAAGAAAAATATCTCAGTTTTGCCGCTTCTTTTAATTACGAATTTCATAACATTGATGGTTAAGAAAAAACAAAAGTACTTTTAACATTTGTGAGTAGATGTTGCAATGGTGATCTCACCAGGTGAATTGAAGAATCAAACATCAGAAGACAAAAGACAATAATTATGTTCACCAACAAGTATATGCATATAGTCCAAAATGAATCAGCTCTCTCTTTTCTATTTTCTGCCAATACAAGAACATTTTAGAACACTAAGGAAGGCTTTTGAAGAACCAACTTCATGGTGTTCCACTATTCACCTACTAGCACCCCTGCAACTAAATACCTTATAATAAAAGCAAGCCAAGATTTTCCCAGGATGACCCTTTCCCCGTATTCATGTTTTCTGCACATGAAATTGCTCCATGGGAAGGAGTTACCCACAACTCAAACACTGCATCACCTATAAATTTTATCTGCAACATATGATTCAGTGCTTGTAATAGGCGCTCAACAACTCGCCTAGGTGCTCGGGTGAGGTGAGGCGAGGCCCAAGTGCCTCGCACAATCTCCAGGCAATGCGATTCATTGAAGTGCTGATTGCGCACTTGCCTGAGCCCAGGCGTCGGGCGCCTTGGGCGAGTGCCCAAGTGAAACTAGCATAGCACATGAAATCGGAAGAGAAAGGATGAGATTGAAAGAGAAAGGGGCTCTGACCTGAAGGCGAATACAACAAAACCAATCAGTGCTCGACGGCGAAGAATTGATTTGTGCCCAGCGACGAATGGGAGGGCAGAAGATGTGATCTTGTTAGAAGGCAAAAAGCTAGGGTTTTGAAGGTGGGATGGGGGGATGGGAGGGCAAAAGACACAATGGATGGGAGGGGAAAAGTGATCTCATTGGAAGACAAAAAGATAAGGTTTTGAAGGTGATGGGTGAGAGGGAGAAGACTCGTTGGAAGACATGATCTCTCTCCTCTCTCTCTTTCATGGTATACCTTTTCTCGCGCCTGCGCCCAAGACGCGATGCATGATGGATGTGAGAAGCAATTAGTGCGTTGTGAGAAGCAATAAACAGCGCACTAAGTAGAAATAAGTGGCAATCAGTGTACTGTGAAAAGCAATAAATATTGCATTAAGTAGCAATAAGTAGCACACCAAGTATTAAATAGCAATAAATAGCACTCTTGTTCTAATTTTGTTGAGTCAAGATGCCAATTGACTCATCCATTTCTAGATTTAGGTCAGAAATCACCCTATCGAATGGGATTGAACTCAAATTATGAGTCAACCTAGGCATAGCGATCAAAGAATTACATCCTGTAATATATATTTCAAGTCGGCCATGATGTGATATTTTTATTTTTATGATCATATTTATTAATTATAATATATTTTTTATATTTTAATATTTTGGAGCATCTAGGTGAGCCCTTAGCACCTCAGGCGTTTTGAGACCTTGGTGCTTTTTGGTACTTAGTGCTTTTTTAATACACTAGTATGATTGTGAAGTTCCATCTTACTCGAGGTTTCTTACTGACTCATGCTCCACCAACCAGAAAAGTCAGTGTTGTAGGGATGGTAAAAGTCAAGTATATGCAATTTTCACCTAAAGTGGAATACAAACCTAATTAACCATGTTGGTATCTAAACCCATAAAGGGTAACTTCCTAGCCTAACCCATCCTAACCCAATTAGGGTACCCCAATGTAATTTGAGTACGTTGGCTAGACAAAAATGCCCGACACCTGCTCTGATCCCTAGCTAATACTAGAAATAATAACGGGTGGGGTACCCAGTACCCAAACCCGAACTTGACTATCACGGTTGTTTACTGACTCATCACACCCACTGACTCATGCTACACCAACCCTAAAAGTTTCAGTGCAGTAGGGAACGAAAGAGTCAAGTATATGCAATTTTCACCTAAACGAGAATACAAACCAAATTAACAATGTTGGTACCTGAATCCAACATGGGTAACTTCCTAACCAAACCAATCCTAACCCAATTAAAGGGTACCCCAATTTTTTTTCCTTTTTTTTTAAGGGTACCCTAAGTTTGATAAACCCAAATGTCCAACACCTGCTATGATACCCCAGCTCATACTAGAAATGATAACCGGTAGGATACCTATTACTTGAACCGGAACTTGACTAAACTACCTAGGAATCTGAACCTGGACCCCCACTTCCTTCTCTACCAGCGTTTGTCTCAAATCCAATTAAAGGTACCTCAAACATAGCTTAAGCGGGTTGGGAGACCCATGTATTCCAGAAAAACCCAACCTGGTGCCATTTAGTCAGGCGTCACATATTCTGTTGGCAGAATTCTTTTGTGGAACCATCATTTGCTAGCTAGTAGAACGACATGATGATCCATATTGCAATCAAACTCTTGTAAATAAGGCTTCAATAAAGGGAAAATGTAGATGGGATAACTTCATTAGGGTTCCATAAATAAACTTAATTCCTATAAAAGTGTCAAAATTGATTCTTTCATTTGGGAGTCAAGTAACTTTCTTGATGGAACAGTTACGCAATGAGCCAGTACTGCACTGAATTGAATGAAATGTATCACCAGTGATCCAAATCCACATGGAGTATTACAAAGAAATTCATTGGTTATGAACAAGTCAAAATAAAATGGATAGAAGAGTCAGAGTCCACAGAATCAGGAACTGTAATAGGCAATGGAATTCCATAATTCGAATTCACATGTAGACTAACCAAGGCTACAACAACGATCACCAAGAATATAGCCAAATTAACAAAAGTTAAAATGAGATAAAAGAACAGAGTAAACAGGATCAAGTACCGTAAACCACAACATGATCACCAAAAACAATCATTAATTAGGAAGAGTCAAAATAAAATAATGAAGTAATTGGAATCAACAAGATCAAGAACCACAAAAGAGAATGGGTTTGAGGTAATTCCATTTCACATGCAGAAGAATCGAGACCACAACATCAGTCACTGAGAACATGCACCGGTTAGAAAAAGCCTAATTGACTTGAAAAAACGAATCAAATTCAACAGGATCAACAACTATAGAAGGTAATAAAATCGAGTAATTCCGATCCATATTCAGAAGAATCAAGAAAACAAAACCGATCACCAAGAACATTCAAGAAAATAAGAAGAGTCCAAATCAGAGTGAACAGGATCAGGAACTGTAAAAGACAATGGAATCGTGTGATTCCAAATCACACGTAGAAGAAACAAGAGGACAACATCGATGGCCAGGAACGTTCACGAGCTAAGAAGAGTCGAAGCGAAATGGAAAAACGAAAAAGATCTAACAGAATCAAGAACTGCAAAAATACGATGGACTCGAGCAATCCCAATTCATGTAGAGAAAAACCAATAATATCCAAGATCGGAATGAAACAGAAGGAAAAAAAAGGAATCGGAGTCGACGGGATCAAGAATTGTGATTCAAGATAAGTGAACGATGATGCTCTCATCCAAAAGCTAATTCATTCATCTAAGACTGGAAAGTTGAAGGGTTTTCGAGCCCAAAATCCACATCCATAGTAGAATTGGTAAAAACAAGGGGTATCAAGAAACCAGGGAAAAGATCGACAATAACTACAACTGAGAAGGACGAGGTGATACATAGAAAGCAGAACCTGCCATCGGATGCGACCTGGTCGACGGCGGGCGACGGCTTCTTGCAGCGGAGACGACGATGGGAAGAGCGGCCGAATGGTAGACGAGATGGCGAGGCAGGCGAAGGGCACATAACAGATCGCCTTCGTGATAAAGTGGCAGCGTGTCGACCATTGGATGGGAATCAACGGTCGCAAATGGAAAGGTTCCACTGTCGCTGAAGCCATACGCGAAATACTTGTGTTGTAGTCGTAAACAGCATTTGACGAAAAGAAAATAAATTGAAGAGCAAATTTTAGAGGCTCCAAATTGAAGAGCAAAAGTTTTAATTTTAAGATATATTAACATTTGGGTCATGTGCATAAAAGAAAATAAATTTAACAATATAGAAAATTTTGATTTGAAAGTATATGAAGGTACCAAAGACAAGCATAACTTTTTGTTTGCATATAAGGATTTGGGATCGATCATTTTGATTCTTTTGTATATAAGTAACATAGATTACATTTTAGGAGTTATATATATTTATATATATATAGATTAATCCTCTGAAATAATATATATATATATATATATGGAGAATTAATCGAACAATCAAAAAATAATAATTGGGAAGTGGAACAGTGGGAGGAAGAAAGAAATTGTGATCGGTATAAAAAAAATAAAAATAAGGGTGTTTATTTAGAGTTTTCTATTTAGTGTTGCCACTTAATATCTTAACAATCTTCATAAAACGTAAAGATTATTTTCTAAATAAATAAATAAATAATAATAAAATATTAACTATTATTGTTACATCCTTTGAGTACGTCATCATGGGTCTATGCGTTAATAATCATACGCATCCTTTGAGTACGTTATCAGGAGTCTATGCGTTAATAATCATACGCATGTAGGTATCTTATTTATTTATGAGAAATCTTTAGTTGTATTCATCTTCAAATTCTCTCATTCAAGAGAGTCCTATTGACGAGAGAGAATGAGCTACTCTCCCACAACACGACGAGGATAAAGATTTTTCTCCAAATAAAGAAGGGCCTGCTAAGGAAGCCCAAACCCACGAGAGAGTCTCCAGAGCAGAGGAATAAATCCAAGTATTATCGTTTCCATCGGGATTATGAACACGATATAGAAGAGTGCTAGGATCTGAGGTACCAAATCGAGGAGCTCATAAGGAAGGGCCCCGCCCCCGAGGATCCATGGAAAAGCAGATTGACGTCATCTTCACAGGGCATGCTTCTAAAGATGAAAGCTCCTTAGGTTGGAAAGCCTATGCCCGAGACTTCTCAGGAAAAACCCCGAGAATCGAAGAAGGGCCTAGGATAATCTTCAGAGAAGAAGATGAGAGCCACTTGGACCCCACCCATGATGATGCTTTGGTAATCTCTGTTTGGATGGCCAACGCTCTTGTCAAGAGGGCGATGATTGACACTGGCAGCTCTACAGACGTGCTCTATCTCGACGCCTTCCGAAACCCGGAGTAGCCATGAGTGACCTATCTCTGATGATGTCCTCGCTGTTAGGATTCACAGGGGACCCCATCTTCCCCATAGGTATAGTAACCCTCCATGTCACCTTTAGCAAGGAACCCCGATCTAAGACTTTACCGGCCAAGTTCGTCATGGTGGACCTTCCTTCTGCATACAATGCCATCATTGGTAGCCCCCTCCTCAAATCGATTGAAGGTTGTGATCTCCACGTATCACATGGCAATCAAGTTCCCCACTCGGGACAACGTCACTTAAATAGGGGCGACTCTCGAGAATCCAAATGTTATTACATGACGATAGTTTCGCTTCCCAGGAAGAAAACAAAACCATCGAAATCCCAAGAGTCCCCTCGCCACAAAACCATGGAGGAAAGGGAGATGGCTCGTCCGCAAATGACCTTATGATTAGGAAGAGAGAATAAGGATAGCACTGGCACCACGAGGCTCCATTCAAGTCAATGGTCCACAGCCCCCTAGGGAAACATTTGGAAATGATCCATAAGAAAAGACCCTCATCGTAAGAAAAATAAATATTTTATTGATTATTGGGAGTACTGAGCCCTATGGGCATCACAAAGGAGGAGGCAAAGCGGGAGAAGAAGGGGTCACGGGGCAATCGTCAAATGGAACCTCTGTTAGAGCCGTTATTGAATTTCATATTTTGATGATGAAATTAATTGATGAAGTTAATTGATGAAGTTATGATCTAATGAGTGTTTGAGTGAAGTAGGACTATCTTCGATCATAGAAAGACAAATCGATCGATGCAAGATAATCAGATATTGGTCCTGAATGAATCATGTCAAAGATTGGATGTTGGGCCGAAGGATTGGTCGACGTGTTGAAAGATATACTTTGTGCCATGATTCGAGTATCGGAACAAAAGGATCGAACATTACACTAAGAAGATTAGATGTTGTGGGAGGTCAACATGCCAATGGATCGAGCAATATATCGAAAGAGAGAACGATGTGCCGAAGGTTCAAACGAAGCGTCGGATGAACCAATGACATGTCGGACAATATAAGATTTATCACTAAATACGTATAATATTTTTGTCAATAGAATCGTTGACATGAGGAGAAATAAAATTAAATATTTTACTTTTATAACGATAAGTATCCTAATATAATTTTTTAAAATATAAAATATAAAAAATATATATAATTAACCCGGAATATTTGATGAGATTGTACTAATACGATGCCCGTATCATAATTACATCACTACACTATGTGACAATAATATATCGGTTATCCACCGAAGTGACGTTTCAGTAACACACATGAACAACGCATCCCAATGATTCATAGTGTACAGGCATTACAGCAGTTTTGCATTATATTTTCTGCTACATTTAGGATGGAGTAAAACCTTCTTCTGTGTGCATGACAAGAAAGGTACATACCACAGTTTAAATCATAAGAACAGATCATCTTGATTAAAAATGAAATTTTGTGCTTTTGCTGCAACAGTTACTGAGGCAGTAATATCGAGCAAGAATAGAACATATGAACCATCCCTTCTGGTAAATAAAAATGATAACGACTATTGCTTAGTTGCAAATTTGATACTGCAGATCGATGATGTATAACAGAGAAGCGGCTATGGTTACATAAAAATCAGCATCGAAGAATGAAGCGCGCATGATGTTGGCACTCCGAGACTTGCTCATTCAACTGTACAGTTGGCAAGAGATTCCACAAACTTGCTTCGTCGTCAGCTTCATTAGTCAGTCAATATTGTCAACCTCCTGGCTGTTTTGATGAAGTCACTAGAAAACACAAAGATAAATGTCCATCAGCTTATGTTCTACAAAAACAGTGCATTCCAAATTTTCATGGAAAACCTACACTCCACTTTGTATATCTAGCAACATGCTCCAGGTGAAGGAACGTGCTCGCTTCATGAAATGTTCCACAAGAAGCATGGGATAAATAAAATGAATCTGAGACAAGAAAAAAAAGTCATAATTTGTTTCCTGAAGATAATGCCAGCTATGCAAACCATCTGGAACTTGTGCACCATTATCTTCAGGAAACAAACATCAAGGTAGGTATGTCTGCCAAATTGAGGCAGAAACACATAGGAAGAAAATGAAATAAAGCATTTGGAATCTTCCAGATCCCTTTCGGACAAAAATGACAGAAAGATAACACTAGAAACAGTGGGCATGAGTGGATGGCATCTTTAGCATATAATGAAAGAAATAGTCTTTCTGCAGATTGCAAAAAATTGGGATCAAGATCCTCACCAGAATGGTTCATCTCCGGTGTGTTTAATTGCACCAGCTGCATCCTTGTAAAGCACATGGCTCATTATCTCTGACTTCTCAATTCCAAACATGTCAGCAAGCGTCCCATATAATTCCTCATATGAACCAAAGACAGAGAGGTCAAGGGTGCGACCGACATCTTCTGATTGCATAAAAACCTTGCAATGCCCAGTCTCAAGACTGAGATCTGAATTTCGACAATTCCTGTAACATGGCCCCTTTTGACCTATTGCATATCCAGAGCCATCAGACACATTCATATTCTCAAGATTCCCGTCTGGTGAATTCTTTCCAGCAGCACCAATGGAGATTATGTTCTCAGGTTTGCTCAAAGATACCTGTTGTTCGGTGAGTATTGGCTGCCCAAAGAGCACTAATTGTGGTGGCTTTCTGTTACATGATTTCTTCAGGCTCTGAGAAGGATGACCAATTGTTAGCAAGCAAGATACATTGTTATCATGAAAGGTGGAATTGCTGACAATAACACCCGTTGATATCCTTGAGGGTGGGGTAGCATGATCAAGCCGGTGAAACCCAGCATGGAACAGGCCCGTCTGCAGTTTGTTAAGGTGGAGATCTGATAAAGATAAACCAAAATTTGCATGCCTGGCTCCCTGTATGCCTGCAGGAGCGCTGTCAGAAATACAACAAAAGATGCTGTCGCTAGGCCCAAGGGGGGTTCCAGGGACCATTGGAGTTGGAAAGTGACTTTCAAAGGGGAAATCAGGGTGTTGGGGTATCCGCGGTCTTTTGCTGGGTGGGGAGAAATGTGCAAGATTTAAGGCTGGCATGTGTGAGACCAGCTCAACTAGCCATGGGCTCACATGTTTCACATTCTGTAACAGGTCTGGTTCATCCCAAGTCACCTGCAAACCCATTTCCAGGGGTGATTAGCATTCTCGAATTGTAAACCTGAGATACACTCTGGGTAGAAAAGAAAGTTAAAAGGAAAACAAAGGGACATAGTTGAACTGTCAAGCAAGAAGCATCAGTTGTAAAATACAGAATCAAAAGAGTATCAATGCGCGACAGAAATTAAGGAAACACAATTTGAGGTCTCTAGGAAATTCATATATGTGACAGCAGATCAACCAAATTTCATTCATGACCATGAGTAGGACTCAAGATTATCCTTTACATGTTTATGAAAAGATAGCCATAATGGTACCATTTCTCAAATATATGCATGTGACTCAGCAGAATGATCCTATTTATTCATGAATGACGCTATTTTTCTCTACGGAAAGAAGTTTTACTCTATTTTATCTGCCAAAAGGAAGTTTTACTCTATTTTCCCTGCCAAAAATAAGTTTTCCAAAAAAGAACTTTGCCAAAAAAAAACAATTTTTATGTGAATACATTACCCACATATTAAAAACTCAAGTATTTCATGGGAATATGAGTTGTTAAAAGAAAGTCATTTTCCTGATGCCAATATATTCTAATACAACAACTACAACCTTCAGCCTTCAGGGTTACGACTCAGAACCACCACAGAAATATTATCATGTTCTTATTCTACCAACTAACCAGATCTGGGATCAAGTTTGCATTTATTTAAGCAGCACGGTTTTGTTGCCTATGAACAACTGGTTCAGATCATAAACACAATGTACATGTCAATTCCCAAGGATAAAAGTCCTATTATTTGCTATAATACCCCCATGGAGATGAAAGAGAACATGACATCTCTGTACTGCCATTGACAATGATAATATAACATTAGTACATGATAGAAATGATAAAGAACAAAATTATAGACATGAAATGGGTGTAAAACAAAGGGTAAAAAACACTTCATTCTACTCTATGCAACTAAGATGGCCAAGTGTTATAGTCAATCCCATCATAATAAAAGCTAAAGAAGTATATGACAAGATGTCCCTCGAGAATTTCTTCAGTATATCTTCATCAAAATAAGTATTTAGTCACCACATCAGATATTTCTTAGACAAGTAATCAAACAAAAGAACATGAATGTCAAACTGAAAGGAAAAACAAAGAAGATATACATACCAGCAACACTGTTCATGCAAAAAAAAGACTTCCATCAGAAAGTAATAAAGCAGCAAATGATAATCAGAGGAAACAGGAAGATTGAACATTTAGCTCGGTAGACACATGCATGCTGCATAAAAAAGATACCTGAAGAAGTCTCCATGGTGAATTAGGCCATCTTACAGGATCTGCAACCTCAACTGAAGATATAGTCCCCATGAACCAACTAATCCTTGATGAATCCTCGGTTTCAAAAGCCATCTTAAATCTCATCCCTGGTGACCACCGGGTCCTGATCGCTGCTGTCACTGCCGCAGCCTTCACACAGAACTCAGGCGTATTGGCTCTTGGGTAGTATACAACCTCAAAGGGATGCCCTCTAGTCGCAAAGGTTGCTGCTTCAACCACAGAAACTGCCGTCACTCGGCACCTTCCTCTCATACCCCTGCTCGAGGTAAAATTACCACCAGTACCTCTCATCAAATTGCTCTCTTCCTCCCTTTGGAAGACAGAGAATCCACCATAGCCAGAGACACCACTTCCACCCGGAGGATTCCACCCAGAAGGTGTCTCAGGGCCATCACCAACCCCACCTCTTTTGGCACGCCGGATCCCAATGCGTAGATCTCCGTTCTCTGCTCTGAGGAACACAATCGAATCCCCGGCCACCAGCTTCTTCTGGTTTACAAAGGTACTCCATCCAGTGGTGAGCAGGTGCCGGCGTGGTGTCCCCCTGTAAATATGCCTAAATTTCCAGACCTCGCCCTGTACATCCTTCACAATCACAGTCTGCACAGGGGGTTCCGCTGAGTAGTCCAACCTGGGGAAGATGGTCTCAGCACAATAGCGAGGGACTGAGAATCCACCACCATTGTTGGCATCCGATTGCGTCAGTGTCTTGGCAAAAGATGTAGGCTTTTCTTGCGAATCAATTCCGTTCATACCAAGATCCAAGCAGCCGTCTTCGCCACAGTCCAGCTCGCTGTTGCTGATGGGGACCATCTGGATCTTGGCAAAGACCTCATCCGTCTCCTTATCAGCCGTGAACTTGACTGCAGTCACCCTGCAGAGGATGAGAGGCGGTATCTGCCGAGAGGTCCCAAAGTCCACAACCCCTTGGGCGTGCTCAGCATGACCCTGGGGGAAGTAGTAGACCCTTGAATTCACGGCCGGCATCTGAACCATCCCGCCGGCGCAAGCATGCCAGAGCTGGGAGTCCAGGCATCGATCGTGGTCCTTCATCGATGGATTCACCGAAAGCAAGCGTGGGAAACAACAACTCTAACTAGTCTTGGGAGAATGCTGGGAACCGAAACAAATTTCTGTCAGTCGAGTAGGGAAGGAAAGAACCACCTTAATGACCTAAGAAGAAGAAATCAATGATAAATCTCTCACCTATCAAGCAAGCCAAGTCTTCATCTCCTCCACAACACAAGATTCCTTCTATCATTGGGATTCCTGAAACAAGGAATCACCATAAGGAATCAAAAAACATAGAGTAATCACCATGAACCGGAAATATCCAAATCGACACCCAAGCTGGAATTTTGATACCGGAAAAGAAACAGGAAACTTCAGACTCTTGGAAGTTGAGACCTAATGCCTGGCAGCTTACCTTGCTCAGGACGCGACTGGACAAAGGAGAAATTTCCGGCGCAGAATGGAGAACCAGAGAAATTCCTTTTTTCTTCTGCCAAAAATCTCCTCTCGAAGTCGATCAAGAGCGGCAACAAAACACCAAGAACCCTGTCTATCTCTACTCGATCAAAGTCTCTAAGAAAATCCAACCAGACACGTGTGTATAAACTCCACCACCGAGCTCAATTCACCACCTCGACTCAAACCCTGCTGCTTCGAAACCCTACAAAATCCAAAAATCCATTTTGCAGCAAAAAAATCTCAATCCTTACGCTTTCCTTCCCCACACCCCTCATCTCAACAAATCGAACAAATATCACGCCAAATACCAAATCAACAAAGAATAAAGAACCTATTCGCCAAAGAACACAACCCAAGATGCAATCTTGCCGCCAATTATCCCCCGATCACAGTGAAACTCTCCCCATCATAGCAAGAATCACGCAGCTCTCTCTCTCTCTCTCTCTCTCTCTCTCTCACACGCACACACACACACACAGACGCGATGAAAAGGCAACGAGGGGAAAAGAAAGGGGAGAGAGATAGAAAAGAATCTAAAACATTGCACTAAGAAATCAAATCAAATTGGCGTCTCCTATTCTTTTCTTGTGAGATTTCGATTCATGTGGTGTCCCTGCGATGCTGTAGCAGTGGAAGTGGGAGCACGGGACGAAGAGGAGGAGATCTGGTGTTTGTGCCATTCGACGCCACACCTTACAATAGGAAGGCTTTTAATCGACACGCGTCGCGGACTCCATCCCGGATCCTTTGTTCGGACGGCGCGATTCTGGAGGCCACCGTCGTCGTAAGTCCCCACCGATCCGCACAACGTGGAGACCCTCGCGCTTCCTGCTGCGACTTCCTCTCGTCTTTCCTCTCCATTCACCACATTGCCACTACCTGACCTCTTTCCCCAGCAAAGCAAAGCAAAGCAAGCTATCGTTTTTTTGGATTGCTTCTTAATTTAAAAGTAGCAACCTTGATTGATCAACAATGATGGACTGCATCAAGATGAAGCATGCAAGGATCTAAGATCCACATATATTTCTGAAAACAAAAAAAGAAAAGAAAAGAACAGTGATGATTGAGATCAATGGAGCCATCAGGCAGCGAATTCCATAGGCAGAAAGCATATGATCGATCATTAAGGCAGTATTATGATGGGAATATGGCTCTGAGGAGACAAAGACAACGGAAAGAGGATCGTTTGTATGTCAATCATTAGCTCAGGCTGGTCCATTCCCACGCTGTCTTAATTTAGGTCCTTCTCTCTACAACTTCCGGCCATTACTGCGCGTGCAGCACAATGCGATCACACCGACTGTCCTTCCTCCCCGGTCACAACCCACAAGTTGAGCCTCCCCCGCCTATCGTCTTGGTGTTCTCGGACTCTTCAACAGTGACATCCTTCGTCACGTTTCCCCTTCTTCACATCCCAACCTCATACAACCCAACCCACTGTGATCAAGCAACTTCACAGTCAAGCAAAAAGATGATCCACGTCATCCTTCATGGCACACTGTATACAAACCAAAGCAGTGGACTGGATTTCAGATGAGAGAGTTGTTTTTGGAGTCGATGCATGTGTCCCGTGAGCTGCGTGCCGCATGGGGGCAGCTAACGACAGCTTGCCTTGTGAAGGTAGGCGGATAATGACGTGCATGGAGGAAGAACACAAGACAACACATGGAGGAGGAGAGCTATCAAGTCCACAAATGGCCTCTATCTATTTATCCATCCATACTCGGCCTTGCCCTCATCGAGATAAACCGAGATCTGACATATTCCGGCAGAAAGAATTCATGAAGCAGAATCTGTACTACTTAAAATCTCCATTTTTGAAAGAGAAATCATTGAAAATGAAATATACTAATATATTATAATAAAAATAAAAAAGTATGATTTTATTTGAATATACTTAAATGCATGTCATTTCACATGGAGCAAGTTGATCACTAATGAATGGTGGAGTAGACATTGTTTGAATTCTGCTGGAAGTCAGAATCATCAGAGACCAAAAAGCAAAAGCATTTCCTGAGGCGTGTTTGCAGGGGAAACGAAAACTTTGTTTTTTTTTGAAAGAGAAGATCAATTTTTGTGTGTGTTTGTTTGTTCTTCTTATTAGAAATCCGTATCTAGTGATTAGATTTTGCGCTGCTAAAGATTTCTCAGGTCACATCAATGACTCAGTTTTCAGCTGCGATTCGGTGGTATCATCCAAAAATCCGGATATCTTTATGTCAGGTACATAACCTGCTTGAGTAGTTTACTCTGCAACTTGGCATGCATGTTCTTCCTGAGCTCACTCATCAGCAAAAGGCTTAATTCCATCATGCCTGACATTCCTAGGCATCTGAGAAACAATAGATGACAATGATATTAAATAATGTCTAGCTAATCCAGAGACAGAGAAGAATGGAGGATCCTGGGTGTGTCTTTGGAGCTTTGAGTCTCTCTCTCTCTCTCTCTCTCTCTCTACTTCCGGCATGAAGCATTAGTTCATGATCATCTCATGAAAACGAGAAGAGATGTAGCACAATCTTGTGTGTTAGCATTGGGATCGATGTTGGCCATGACTTAGCAGGAGGAGCAGGAAGAGAAAGTGGGTGGTGCATTTGCGATAGGTATTATGGCATTGATTTGTGTAAGGGTGGGAGATGAGTTGTTCATGTGGGACGGTCTGCCATCCCAGGAACAAAGATTCCGGGGTCAGAGTAGGAGCCCTCACAGCAAGGAGGACAGCACTCTCTCTCTCTCTCTCTCTCTCTCTCTCGGTGGTCAAGCATGCCTTGAAACAATCAATTCTGGCATAGAATATTTGCACATGATAAAGTACCCAAACATGTCAAGGGAGACCATCGGCAGATGTGTTTGTTTCACTCAATTCCTTAGGTAGAACATCAACATCCACAAGCCACCGAGTTCTTTTTACAATCTTTCTTCTTCCACTAACTTTTCTGGGGATGGAGTAGGTATCATCTGTTCTTCTTACTAAATTTTGATGAAGATAACTTAGACTTTGGGCATGATAACAAAATTAGGAGACAACTCTTAGCGTACCCTCTTATGCGCAAATTGCTTAATACACATGATTGAACATAAGTGCATGGGGAATGTGCCAAATTGAAAGAAGGGTAATCAAAAATAAAAGGGGGACAAATACAAGGTTCAAACTCATGGTATGTCATAGTATCATGATCAAACTTTTTTAATTGGTTTAATGGTAATCCTAAAAAGTTAAGATTGATAATAAAAGATCCAATCTAACTCTTAATGACAGAAGTCGAGAAATATGCTATTTAATTTCTTCTGAAATATGTTATTATTATAGAAGAGCTGTGTAAGCTAATATGTGGTTACCATGTGATTAAAATGTCTGTGGTTACCATGTGATTAAAATGTCAATGCGATACGATCGAAATGATACCATCGATATACTAAGATCATGAAGTTGACACATTTGCCATGTCGGATCAACAAACTCCACATAGTTGACATGTTGGTGCTATACAGACAATGACTCAATCCTATGTGGTAGACATGCCTAAATTATGAGACCAATGTGCCAATACTATATGACAATCAATAATGAGTTGTATGATCAACGGATAGGATTCTAATAGTCAATGGCACCTCAGTGCCATATGGTTAAAATTGGGGCCCCATATTATGATGCATTGATAACGAGCAAATCCCATATGGTATACACGTTCACCCCTTACAATCTCACATTTTGCAGCCAGCTAGTTACCCCTACCGTCAGATCCATACCACATCTCATGAGACTATGTAGTCCCAGGTTTAGCGTAGAGTCATGATGATTACAATTGAAATCAACACCCCATATTCCCATGAGCTACATGTCATATAGAAGTAACAATACTAAATATTCACTAGAAAAATAAGGGCTCACAAGTACATCAAGGACATTACTAAACTTACTCATTCAATCTATTCAACTAGCCTACTGATTTAAGCATTAGAAGGGTATTATTGGGAGTGCCCCAATGTAATTTTTGTAGAATTCAAAGGGTTGACGAAGGAGTTCCACTTGAGACCAGCTTGAGAAGTGGACCAAGTTGGATTCAAGTTGACTTACACCTCGGACAACCAAAAACTAACCTAATAGTTTGGCGTTAGAAGGATGACCAATTAGAATGCCTCAAGGGAACTTCACTATATAATTTTGGCCAAACCCCGAAGATCTAAATCCAAATAATCTGAGTCTGATTGTTCTATACGCGTCTTTGCCAAATCCCCCCATCCTAATGATTTCACAACTTGGGTAATTTAGATTGTCGACCGTACATAATCCATATTTTTAGATTCCTAACTCTACGCTATTCCGATGATTTTTTTAGGACTCAATGTTCAATCAACCACCTCTCCAATAGCTCATACCTTTAGCCTCCACAATAATGATCATCTTAGTCGAGACCTTGTACACTTTAGTCCAACAAGTATAGGTCCTAATTGGGATAGTCCAAACTGTAGTCCCATACCTTCCTCAACTGAGCCAATTGACCTAGCAAACATAACCTACTCCATTCACTCCATCATTCCCAGCTCTAGTTCCATCACCTGTTTTAATTCCTAGCCTCATAGTAGTGTTACGTCTAACTCAAGTCAACATACCACAAGAAGCACACTCCCCTCAACTAGTCTAAGTTCTAAATCCCCCACCATAAACAAAATATAAAATAAATTAGTTGCTCAATCGACCAAACTCATAATTGAACTTCAAGATCACCTCAATGAAACAAATCAAAGGTTAGAAGACATTCGTAAAGAAATAAAACAGGGGAAGCAATTGAAAGCTTAGTCATATTTGCTCTCTCCCTTCGTGAAATAAAAAATAAGGAGTCAGTTCCCTAGGGCTTTCAGCTCCCAACCTTAGATATATATGATGGAAAGTCTAACTCATTAGGGCATATAGTAGTATTTACTTCTCAGATAATGCTTTATGGGATCATCAACTTTCTCATGTGTCAGACCTTCCCAACAACCTTGAGGGGTACAACAAGAGAGTGGTTCGTCAAGCTCCCTCCCCATTCTATCTCCTTAATTTGGATACTTAGCAAGGGGGTTTGAACTCAACTTTATCATATATAAGCTCTCTAAAAAGTTTACTACTCTCCTAGCCATACACAAGGAAGAAAAAAAAATCATTGAAAAGTTATATTAGAAGGTTTAACGAGGAAGTCAAGATGGTTACTAACCTAACATTTTTTGTCCTATAAATGCTTATATCAATAGGCTACAATCGTTAAGATTTTTTTATCAAGTCATCACTCAACCTTTGATGACTCTACAATAAGCCAATTGATATTTTGCCATGGAATATGTGATCACCGAAAAAAGAAAGATGGAACTAATAAAGTCAGCAAAAGAAGAAAGGGTGTCATACTAGAATCATCCGGAAAGAACACACAATAATTCACTAAGGGGGGATTGTGTTCCTCCTCGACATGATTTCATGCCATTAAGCATATCTTATATAGAAGTGTTTATGCAAATTCAAGAAAAGGGATTCCTCCATATGCCTTGGCTTTTAAGGGCTACAGTATTGAGGAGGAATATGACAAAGTTCTATTGCTTTCACCAAGATAATGAGTATGACACTAAAAACTATTATATCATGAAGGAACAAATCAAGAAGTTAATTCAAAGAGGACATTTTAATAAGTTCCTTTATAAGACCCTAGAGACATGCCCTAAACCTTGAGGGCCTATTAAGAGGCAACTAGATGTAATCATCAATGGGCTAGCAATAGTGGGCTATAGCTCTTGTGCTTGAAAATTATATGCTAGGGAGTCTTAAATGAAGAGATTTTACCTCAGCAAGACCCACCAATTGTATTCAAAGAAGAAGAGGCAAAGCACCTTGATGACACATTAGTAGTCTCCCTTTGAATTGTAAATACTTTGGTTAAAAAGATCTTGATTGACATTGAAAGCTATATTATGATACTTTCCAAAAGATTGATCTAATAGCAATGGACCTCTAACCCATATCTTCAATTGTCATTAGCTTTACGAGGGATTCTATTACCCCTTTTGGGATTACTGAACTTTACATAATTATGATGATACAAATAGTTGTAATAGGACAAGAACCATGCATTCTAAAACAATCATGTGAAACAGGCGCAAGTGCTTGCTCTTCCACAATCGGCAATCCTACCCAACTTGACCACACCAACACATGGCTGTGCTTCACTGATCGGCAATGTGCATAGTTACGTTAATAGATTAGTAGAAATCATGTGATCTCGTTCCGAGAGCATCTGCGGCAGTGGAAAAGTGCGCAGTCCTGCGTAGGATTAGGCTGTATTATTAAGATTCACGCGATCTGCACGTGCCATCATGTCTACCTATTAAAGGCACCCGAAGCTTTCCACCCCCATTCGCTTACTCATTTGCTATCCTTCTTCTTCGTCGCCGTCGTCGTCCTCGGAGCTCCAGATATATCGCTGATGGCGGACGAGGGCACGGTCAATTGCATCGATATTCTTGTGGCCATCCTCCTCCCCCCACTGGGCGTCTTCCTCAAATTCGGATGCCAGGTATTGATAAGCTCAACATGCACGCACGTACGCACGTAGGCCTCTCAGAGTGCCTACTGCGCTCAAGCTCTTCTTCTTCTTCTTCTTCTTCTCGTGAATTTATTTAAGAGCTGCAGAGAGAAACATATATAAATATGCTCATCTGTGCTATGATCTAAGAACTGATCTTTATCTATTCAACTGGCAGGTGGAGTTCTGGATCTGCCTGTTGTTGACCTTGTTTGGGTACCTCCCGGGGATCATCTACGCTGTGTATGCCATCACCAAGTAAACTCGTGCTTCTCCCCCCTGCTTCTGCTGAAGGTAACGCAATATTTCATCCTTTGGTTTTTTGGTATGCTACGAATATAAAATCTAAAGGAGATATGCTTAATCACCTTCTGCAGGGAAATGGTAGCTGTGAACTGCCATCCCAGTTTGCGTTTGATTGTTGTGTTGCTGTGTTAATTGATTGCTGTATGTGCTGCTCTTGATGTAAAGTAGAAAGACCTGTCATCAATAAATGAAGCGTTGAGTTTGGTGTGATGGAATTGGATTCCATTCTCCCTTTCCCATAGCACTTTTGTTTAAAGTGTCAGGATAAAGTCACAGGTATAAAAGGCAGAATATATATGAGGCATCAAACTCTTCATCTAAACTACTTTTACAGCAGGAAATGAACAGCGATTTGAGGAACAATGCTTTGCTGTTCGTACTTCATCCCTTTTCCATTGACCACTCGTCTTGCTCATATCCAAGTTGCATTCATGGTCCTAGTTTTGTGTTCTCTATCACCTAACTGATAAGGCAAGCATTAAAATGGAAGTCTCCTTAATTAACAGCAGCTCAAAAATATGTAATTATTATTAGTAGCTTTCTACCGACATAGGATCACTCGACATACTGCAACATGAAAGGTTGGCTTCAACAATATGAGCACCTGATATTTGGTACTAGTGGGAGTTCATGAATAACACAGTTGGCAATATATACAGAAACATAGAATGGCAAGCGCAAAGCAGAACTTTAATGTCTACTGATAATGATTTGCTAACTTGGCAAATTTTTAGATAATCCATGTTGGCAGATACTAATTCAGCTGATGTTCAATGATATCTCCATTTCAAGTCGTCCTCCGACTGCAAGAACAAAGTTATGTTTCACCAGCAATGGAAGTAGATATATCTTTCTTTCTGCTAGGAGGTGACATTAGTGGTTATGAGACTTAGTGTTTTGGAAATGTGCCAAGGTGCTCGAGCGAGGCGAGACAAGACAAGGCCTCACACAATGGCTGAGTGCCATACTTCAGTGAAGTGTTGTTTGGGTGCTCACCTCACCCAAGCATCAAACTCCTCATGTGAGCACCGGGTTTGTGAACTAGATTGTCACCTGTATCAATTGAACTAAGTGTTATTGGCTCAATCGAACCAACTAAACACCTTAAACAAACCCCTCCCTCAGTACGACCCTAACACACCTCTGCTCCGTCATTGTTGCCTTCATGTGCAACTCTCTCCATCATCGATAAATAGATATGATACTTTCTTTGTCATCGATGGATAGGTCCAACGTTCCCACTGCTATAGCAATTTTGCATAGTTCCCCTCCACGCTTTGTATGCAGCCCACTTTATTATCAAGGGATGGGTCCGTAGCTTCCTCCATCACCAACAAACACATGCAAAGCTTCCTCTGCCCCTGATGTTGTTGTTCATAGCTTTCTTCGTCATTGTTATCGTCATCCGCATCTTTCTCCGTCACCGTTTATAACTTTCTCTGCTACTATTATCATTGTTTAAAGGTTTCTTCCTCACCGTTATCCTCTTCTTTCTCACTTTCCATCATCGATTAGAATTGTTAACCCTATTAATCTTATTTAGAATTACTAATCCCTATTTAACACTATTAATATATAATTTATTTAAAATTATTATTAATTTTTAATTTAATATTATATTTTTATTTATAATTATATTATATATTTTTATATTTTAATATTTTAAAGTGTCTCTCTTCCTTTAGTGACACCTACGTGAGTGCCTACGGCCTTAGTATCTTCAACAAGAGTCTCACAGGGGCTATTAAGATCAAAGGCAACCACTTTTGGAAATGATAAGAATAGTGCGCAAGATGTATTCTAGTCAATTTGAACAATATATCAACTCTAATAATAGCAACTTAGACCATCAATTAGTCTAAGAATTAGGTGATGTCCGGCGGATGAGTGATACGGAACTGCATCTCCATGGTCTCCGACGAAGACTTCCCCGCCTGCGGACTCCGGTGAGCTTGGCGCAGAAGAGGAGAGCAGGTCCTCGGAATCTTCTCGCTAGGAGCGGAACAAATGGATCTGAGGGACGAACTTTAGTGGGGTCTACATTTTGAACGGCTCTAATATCGAAGTGGAAGATTCTAGATGAAGATTTTCTTGGACAGGATCCGTGCTAAAAGAGTCCCAACGGTTCCGCACTACCTGAACGGGTCCCACAGTCTTCCCTCTGGAACTGAACCGGCGTCGACGACACTGGTACACGAGGGGGTAAGTTTGGAGAGGGTCTCCCGCAGATTTCTCGTTAGGTCGGGGACTTAAGCTCAATGTTTTTTTGACACGTATTTCTTAAGATCCGGGCAAGCTGATGGCCCCGGTGGGCGCCACTCATATCCGCTGACACTTACGCAATAAAACCCTCCTCTCGCCCACCTCACCGTTGCACGAGTTCAAACCCTAATCCTAAACCCCTCCCCTCCCTCGCCGCTATGACCTCGCCACCGCCGCCGGGCGAGATCGCCTCCTCGCATCCCACTACCACCGAGAAGAAGAAGACGAAAAGCAAGGAGGACAAGAGGTCCGCCGCCAACGGTGGAGGAGACCAGGAGAAGGATTACTTCATCAAGCCTCAATCTTTTACTCCGGCCGTCGACACCTCTGACTGGCCAATCCTTCTCAAGAACTACGACCGCCTCAACGTCCGTACCGGCCACTACACGCCACTGCCCGCCGGACACTCCCCGCTGAAACGGCCCCTCGCAGAGTACCTCCGCTATGGCGTCCTCAACCTCGACAAGCCCTCCAACCCTTCGTCCCATGAGGTCGTCGCCTGGATCAAGCGCATCTTCCGCGCGGAGAAGACCGGCCATAGCGGCACCCTCGACCCCAAGGTCACCGGCAACCTCATCGTCTGCATTGACCGCGCCACCCGCCTTGTCAAGTCCCAGCAGGGCGCCGGCAAGGAGTACGTTTGCGTCGCTCGCCTCCACTCTGCTGTACCTGACGTCGCCAAGGTCGCCCGCGCCCTCGAGACCCTCACTGGCGCAGTCTTTCAACGGCCCCCGCTCATCTCCGCTGTCAAGCGCGAGCTCCGCATCCGGACCATCTACGAGAGCAAGCTACTGGAGTACGACCCCGACCGGCACCTGGTCGTCTTCTGGATCTCCTGTCAGGCCGGGACCTATGTACGTACTCTTTGCGTCCACCTCGGGCTGATCCTTGGGGTCGGAGGGCACATGCAGGAGCTGCGGCGGGTGCGCTCGGGGATCCTCGGCGAGAAGGATAATATGGTGACCATGCATGATGTGTTGGACGCCCAGTGGACGTATGACAATTTCCAGGACGAGAGCTACTTGAGGCGAGTGGTCATGCCATTGGAGGTGCTGCTGACCAGCTACAAGAGGCTGGTTGTCAAGGACTCTGCAGTGAATGCTATTTGCTATGGAGCCAAGCTGATGATTCCTGGACTTCTGAGATTCGAGAATGATATTGACGTTGGGGAGGAAGTGGTGCTGATGACCACCAAAGGTGAGGCGATTGCTCTGGGGATTGCTGAAATGACAACCGCGGTTATGGCAACTTGTGATCATGGATCGGTAGCAAAGATAAAGAGAGTGGTGATGGATCGGGATACCTACCCCAGGAAGTGGGGTCTGGGGCCGAGAGCACTGATGAAGAAGAAGATGATCACGGAAGGCCTGCTGGATAAGCATGGGAAGCCGAATGAAAAGACACCATCTGAGTGGCTCAGGAATGTGGTGCTTCCAACAGGAGGGGATTCAATGGTTGCCAGCCTTGCTGCAGCACCAGAGCCTGCGGTGGTGCAGAAGGAAGACATAGTGATTGAAGAAGTGAAAGAGGATAAGAAGAAGAAGAAGAAGAAACACAAAGACAGGGATGATAAAGATGATGATGGTGAAGGGCGGAAGCATAAGTTGGAGGATGCTGGAGAACTGCCTGCTTCTAAGAAGGTAAAAGTAGAGGAAATTCAAGAAGCCGTACTGGAAACTGAACCAAAGAAGCTGAAGAAGGTGAAGGATGAGGTTGTGGAAGCACTGGAGGAGGAGAAAAGCGAGAAGAAGAAAAAGAAGAAGAAGAAGAAGGATAAAGAGAGAGAAGAAGAAGAATTAACTGATGAGGAGAACATTGCAAATGAAAGAAAGAAGGAAAAGAAACATAAAAATAAAGCAGGTTCTTCTGATGAAGAGAAGTTAACAGAGGACAAAGAGAAACAGAAGAAGAAGAAGAATAAGAAGAAGAAGAATGAAGAGGACAAGCTTGGTGAAGAAACTGGCAGCTTAACTGGCAACAATGAAGAGGAAGAGAAAAGTGAGAAGTTGAAAAAGAAAAAGAACCGAAATGCAGAAGAAACAGCGGCATGAGCAAGCAGAGGATATCATTTTGGGGATGCACTGTAGAGCAGTTCAGTTGGACTGCCCATGGTAATTGAATTGCATTGTATTCTCGAAGATCTGTT
Source organism: Musa acuminata AAA Group (assembly GCF_036884655.1). Classification (NCBI taxonomy): domain Eukaryota; kingdom Viridiplantae; phylum Streptophyta; class Magnoliopsida; order Zingiberales; family Musaceae; genus Musa; species Musa acuminata. Next base: position 446,116 of record NC_088359.1, read on the forward strand.
TGTCATTTCTGCAAATCAGAGTAATGTATGATGCAAGGCACATGTTATGGGCCATAGATTTTGATTTCTCTTTAAATGCTTTCTTTTTATAAATTTCAACATCATGTGCTAGTGAAATGAGTTATATTTATCATGTTGAGATGTCAAAATGCTTTGTACTTTTCAATTAACTGGAAACAACTCATATTCTACTTCTCAAGCATGATGATTAAATTCGTTAGGTATTGTTAATTGTGATTGTAGTGTTTGTTTCCAATCACCTACTCTTATTGTTGGAGAAATAAATCATTAGAACATATCCTTAGATTGTGAACATAATGTTCTTATTTCTGTTAGAGTGAAGGTTCTCATTTTCGACTCCTGCATTATACTAAATTAGTTTTTTTTGTAATGGTAATCCCCCTTATCTAGCAAAAATTGTTTTCTCTGGTCCAGATTGAATAATTTCATTGGTTGAATGGTCTGTATTCTAGCAGTATCAAAGTTGATCAGTGGGTGTAGATTGGATGCTCAATTGTATTTTTGAAGAGCAAATATTGAGTAATATATGCATAATCTTTTGCTACTACCTAATGATCGACTTGTGAACAAAGTTAATTAATTGTTTTATCCTTTGTTGTAGTGTATTGTAACCTTACTTTTTCTTCCCTGTTTCTCTCTCATAGACAACAATAGTATCCAACCATAGATCCTTTTTGCTAGCTGGTGAAAATAACCAAAATCAGTACTGTACTGTAGTGATTAGTCTATCCTCTGTTATCATGTCATTTTAGTCGATCCAATATCAAAAAGTATCATCAGCTTAAGATAATGTACGAAAGTAGCATTTCTTATTTGCAGCTCTGCATTTTTGCTCATCGTCACTTGGTTTTCTACTTCACAGACATGCTTGTTTATTTCATGATGAACTTCTATTGCTACTAGTTGGATGTCTGGACTGTGGATGTAAATTTATGATGTCTCTTTTTTTGTGAAGGATATGATGATTGCAAACATGAACATCGATCCGGCATGGGAGTCATTGATGATATGGTGTTTGGGCCTTGACGAGGAAGATGTGCAACGTTTTAGTGCATGATCTGGAATTAAGAATTTGTAGTGTAGGAGGTGGTCTTTGATCCATCCGTGCACTATAGAAATTGAAGTTTTACTACTACATTGATTGATATTTTCCGACAATTGGGCAGAGGTTCTGACTTAATTGGTTATCTTCAGTATTTTCTTTATTTGGTTGAGAAAATTATCATAGGCGATATTCTTATAAAAAATATATTTTTTAATTTTTTTCAAAAAAAATGTCTTTTTTTGTTTTTTTTGTGAATTTGAAAATAGAAATCTCATCTACCTCAATTTTATCATTGGTGGATAATAAAAAAAACAAAATCACATAAGCTTATTCCCAACTTCTCCATTCTTGAAGAAAAAAAATAGATAACTCCATTGTTGAATTTGTAACGATCTTAGAATAACTATCCCATATGACAAAGAATTATTCACATTATACCAAATAATTAAACATTGGCGTATATATCTCCTATGGAAGGAGACGATCATCTACATCAACCATTGATCGCTTAAATATTTTCGAATACAATCCAAAATACAGAAAGCATAACACATGTAGCAATTCAATCAAGTACAAAACGAGAGTGCAAACCAAGTTAGCTAATATGTTATTGCGATCATCCTCGATCACGAGTCTTTGCTTATTTGTGCATATGCAGGTCATACGCAGGTCATACGTAGTTTTTACGAGGACTATGCAGACATATACATAAAAGACCCATAATCCAAAAATATCATGGAGAAAGCAAAAGCAAGAACTAAATTTGAGGAGGACTATGCAGACATATACATAAAAGACCCATAATCTAAAAACATCATGGAGAAAGCAAAAGCAAGAACTAAATTTGAGGAGGACTACTTTACAAAGGTACTTAGCTTTGAGTACCAAAGAAAACATATCGTGTGAATTAGATAGGAGAAGCATACTTTTCGAAAGTCGTAGGACACTTTAACATAAACAAGACTTTGATAAACTTGCAATGACATATTTATTGGCTGTGGATGTAGTAAGATATTGCTTGGTTTGTATGAGGGTCAATCGATCAAAAATTAGAATTATATTCTCCATTATCCGTTCCATCGTAAAAATGAGGGGGCACAACATTCTTTATGATGGTAGTTAGGTTCTAAAAGATAATGGTGCTTATGCCTCATAAGAAGATAACTACTAGAGAAGGAGTACTCACTGATTATTCTTCTAACTACTAGAGGAGGTGATGAGGAAGAGCTCCAACATGGGCAATCTGGCCTCATGCGCCGCCGTACCTTTGGTCATCGATCATGGCGCCGGCGACGAGGGGTACCACTCCGACGGTGGCATCCTCCAGTCCGCCACCGGGAGGAGGAGGAGGAGATGCCAGGAGCGAAAGAGAGGTTCGTCAAGATGGTCTCTCTTGATCTTCTCTCCTCATGTTGCTCCGCCATTATATTTGAAACATAGGGCAAGAATATTACATCTTACAAAATCGATCGGTTGAGCGAATTAGTGGTCAATTTCATGACAATGAACTGGTAAAGAACGATGATTGATGGTTCATTTCTGAGATGATCCAAGATATTACCAATGTGTTTTGTGCGTTGCCCATTGTTTTCTTCTCTTTTTTTTGTCAGTTTATAGATGTGAGTCAATCGCATAGAAGTCACAAGCTACTCCAAAAAGGAAACAATAACACATGGAATGCCTAACTCCTTTCTTTCTATGACTACACTCCGTTCCTTGTAAAATCTCCACAAGTTTCATTGTCAGACCAAATTATTCATTCAAGATATCTTGCGATGTTTTATCTTTACAATCGAGAAGCTCTTTCATCGTAATCGTAATCGGTCCTCAAGGTTTCAGAATGGGAGGGGGAAGAAAAAGCTATGGAGGATCAAAGAAAGGAAAAGCTTGTTATGTGGTCAAATCTTCGTTAGTGTTGTGGATAAATTGATCGAAAGACGTTCAATTGACATCTACAGTCGTAGATTCTGTACTCTTACTTGATTCCCTAATGAGCTTGTATTGTTCTTCCTGAAGATTCAATGCATGTGAGATGCTGGAGAGGAGCAGGAACGGCGAGATCATATTTGCAGAGGATTCCATCAGCAGAAACCAGTGGGAGTCCTTCCTGTGCATGCTGGCCAAAGCTGTGCAGAACAAGTCCAGCATCAAGCACAAAGGCTTCCTGTCCATAGTCTTCCATTGCTTGTCATCGTATCGGGATGCGTCTTCGCTTATCTTGTGAAAGCAGAGGATCATGGAATCCGAATAGTTAAGTCTTCTTCCGCAACCATCTCTTTCTCTAGTCTTACCTTACCAAAAAGAAATCAGTCATGGATCATCGAGAAGAACAGATCTCTATAGAAGATCACTTATCACCTTCAAACTTTAGCAGCATTGTTCACTTTTAGCTTTTGATTAAACCTAATGCATTTTTTGTTTTTTGAGCTAAAGAATTATATCATGGTGCTGCAGGTCCTTTTTCAAAATCAGCAGTTAATTGTCATGCTGGGTGCAAGACATCAATGTCCAATGTGGTTATGTCAATCTGCATGATGTTGGTCTTGCTCTTCTTGGCACCTCTCTTCAACTACACTCCCCTGCTGGCTCTATCTGCCATCATTGCTGTTGCCATGATTGGGCTTATCGAGTATGAAGAAGCTTATCGCCTCTTCGAGGTGGACAAATTTGACTTCTTAATCTGCATGTCTGCATTCTTTTTCTACATTTATGGTGATGTATTTTGACTGTTAATGTTCTCCTATCGACTATTTGTAGGAGTTTGATAGTATTTATTGTCTTCTCCAAAGATTAATAATATTATAAAAATATTTAATATTTTTTTTTATCATTTTGTTCAACTATTTACTATTACTTTGACGTGTCAACGACTGTATCATTGTACTATTTCGATGGAAGCAATTAGGAGAAGCACACGAAGCTGTTTCCAAAAGTTGTACAACACTTGTTACCAAAAGTCGTATAATACTGCTTTTATATGACGGAGAATGGTATCACCGCATAAAAATAGGAAAGAAGCATAAATTTGAATCGCACCTAGTTTTTTACATGCCATTGTCAAAATAAATGCTCAGGAAGAGCAGCAGCTGCTCTTCTGGTTGAGAGGTTGTCCCCGAATTTGCACTGTTGGCGGCTTCGCACCGTTCATGGCCGGTTGACTGGCCATCCTGCACGAGGATACAACTAGTTACAAAGGGCGACATGCTCGACTTCCAAGCTGGCCTGCATACAGATAGAGAGGTGAGATACCTGTTCTTGATGGCAGCAGTCATGGCCATGAAGGCCTGCTCCACATTGGTGGCATTTTTGGCACTAGCTTCCATGAAAGGAATTCCAATTTCATCGGCAAAGGCCTGTCGTGACAAGGAAAAGAAATAATGAATCATTGCAGTCACACGTTTCTAGCAATCTGCATTTGATTAAAACATCACAAGCCCAACAACCATATGCATCTTCATCGTCATGCTAATAGGGATACCTTAGCAGTCTCGTACGACACAACTTTGTTTGCAGTAAGATCGCACTTGTTCCCAACCAGAAGCTTGTTCACGTTGTCACTGGCATACCGATCGATCTCATTCAACCACTGCTTTACATTGTTGAAGCTCTCCTGATCCGTCACATCATACACTACCTGCAACTCAAGGGATTCGATTAGACAATCCATCAAGTTTCCTCTGGAATAACATAAAATATATTTAAGTTGATTGTTTGAACATACAATGATACCATGGGCACCACGGTAATAGCTGCTTGTAATTGTTCTGAATCTCTCTTGGCCAGCAGTATCCCACTTGCAATGACAACATAATGACTCAGTATCAGAACAAATTGAAAATTGCAACTTCCCAATACAAAATTACAACGAATAATTATGGAATTGAGAGAGGATAACAACTTTGGTGGTTATTATCAGAACTCGAATCATGGTAAAAAAAGCCCAACGCTACAGGTTTTTAGTTGGCTATCTGATGATAATATAACACATAAGAATCAGCCTATTTTGTTATCACAAACAACTTACTAACTGATAGACTATCCAAGTTTCATTGAAGATATGCCATGTTACACCTTTGGTATCAAATGGCAAAACACAAACAATCTCATAATCATGACCACATGCAATAAAAGCCATGGTAAAGAAACTCACGATTTGAAGTTTAACAGTCTTTCCATCCTGTTCAACAGTGCGTATTTTCTGAAAGGAAATAAAATCATAGTTCAGAAGCTCCAGTGAAAAGCTTTATAGGTTTTGTATACATACATACACACATATATATCACTTACAAAATCAACTCCGATGGTGCTGATGTAACTTTCCAAGTAAGAATCATCCTACAAAGAAAAGGGAAAACAAAGTTACACTATCAAGTTCTGCAAGAATGAAAGAGCCTTTTGAAGACAGGATCAATTGCTTTTGCACACATTAAGCCTCAGCATAAAAATGTAACCACCTACTTCCACATTACATGGTTATGATAGTTTTGGACATGCAACTGCAAATATTACATAGATGCTGTGTTTGATGCCCAAGATACATTCAATACTCAAATATTGTTTGACAACTATTCAACAAAGTATCCTAACAAGCAGTAATATTAGGAATAACGGCCACAAACTGCACGTCAGTTTCTGAGAAATGACAAACTATCCTCATATATCAAGAGATTTACATGAAAATAGGTAAGAAATCTACAAGGAGTCCAACTTCACATCTATGAGATCCATACGATAAATCAGTTTGGAAGACTTGTTTCGATTAAAACAAGACTCCCGCATACTTCCTGATTGATTAAAGAAAATAAAATAAAGGGTGTTAGGATCCTATTTCACATTAGAAGAGCTGGGACACCAGTAAGTTTGCATATAAAAAATGTCAAATGACCAGCACCTAGTTGGAAATAATTTCGTTAACTGCATTCTTCATCAACAAGGCACCGGTGACCATCCTAATATTCATATTAAAATGGTTGCAAAAAGTATGAAATTGAACAATGAGCTCAAGAACTGTTGCTCCTTACCGCAAATCTTAGGAGGAGGCATGATTTTCCCACACCTGAATCACCGATAAGCAAAAGCTTGAATAAATAATCACTGCAAAGAAACATAAGGTGAGTCTCAGACTGAAATATCACCAAAAACCAGAAAAGCTACAGTCCTCATGGAGATGATCTATGTTAGTTAAACCAGATACAGTTTATTTGCCTTGGAAATTCACAAATTAATTAATAAGACACATACATCATCATTGCAACACCACAAAGTTGTATTATCTTAAGAGCAAATGACCAAACAACTGATAGTATGTACAGCGAGTATGCAGTGAAACTGCTTGCTTCACTTCTTTTACTACCTTCTTTCTGCCTATGTTCTCTTTAATTTATAGCGATACTGTGCCTAAAATTAGTTGATATTCCTATTAGAAAAACTTAATTTTGAGAAAATTGGAAAAGAAAACTGCAGAAACCAATTATATATCTATCAGTCTTGGACCAAAAACAACTGTAGAAGACCCAAATAGTATGCAACAAAACTGCCTGCTTCACTTCTTTTACTACTTCCTTTGTGCCCATGATCTCTTTAGTCTATGGAGATACTGTGCCTAAAATTAGTTGATTTTCCTATTAGAGAAACATAGTTTTGAGAAAAGTGAAAAAGAAAACAACTGTGGAAACCAATTATATATTTATCAGTCTTGGACCAAAACAATTGTACAAGACCTATGCCCATGCTCCCTTTAATTTATGCCAATACTGTGACTAAAATTAGTTTATTTTCCTATTAAAGAAACTTTATTTTTGAGAAAAGTGGAAAAGAAAACAACTGGAGAAACCAATTAGATATCTGTCAATCTTGGACCAAAGCAATTGGACAAGACCTATATTTGTGAGCAAAAGCAAAATCCAACTCATAAATCTGATGCTAAACAGAGAATGTAATGGTACCAACTAAAGCCTTGAACAACACCACAAGCAGAGACTCCAGCTGAAAAAAGCCAGGCTGAAACCTAGAGGTTTCAGACACCACCTAGCAATGTTAAGCTCTAAGAAATGTGATCGAATAGATTCCACATCATACAATTACAAGACCATAAATGTTGCCACTGTTATCAGACATTCACACACAAGTAAATGTATGCAGATTCTCAGATTCCACTGAAGAAGTTCGTGAGAAATTTCAAGAACCAATCCTTGAATTGTTTAGAAGGGTCCATGGAGTGTCTATGTACATATGGCTCATGACCATCCATCTTCAAAATATCGTGTCCTGGAACCGTTTTACTCACCAACCCCAGGGATGGAGTCAGCACAGCCAACAAGTACAATTCTACATTTGCCATAGTATACCATTGTTTAACAATCAAATTACTTATATGACTATCCACCTTTAACATATCATGCTTAAGCAACAATTTTAATTACAAAGGGGATGCAGTCAACATTAGTAACCAGCACATGTTCCATGTTTAACATCATGTGACTTTTATGACCATCAACATATCAAGTTTAAAAGACAATTTCATTTACCAACCAAGGGGATGGAGTCAGCAGAGCCAACCAATAACGATTATAAATTTAACATAGTGCGTCTCTAATCAACATAATGTAACAGTCAAATTAATTAATACTTCTTATTTAGTTTATGGCCATCAACTTCAACATATTATGTTTAAATGAGCATTCTATTTACCAATCAAAAGGGATCGAGTTAGCACAAGCAACTCTAACTCATTCCCTTCGATATATTTAAAAAGGTGTGTCTATGTTGAACATCTTGTAACTGTCATACTATATAATTCCACCAACCAAGGGAATGAAGTTAGCACATCTAACTCATTCCCTTCGATGCACCAAGAGATGTATTCTATTGGTAACATGGATTTTGATGTTCCAATGTACATGAAAGTGTTTCTATGATCCAAGTGATCAAAATGACCCAATAACACTCAAATTCCAGCAACCATGAAAGAACCATTACACATAAGTAATCCAGACCCATTTTGCAATCATTTCATTAGCGAAAATGAATGAACCAAAATCTAAACCAAGCAATGAAATCAAGCATGAATCTTTAGACTAGGATCTAAACCCGTCACAAAGACCAGATCTCTAACCACTCCGACAGATCCGACCAATACCACAGATCCGTGAATATAAGCCATAATCACGCAATCCTTCCAAGAAAAACGATAAATCCCAGTTCTAACCGAAACCTCGAAACCAGACCAGGAAGATCAACTCACTACTCCTATATCCACGAACGATTTAGAGTACAAGGTTGCAAACCGAACCAAAACAATTCAAATTTCAGCATCCCCGTAAAGATCAGCACCAAGATGGGGGGCAACACTTACTACTCCGGATTCATGGCGGCGGCCGAACGAGGGGAGGTGCTACGCCGGCGGCTGCGTTCTTCCCCAGCGGGGTTCTTGAAGCGGTTTCTGAGACGAAGGCGATGGATCCCCTGCTGCTCCTCCACTAGGGTTTCCGAAACCCCGAGCAACCGAACAAAAAGATCGAATCGCGAGCGAGAGAGAACGGACGAGAGCGAATTCCGAGAGAAAAGGAAGGGGAAGACGGCAATGCATAGAGTTGACGTGAGGACGGCGCAAGAAGCGGACACGGCATTGTAATGAACGGCTGTGATCATCCCGAAGCCCATCGCATATCATATCGAAAACGATTTTTATTTTCAGTGAACATAAAACTAATGACATATGGTTCTGCAAAAATAAATCATTTTCATATTTATTCCTTCGAGAGATATATATATATATATATTGAAAATGAATGATATTAGAAATAACAAAAATCTTTTGCAGCGTGGAAATTCAATATCGCTTGATCCCGTCACTCGCCCCTCCCAAAATCCATCTCAATCTTAAAGCCACAACTCACCACGTGTCCATTACAAAACCCCAAACACGAGTTCTTCCCGTCACCCTCACCGCCCGCTGACCTCACCCCCAACCCTTGCCTCTGTTCCCCTTCTGTGACTGCCAACCAATAAAGAATCCTTTAAGCCGTTCATCCCACTCTTCTTTTGATCTCGACCGTAAACTTGGTTTTGGTCAATCATTGTTTTAATAATCATGTAATTTATTCGGACGGTCAAGATCACAAACTGGGTGAGATGCACGGTCGTGGATGGTTCCTCGAAGACTTCCCTATGCAAGTTACCCTGCATAGATTTTGTTTACTAACCGTGCGCCCCTTGTCTTAAGTCCCACCAGGTCTCTCCTTCTACCGCTTCCCCTATAATTGCAAGCCCCTCGACCCTTCGCCCCGACCTCGTGCTTCCGCCGATGAGCTGGCTGGGAAAGTTAGGGTTCGGCCTTGGCGGCCGAGCTGCGACGGAGGCGTCGTCAGCGGTCGCGCAGGGCCCTGACGAGGACGCGCCGGCGGCCGGGCAGGAGTTTGCCCAGTTCGGCGCCGGCTGCTTCTGGGGCGTCGAGCTTGCCTTCCAGCGGGTGCCCGGTGTGACCAAGACGGAGGTTGGCTACAGCCAGGGGAGCCTCCACGAGGCCACCTACGAGGATGTGTGCACCGGCGCCACCAACCACGCCGAGGTGGTACGGGTGCAGTACGACCCCCTGGCGTGCAGCTACGATGACCTGCTCCAAGTGTTCTGGGCGCGGCATGACCCCACCACTATCAACCGCCAGGTGACATCTCTGAGCCTCAACAGAGGTTTGATTCTGTGTTTTGATTAATACTTCTTTCTTCTAGTGTTGGTTTTACAATCCTAATTCTTGTGGTCGGATTGAGTTTGTTGTCCATATGCTGTGATAAATGTTTGATTTTATTGGTCCCTGGGATCTCAGTGAACCTGTCATGTTTCTTGTTTGGATTGCTCTTGCTATTGAACACTTTTTAATCCCGATAATCTTTGACATGAATGCCTAATTTGAGGTCTTCTTGGTAACCAGCATTCCAATGTTAGATTTTGGATGCAATATAATAATAGCTTAGTTTCGAGATGGAAGCTGCATATGCCCACATGTCTTTATGTTAAAATATGCTTGGCAGGTCTGAAAACTGAATTTGACGACATAGGCATGATCAAAGAAATCAGGGGACAAGGATGAGTATCTGGATAATGTAAAGAGATGATGCTTTATGGTATAGCTACACTTTACAATGAGGTTTAGAAAGTTTGACATGTATCTATGGTTTATCTTATAGAAGAGCTAGTGAAGATTGTGCTTTTTTTTTTAAATATATGATGACCGTGGATGCTCACTGTTTTCTTGGTGCATATCATTGGCGAGGAACACCTAATGAGTAAAGTCATTACCCTTGTTAACAATTTTGAATGTGAATGCAAGCTGGGAAAGTTTCATCAGCATTGTTGATGATCTATAGAATGGTTAATTTGAATTTTGCCCGAGTTATGTCATCAAAGATAGCTTTCAATTTTTAGACTTCTGTCTAGACACATGGGCAATGGTGCTGCACGATCTAATTTGCATTGTAGTTGAGCTTTCGCTGAATTATGCACTTTCTCTCAAGCAAAGTCATTGTCCTGTGCTTCATATTGACAAATATTCTCATGCTTTGTTAAGAAAACTAAGTCTGAAGGACCAAGGAGCTGTACACTATTGACCTTGTTGACAATGTTTAAGTTAAAAGCAAGTTGCACAATTGAAAATTTAAAGCCTAAATTGTGTAGGACTGGACTATCTGTGTTGTGGGATTTTATCCTCTCAGAGGAAAATTAACACTGTGATGTACAAGGCCAACTTGGTCTATGAGCTGAGGAGAAGTGAGCAAGAGACACTGGAACTTTTGGGAACAGGCAAGTCACATTAGTTTGATTACATTGAGCTAACATCCTTCATCTCTGCTAAGTTAGGAATCAAACTGCTAATGGCTATGATAGTATGTTAAGAGGCCCCTTCGTAGAATGATAGCGATATATGTCAATGGTGTTTGATACTATTTAGGTCCATTGAATCATCTTAATCCTTTCATCTCTGGTAGGCAAGGGGTCAAACTCATAAATGAGGTCCATTGACTCATCTTTAGTCTTATCATCTCTGCTTGGTAAGTGGCCAAATTGGTTGAAGAGGTCTATTGAATTATCTTAATGCTTTCATCTATGCCAGGTAAGGAGTCAAACTGTTAAAGGCTATCATAGCTATCTAAGAAGGCCCCCCTTTTATTGTCAGTATAGCATAGTTGCAACATTCTTAATAACATAGTTTGACTCTGTAATAGGTCCCATGCTTTCCCAATATTTGATTTATTTGTTGATGCTCTATGCAGGGCCTGACAAAATATTTGCCAATGGTATCCGTTTTTCAACCTTTTCTTCAATTCTTTCAATTTTACACTGACCAATGATTCTTAGTACTCTCAGAATACACAAGGCCTCAGACATACAAGGCTAAATTGTTCTTCTCAACAATGCAGCTACTTGATGTCTAACATTCTGATTAATAATTGCACTGACTATGAAATTTCTTGTTGAATTTCATAAAAGGCAGTTGAGGCAAGAAGCTAATCACAACTATGATTGCCTTTTGTCATTGGTAGTTGGAAAGTCCACGTCTTGTTATGTGAAGTGACCTTGAAACTAGCCCACTATGTTCATTAGTGATAGGATTGTGAATCAGTTGACTGAACTTGGGTGCATATAGCACCCAACCCTCTTGTGTCCCCCACCAGTGGTTTCACGCTCATAATTATGAAGCAAGAACCTCTGGGAGAAAGTTCTATTAGTTCACATGGCCATATAGGTCTTAGAGTTTCAAGGTCATTCCCTCATAATTAAATGTGTTGCATGTTTTAGTAAGTTGAGGAATCTGATTGTAGTTCAATTTCATGATAGATTTAGGAAATAGGTGGTGCATTTCACTATTTTATGTGTGCTTAGGTTAGATGGAAATAGTTTTTTGTTCTTAGAAGATAATTATGGAATAAGCCATGAAATAGGTTTGCTAGTAATGAGACTGATCCTGAAGTTTTTTAAAAACCAAAGTGTTCTTTTTTTTTCGGCCAGACCCCTGTGGTAATTGGCAGCTACACATATTGCATGATAGGTGACTCCAGCAAGACTTATCCTTGCTTCATTAGCTACTCAGTGATCTTATGGATCCATCCCATCCATCATGTATGGTAACATTCTCTGCCTTCTTGGATCATATTGGACAAGTCCAAGATAGATCAAGTATGCACCATTGCTAACAGTGGTCTTATTGGTCTTAGGATGTTAAAGAACCATATGTACTCTTAGCTTGGATCGGACGTGGCATACTTGCTGATTCATGCTACATGGCAAATAACATGATGGGGAGTATGAGCACTAGAATCTCACCTGGAGTATCAACTCAGAAAACCACTTCTTTAGTGATAGACTTGAATTAGATATCTCACTTGTTTTGGCAATGCATCGGCACAGCATGTGTTGTGGTAACCGCCCAAATATAGTTTATAAACGCTACCGATCAGGATAAATTGGAACTCCATATGATTCCACATTGTGTTCTTAACATTCCTGTTGAGGCTATGCATTGAAGTATATGCAGTCAACAGCAAGCAGATGGATTTGGTCTTGACGTATTTTGCTTTATGCTTATAAGGAGATATTAGCAATGACATCACATGAAGCAACGAGTTGGCATTATCTTTCTTTGTACTTGTGATGCATAGTTTCTTGTTGGAATCAGTTGTGTGCTCTTAAAACCTGACCAAGCACACACTGCAGTGATGTATCATGTGTTTCAGATAGAGCTTTAAGAGATAGTGTATTAATGTGAAAAGTTTCTTCAACAATGCCTTGGACATATAGCAAATTCAAGAACTAATGATATTATGGGCCATAAACCAATGCCTGTCCTAGGCTTCATTTGCAGAGTTACAAATCCAAGAACTTATGACTAATATGACCTGTTGTTGTATTAGAGATACATTAAGAAGTTTATTAGTTTAGATTCATGTACTGTAAAAAAATGCATCAAATCTTCAGTCAGCAGTAGCTTTGGTATCATTGGCATTCAAATTGTTCAAAAAGCTGCTGATTACAATTGCATGCAGGCAAACGATGTTGGGACCCAATATCGCTCTGGAATATACTACTACACACAAGAACAGGAAAAAGCAGCCAGAGAAACTATGGAGAAGCACCAGGAGGTGTTGGACAGGAAGATTGTGACAGAAATTCTTCCTGCAAAGAAATTCTACAGGGCCGAGGAGTATCATCAACAGTATCTGGAGAAAGGTGGGCGCTTTGGTTCCAAACAGTCCGCTGCTAAAGGTTGTAGTGATCCTATTCGCTGCTATGGATGAAACGAGTAATGATAACCAAATCATCAAGATTTGCAGCCACTGGTTGTTTCATGTAAATATACTCTAGTGTGGGAGCTATGAGACTGTCCTTAGCTGTAATCTATTGGACTATTGAATAAACATTTTGTGAAAAGACTAAGGTGGATTGAGATCCAGTCACCTAGTTGATGAATTGATTTATGATCGTTCAAGGTTGCTTCAGATGCATACCTGGAATCTTGTGGAAATGATTTGTTAGAATTAAACCGACAAAAAAAACAAACAGGAGGGGCTCTTCCGACTGTTGTTCAAGCTTTGTGGATAATTCTGTGTTGATTTCTCTCCAAGACAGTTTGAGATCATTTAGTGTTAGCTTCTCCCTTCATTCGATTGTGTAATTTACGAGGGAAGACCAACAACTCGTTATCACCTGGCGTGTATGCCAAATTTGATTCCGGGCTATCATTGTTTAGCAAAACCAAGGTTGCAATTTTTGGAACCAAATCTTTGTTTGCCCATGGTAGAACCTATAGGTTCGATCTGTGTGGCATAACATTCCCATCGTGGTACTGTGGTAATGTTCTATTCTGGGGAGAGAGAAGGAAGAGGAAGAAGAATACTGTGCTCCACCAACTAATATAATAGTTGAATTCTTGTTTCGATCCACGATGCTTCTTACAAGATATATTGGAGGTAAGTTCAAATTAATAATTTACCTAAAATTGAGGATAAAAAGCAAAGGAGGTTCGAAAAGGTCTTCCAAAAGATAAAATTGATATTATACTTAGTGTTGACCTTATTTTTCTATTTTTATCTTATGTTAATTCTTCGCCTTTTGGTTTATGCGGCAGTATAGTGTACTCTTGTCCTCGGCGCGTACGTCTCCGCCGACGGTCTCAAGAAGAGCGGCGATCCAAAACGGAGGGGACATCGGTTTACGAATAATTAGATCTTCGGGCAGATGACGACGACCGCGCCCCCTTCCTCTTCCTCCTCGGGATTCTCCAAGTATCTTCGAGATTTCGGTGAGCCTCACTCTCTTCTCCTCGAATCCTTCGGTCACTTAGGGTTTAATCCTTCTTTGACGGTGAGATCAAACCGTTCGCAGGCTGGGACCTGCTTATTGGATCGATTGCCGCCTTTTACGTGATCATGGTGCCCTATACCAAGGTTGAAGAGAGCTTCAATGTCCAGGTACGCCCCTTTTGACCGTTGCTTGTTTCTTCCCCTTCTTGGTGAAGTCGGTGTATTGATGGGAGGATAACCGGTGACCTTTACGGGGAAAGATCACCAGTGACCTTTATGGGCAGTTGACAGGGTCTCAAACCTTGGTTGTATACATGCAGCCATTGGGATGCTGGCAGCCAATTGTATTTTCAAGGTGTAGATCAGGTGGTTCTTGGTACACATATCCACAAAATTAATTCAAAAACAGATTACTTATGCACAAGTTATATACATATGAGTATAAACATGCTCCAAGAGACTCGCTCTTGTCTTCACTTTGTGGTAGCATTTATTTTTTATACACTGAAAGTTCATGGAAAAGTATTCATGTTTTGGCTTTATTGTTGTGTCCAATTCTTTGGTTAGCCCCAGAGAAAAAAAAGTGTATATTGTAAAATATATTTTATTTTCTTATTTTTTTTTCTATTCCAGATTAGAATTTCCTCTTTTCCTTTTTTGTTTATATATATGTATATATATTTTTTCAATAGGTCAAATTACTTAGATTTTACCTCTGATGTTAAACTAATGTTTGTTATTTTACTTTTGTTGGTTGCTTGAGCTAACTGGTGGTCTTTGGTCTTTGTATATCTAGGCAATGCATGATATACTTTATCACAGGCATCACATCGATAAGGCAAGATTAACCATTTTTATATCTGTTCTTAACATTCTCAATGTGTTTTTCTTTCAAGGTATGTAAGAACTTCTATCACCGGCTTGAAACATCATTTATTGCTTTTGCAGTATGACCATTTGGACTTTCCTGGTGTTGTTCCTCGCACTTTTATGGGTAAAACTTTATATGCTTCCTGGTTGCCGGCTTGCATTATGTAGGCTTAACATAGCTTGAGAATGTTCAGCTGCAATTTTTAGAACCTTTTGTGATTTCTTGTTATGCTTTGAAGTTTTAACGAACTTGGTCTTCTCATATTGTCATGTTGATAATACTTGCTTTTCCTAATGGACTGGTTATGACGATATTGCTGATGAGAAGAATTTTGTTTGATCGTGTCCCTTTTTCTTGGTGCGAGAAATAATTTGCAAACATGTTATTTTCTTGGAGTATTAGCAATCTTGGTGATGTTTCGTGCTAGATTAGATGAATTGCTAGATCAGTCATCGTTGAATATCAATATTAGGTGTTAGGATTCCTTAATTTTAGGAGTCCTTAATTTAATCTTTATTTTCCTATTTAGTTTTTCCTAGTTATAGTAGGAGTTTTTGAGTTTTTTTCTAATTATGTTAGGAGTCCTTTGATATAGCAAATTAGGAATTGTTATTTTTATTTTTGTTAGAAATCCTAGTCCTATTTGGCCAAGGATTAATAACTATATATATATGTAATGCCTTTGGCTATTTTTCTTAAGCAATCAAATACAACTCAAAGCCTCTAACCAACTTGGAGGTTGATCCCCTTGAAGGGATCGAAAGGAGATTAATTCGCTCGAAGCGATCAAATCCCTATCTATTTTCTTAGATAAAACCCTAGGGTTTTATCATTAGTTGTCATCCTCATTAGATTTCATTAGATTACAATTGCTAGCCAAATTCATTTGTGTCCTTGGACCTCAGTCAATTAAAATCGGGTACTCCGTCAAACAATTATTCATTAGAATGTAGGTTTTATATATAGAAACAAAGTTAGGTTCTAAATACATGAATTCTTTCCTAAAATTGAACCAATTTAATCTAGTTTCTTTGAATTTACAAACATTGTGTCAAAATAAATTTAGGATAATCATATTATTTCTGTGTTCTGACAACTATCTATATAATGTATATCATATCATGCACTTTTTATTTAGTAAACTTATAGCTCTCCCACAAATGTATACTATTACCATGCGAAAATGATGTTTCATATTGGATTTTTAAATATGTTCAAAAGTTTAACAAAAAAGTCCCATTATTGGTTGTGTTGATTTTGCTTAACATATCATATGTGTGCGTGCAGTTGTTATTCTTATATTTAATTATTTAAGATAGGTTTTTCATTGGAGACAGTTTTGGTGCACAATGCATTTATTAAGTTTTAAGACCTAAGACCAACGATGCTAGTAAGTCCTAAGCAAAGTTTTTATGGATTGAGGATTCTAAAGGGGAATTATCAGAAGCTAAGCGAAATAACTGTGAAAAATGATTATAAAGTGGAGAAGAATGAAGTTATTTAGTAAAAAAACTTGTCAAATCTGTCTTATATTGTTAGGCCCACGGTTGTACCAGTCCGAAACTGGACAAGGTTTCACTTCTCTGCTGAAATTAGATAGGCAATAGCTGGGATACTAGACCATGCATGCTTCACAATGAGGTTCTTGATGCCTTGCCATGTATTTCATGATGGGAATGTGTATTTGATGAATTGCTTCCATTAGTAATGTATTTTTCATCATTGATAATGTCAAGAATTTGTCTCTTTCATCTAGGTGCACTAATCTTCTCAGTTTTGGCATCACCACTTGTGCTTTTGATGCATGCTATCCACCTTCCAAAAATATACAGTCTATTGGCAGGTATTTGGTGCCTTTTTTTCTTTATGAATTATGTAGCTTTTTCAAACATGTTTTTAAAATATCGAATTTTTTCTGCAATCTGTATTAAGTTATTAACAATTAGGATAGTGCTGCTACTCGCACCCTGTCATAATAAAAACTCTAGTATCAATAAATTTAGAATTTTAGAGTCCTCTTCTTGGTAATTACTTGCCTATAATGTTGATACTTTCCGCTTCACATTTCATTAAAGAAAACCAGTCATGGCTACACGCTATAGTTGAAAGGATTCAATAAGATAAGATTATGCCACTGCAAAGTTTGCCATATTTGGTGGTTTAGAAAATTTTCCATCAGTCATTTTATTATTTGAACATGTGATCAATTTTTTTTGCCATCTGTAGTTCGCATGATGGAAGGCTGCATTGTGTTGTTGGCGCTGCGGTTCTTTCGGATCCAGGTATATTGAATCTTTGATCCTGTAGAGTTAAATTTTTAAATAATGCATTTTTTTTTCTTTTATACACCTTATTTTCTTTGGATGTTAATGTTGTTTTGTTGTTATTTTCTTGAAGTCTTTTTATCCCTTTTTGTGCTTCAACAATTTAAATAGGGTGTGGAGGAGGTAAGTGTAGCCACTTATTGAATTTCAGAGGAGGTAATGACCATTTAGAGGCTTTTTGATTCTTGTCTTCTATGCTGTCTCATTTTGTTCTCTTATGTGTCATCCAATTAAGAGTCATGGCATGTCATATGCTATTTTTAAGTGTTCTCTGGAAATTTGGGTTTTGCTTGAATTGTTTCAACCATCAGTATATTATTGGATTTAGGTACCTAGAAGTGGTCATATGATTATAAATTTAGGATGATGACTTATACTTGATTGCAATTACAGCCGGGAAGACTAACTGAAATAGATCATTACTTGCTAGTAAAAACATAATCATAGATGCACTGAATTCATTTTGATATATCCATTCCATCTGACCTTCAATTTGAATGATTTTGATATCGTTGGACTTTACTCTTCAAGATTCAGTGATAGACTATGTTAAGTCCCTTGGTAGTAAGTGGCTTTATCGCTTATCATTGAATGTGTGTGTTTATGGATGATAAGTGTATAGAGGATTATAGTTTTAGATCTGTGTTCATTCACAATCTTCCATCTCCAGATTCATAGAACAGAACACTTATATCATGCACATAGGTTTGTTTTAGGATTAAGAACTATGCTTTATTTGGGGAGGAATTTGGAATCCATGACAAATTAATTCCTAGATTCATGAGACCATTTGAAATCTTAGAAAAGTTTGAATATTTGACCTACAAACTTGGCTTACCACCAACCTTGGATGGAGTACAAAATGTACTTTTATGTCTCAATCAAAAAAATATGTTCATGATTTTGATCATGCGACACCCATACAATCTTAATAATGACTTGTTTGTGAAAAATAGTCTATTTATTTTGTGGTTATAGAGCAAATTTCAAGACATCGTATGAGTCCCAACAAATTGTCATTTGGGTCTTTCAGACAACCCTAGGATCAACCCAACAGGTGCTAAGACTAGCTGACTAGTTGAGAATGACTCTCTATACCCTTGATCTCGCAAGATCTCAGCTGTTAGTCATGCTATGATCCTGAGGTCTTGTGTCATCAATGAGATTTTGATGCCTGTCTACCTCGCACTCGAGGAAACAGTTGCTCGAGCTTATAGAACATATCCTATTCAAGTAATGAAAGAGAAATACCCTCATTTATTTTCTCACCCAAGTTTGTCATCAAGTTATAGGATTAAACTATTTTAGAGGCATTATCATTTAATAATTGGAGCAAGGTTTTTAATCTCGTACTGTACCGGTGTACCGAGCTTTGCTCAGTATGGTACGGTATGGGGTACCGAGCGGTACGCATACAAAAATATAAAAATCAATTTTAGCCTCGTTGTTGTCGTCTCGTCCTTCTTCTCCTTGTCGCCCCGGCTGTGGCCTTCGACGCCAAGGAGGTGGGGAGAAGAAAGATGACATCGGAAGATTCTCCGTGCGGTGGTGGTGGATGAAGGAGACTGTTCGAAGATGAAGAAGGCTGAGGTCTTTGTCGCATTCCTTGCGGTCGCCTCTTTCGTTGCTCTCGTCGTCGCCTCCCCCGATCCCCTCACCTCGAGCTCCTCTAAAGAGGTACGACTCTCCTCGCTGTTACTTCCTGGATCGTGATCGTCGAGGGAGGGCGACACCAGATCGAGATCGAGAAAGGGCGTGGAAGACAAGTTCGCGTCGAGGTTCGACGGGCTCAGGTTCATTGAGACGCTGTGACGGCGCATCGGTGACTCCGCGGTCCTCTTTCTCGATGCTTCTCCCTCTTCTTCGAATGCCCTCTTCTTCCTCGCCTCGTCTCGCTGCAGCCAAATACCTGATACTGCCTGGTAGCGAGCGGTCCACGTGTCGGTCAGCAGCTGGATCGATACGTACCACCCATACTGGGCGGTACGGAACGGTATTAAAAACCTTGAATTGGAGTACCAAAGTCTCCACTACAAGCATAATCTATGTTAAAATAAGGCATGGAAGAGAATGTTTAGGCATATCTTTTGGTTGGATCTTATCATTGGCACCTATTGAGTTAACGATGGATATTGAGTTAGAATAGGAATAGGAAAGAATTATTCATGTGGACCATGTTTAGATAGGGATTCTCTTCAAATTGCAAGTTGTTTTAGGATTCCTAATATTGCTAGAATTTGGAAATGCAGGGACCATGAAACCTTTTGAATCCAACTCGGGTTAAGATGTAGTGGGAGCTAATGGTGCTTTATATATTGGGTGGTATGCGTTATATATTTTGGGAATAATGGTGCTTTATATGTGATGATGAAGTATCATGTCTCATCAAGTGAAGACAAGAAGTGTACAGAGTTTTGCTTTGCAAATGAGTTAGTGCATGTGTATCATGTATATGTTGTGAGGCATGTCAAGGTTGTAAGCTGCACTACTGTCAAGAGTATTCTTGGAGAGAGCCACACCATCAGAGAAGAGGAAATAAAACTTCAGAGAAAACTTGACATCAGTAACAACTGCAAAGAAGTAAATTGCTTAGAGGAGGATAACATTCAGGGGAAAAGTGAGTTTTGGACTCGATATGCTTTTTGTTATTTGCGATTACAGGAAGCAATTGGCTGCATCTACTTTGTTTTTGGAAAAAAAAAGTGATTTGTTGAAGTTATGTTTCAGGCTATAATGGTATATGTACATGTTTTCTTGGAATTGCATGGATTATATATTTTATTCAAAGTGTTTCTTTGTTTTATAAAATGTTTTGATAAATTAAATGGGGGAAGTGTGAACACATTATGTGCCTTGAGATATATTATTTTTTCTCAAGATTACTGAGACAAATTTAGCATTAATATTGGACTTTTTGTAATTGAATTTATATTTAATGCTAATATTGATTTTGTAAAATAATTCACTGGTGACTGTGACTTTTTGAATGTTAGCAGGTCAGGAGAAAATTTGGATATCATGTTGAAGCA
Source organism: Musa acuminata AAA Group (assembly GCF_036884655.1). Classification (NCBI taxonomy): domain Eukaryota; kingdom Viridiplantae; phylum Streptophyta; class Magnoliopsida; order Zingiberales; family Musaceae; genus Musa; species Musa acuminata. Next base: position 466,701 of record NC_088359.1, read on the forward strand.
TTCTTTGCCATTTTAACAGCTGTACAGTTTCACTTATTGTTCTACTCGACCCGCCCTCTTCCAAACATACTAGCTTTTGGCTTAGGTGCTCACCTTTTGCTTTGCATCTTGACATTCTATTTCAAAATTGTAGAAATATAGTGTTGTTATGCGAAATAGGTATTGCATTACTCCTGATTTTACTAAAATTACAATTGAACATGGAAAAACTTTTATACTCAAAGCTTTTTTGAGGTTGCTTTTGTGACAACATGGCATTATGAGTTGAAAATCTTATGATATACTTATATCGAAGGAGGTGTGAGCGAAACATTTAGAAGTCTTAAAAATTTATTAAACATGTATAATTTTGCTGCATTAATGATATCAGGAACCCTATGGGAACAAAGACATATTTATTGGATTGTCAAAACTCAAAATAGATTTACTGTAAGCCACGAGATGTATCTCAATTAAGAAAAGGTGCCAAGTTCTTTGGATAAATACAAATGAAAGGTTGTAGAGAAATAATGTTGGGTATTCACTCTTGCTGAGCTGTATGGTGATCTTGTGGGTATTGGGAGGTGAAGAAGATTAGTGGCCACAACAGTTAAAACACTAGTATCTTCTGCTGCATGAGTGATGAATGACAGCAAGACAGACTTCCCTCACCATTCCTGGATCTATTTGATTATGTCAATCATACTTTTGACGTTCAATAGAAGTCACTAGGTGTTTAAGAAAGCATAACTGACTCATTTTTTTGGTGCAGTTAACTTGGCATATTCTTTCTGGTTCAAAGGAAATCCATATGCAACTCTCAGATGTCTGGTATCATTCCTTTTCCCATTCCTTCAGACATTTTTGTTTTTTAGTTGCTTCAAGTCTTTCTTTTTTAAAGCTTATGTGATAGCTGCGAAGGTGGCTATCATTGGATTTACTTTCCTCGGTACAAAAGACAAAGCATAGGAAGTGTAAGAATATCAATAGGTGTATGAAATCAGTTTGAACATATGTTGTGATCATCTGTAAAATTATTGTTTAGTGGTAGATGCTTGCAATACCTGGAAATTATTTCATGAGTTAATTAGTTTGGCCACTAGTAGCTAATTATTTGGCTTTGTTGAGTCCATATTTATCCATTTATATGCTAATTGTGGTAGTTCCACCAAATTGCTTTTAGTTGGCATTTAGTTAGGTTCCACAATTTTACACAAGAAAATTATGCTACATGACAAGGAATGGTTATATTTACGAATGGTTGGGGTTAGTTGTTAATTATCATAATGGAGGTTTTTTGGGTCATATTATGAGTATTAGGATTATTGTGAGTAGGCCTCCCATAACCCTTATTTTCATATCTATAAGAGGAATAAAAAATGTTCATTATGGGTTCCTCTTCATTTCCCTTTTTTCTTCAAAGCTCAATTTCCTCTTCCTGGAAATCTTGGATCTTCTTTTTCTCCCTCCCCCATTCTTTACAAATTCCTTTTCTTTGAGCCTCCTAAACAATGTGACTACTCTCCCTAGTCCCTCTTTTGGTGATTTTTTTGTTGGCTCCTATGAGAAGCTCATAGCATTATTATCTGTAGGGACCAAACCAAGTGTCAATAGATGTGGAGCTAGGCTGTAATTTGTTATTGGAACAGGAAGTTCTGGGTAGCAGTCTAACCTTCTCCAATCTGTAGATATAGATTTGAATGGGCCTGTCTTCCAAAGAGGAAAAAATCTGTTCACACGATTGATTTATGCTATTTTTGTGGCATCATTACGGATTATTGTTTGCAAATATCCTTGTAATTTAAATTCTGATCTTCAAATTGAATGATATGTCGGCAAAGTGGGGGATATTAATCTAGATTTAATTTCATTTGGTTTTAATCTAATCTTCTTTATTTATGATGTTTCTAGATAATGATCTAAGTTTCTTTTATCTGAATTTTAAGCTTTGGCGGGGGCTAGAATTGCCAAGTTTGGAGCTCAATTCTGGGTCTCATGGAAGCTTAATCTTCATTTAATAACACATGCCAAATCAGCAGGTTGCTTAATTAAGAATGCATATTCATATTTGATCTAGTATGCCTTGATCCTTCTTTTATCATATTTTTGCATATTAAAAACTGTTTTCAACAAGGTGTTATGTACACGTGGTCAGAACTTCCTTAATGGTGGATCTTTTGGTATGCATGCCATGCTAAGACCATATTTTATCTATGTTAACCTATAACTCAGTTCCTTATGTCTTTTCCTTCTTTCTTTTTCTTTTCAATGAGTGTCTCCATGAATGGTTTCCCAAGGGTGGTTACAGTTCCATTTATTGTTAATCACTAGAGCATGCTTTTGTGAGGCTACTTGCAGAATGAACTTCTTTTAGCGAAGTTGTTTTTCAAAGTGATCAAATCATTGTAGGGTTAGTAATTTTAATGAGAGAAAATGATTGAAAATACCATAAACCTGTGGTTGGTCTATTTTTGTTGATCGAATATGTTTGTGCATGCTTTCTGTTGCTACTTCTGAAAGTTCACTTGTTCGCATTTGAGGACTATAATGACTTGTTTATCCTTTTCATATTACTTTTTGAGTGGAAGCCTGGAAAACATGCATATTTCATTTTATCATCATGAAATGACAACTGCATGGGTGTGAACTTAGTAGTGGAACTAATTCATGTGACAGACTTGTGCTTCAATCGTATTTAGATGTGATACTGTGCTGCTCTTTGGACCAATTGGAATCGAACTTTTGCTGGTATGTACTTGGTCTCCTTTTTTATGTTTTCAACATGTTTCTTAGGAAATAAAATTGAAGTCGATTTGTGTTCATTATTGCTTCTTTTTTCTTTAAGTATAGTGAAGCTTGCCTCTATCTTTTTTATGAACATACTCAAGTATGCTCTATTCAAGACAAATTATCCTACAGGTTTGACGAAGATTAAAACAATAGAGATCATCCGGATGCATAGATTGGATTTGGTCAACTTGCAAATCTCTTATTGCAAGCTTGGTCGTTAAGCTCCCTTGCAGCTTGAATTGTGCAAATGTCTTTTGTAAGCTTGTTACAAGCTTTTATATGGTCCTTACAGTCCTTTGGTGATATTGATTGATTACTGGGATTCAACAAGATCTCTCAGGCTTGCAGTTTTTTCAATTGCAGAATCACCTAAATAGTGTGAACTTGTGCGCCACTGATACTTTTTAAGGGATACTGAAGGCACATTAACAATGCACTATACCTGGTTTCAAGATTTCAAGTCTCTGTTTGTAGCAGTCATGTTATCTAATTTTTATCAAACCATTTGGTTCTTGATACAAGGGTTCTGGGGTTGATAAATGGTTTGGTGCGAAGCTGTTAGAAGCCACTCGAGCTATATAGTATTTGACTTGAGGCATTTAAGACCCAATGCATATCCTACACTCTTTCAGGGTTTACGATGGATGTCACTACCTCATCACCTTGGGTTACTTCATTGGCAGGACAGCAAGTTGGAATGAAAAGGATGGAGGAGAGAATTGGTCTGAGGATGATCGATGGGTAGCTTATTTTACTGGGTGATTATGCTATGTCACACACCTCTGAAACAGGAATGTCTTGACCATGCCAAGAAATGGCTGAAATCCCTTGTTTTTATGATACTCTAGTCCTTGCTTGGGATTTCTTATAATGGAGTTATCTTATCATGAAGAGAAAAGGATTGAGTTATTCATGGAGCTGATTATCAAGGACGCAACCACTTCTTGGATACAAAATTTAATGATTAATGGGATATACAAGGAACAAGGCTCTACTTGGTTGTAATGATACTAAAAGGCTCATAATTGTCTGATGATATTGGATTTGTTTTGATATATATATATATATATATATATATATATATATATCGGCGGTATGTATCGGTCCCAGCGTGGACCGATGTGGACCACCTTGTTTCTGGTGGTTCGGTTAAAATAATAAAAAAATCTAATAGTGCTGGCCCCTATCCAACTCAGCAGTAAAAAAGAAAAAAAAGCAAATTAGGGCTCGTGAACGTGTGTGATGCTACCTCTTCATGACTGCGATGTTATCGCTTTGATGCTGCTGTTGCTTCCTAGGTACACTGTCGTTGCACTTTTTCTTTCCTTTCTTCTTCCTTACTCTTCCTCCATTGCCCCTTCTTCTTTATCGTCTTTTTCTTCCTCATTGAAACAACGATACACACTAGTGTACAGTGTACTGTGTCGATACACCTAAACAGATTGGTACATACCGGTTCGATAAATTGTCGAAATGGGTCCGATACCCGAAAAGACAATCCTTGTGTATGTGTATATATTTATATGTATATATATATATATATGTATATATATATATATATATATGTATATATATATATATATGTATATATGTATATATACATGCATATTAAGGTTCGTATTTCGTACCATACTGGCGTACCGAGCGGTACGCCAAGCATACCGAGTGGGAGCGAGCAAAGTTTCCGTGCTTGATGAGATTAGAGGAGCTGCTGAAGTCTCTGTGCTTGAGTTGTGCTGCCTCCATTGTCAATGATCCCATGATAGCCCGAAATGAGCTCTCCATAGAGCTATGGCTCGGCATATGCCGTTGCTTGCTGTGGATGAAATATCATCTGTGGGGCAGTCTGCTTTGTTGTTCTTTGACCTCATCTGCAGAAGGCGACGACGGGTTGCGGGTTAGAAAGTGAGGGTTGCTTTGGTTGCTAGCGGTGGCAGCGCCACCGAATGGCTTGTCCTGGGTCTTGTCGTGGAGATTCGGTGCCAAGAACCGGGCGACCATGGTCTCGATGTCGGGGTTGGAGGCTTTAACGAGAAGGAAGTCCTCGCAGACTTCACCAAGTAGTGAGATCGGGGTTGACTGATAATGGAGGAGGCCGGAGCTCATATGCTGCTATTGCTGGCGGCGGAGGAGATCGGATTCAGCTTCCACTGTTTGTTGTCCACTGAACGGACCGACGGGTGAAGGAAGGTTGAGAATGCTGAGAACGATGCCACATTTAGATCATTTTCACATTTGGTGACAACAGTCCATTTTTTCTTTGTTTGACTTAAATATTTCATATTGATGTTGTCTCTATTGCTTTATAACAATCCAGTTAGAGTTTGACTATTAACTTATTTCTCTTTACTTTGGAAAATTGCATTTACATATTGAAGACGTATCAATTTTTGTTTCATAATTCTTTGTTCTCTTCATGTTCACGGCAGAGCAAGTCCATCTCCATTTCTGAGGCAATAAAGTGCTGTATATCTTCTGCCCTTCTTTGTATAGGCAAGTTATTTATTATATTTTTGTTACAGTTTTTTATCAAGATGAGTGTGTGGTTATGATAGATCTGCTTTCATCATTTCTTTTGGTATATTTCACTAATTTTAATGTCTCTCTTCAGTCTTCACAGTACTGCTTGATACTGTAATGTGGCAAAGAATTTTGTGGCCAGAGCTGGAGGTTTTTTGGTTTAACTCTGTTTTAAATCGGAGTTCAGAATGGGGTGTATCCTTTGCATTGTTCAATTAAATGTAAAATGAACAACTGCACGTGGGTGGGTCAGTATCTACATGTGACTTGTTTGCCGACATTTTTCATATTGTGTGATTCTGTGCAACTTTTCATTGGCCAGTTATTTTTTCTATGATTTCAAAGTTTTCTGCATCTATACTATATTACAATATACTTTCATGTTATGTTTCACTAGGTGATCTTGAATTTTATATTTAAATCATTCGTTCGTACAAAAGAATTACGATTGACTTATCTTCATGTCTTCTCATATGATATTTATGAATTGGATTAGGAAAATGACACAGATGCTATCTAGGAAGATATTTATGCTTTCATATTACTTTGAGATTAAGTCATTTGATATATTTCAAACCAAGGACATATCGGTCAATACCAATGTACCATATGTTAGTACACCGGTATGTACCGATGTTTCGGAGAGGAAGAAAAAGGAGAAGAGGAAGGGGTGGTTGAAGAAGAGGAGGAAGGAGGAAGAGGAAGAGAAGAAGTGTACTCGAGAAGCGATTAGCAAAAAGGTCGTGTGTGGTGGCAGCGTGCAGTGAGGTCACGGCAAACAAAGGTCACTATGTGCACTGAGGTTGTGGTCTGCATGAGAGGCAGAAGTTGGTTGCAGTGAGAAGCGATGAGAAGCGAAGGTTGCGACTGCGTGAGAAGCGAGGGAGGCATGCATGAGAAGTGGATTCTGCATGTGTGAGAACTGAGAAGTGATTAGGGTTAGGAGAGTTTCCCTTTTATATGAGTGGTTCGGACCTGTGGCAGTCTACATACCGTTTGACGCTTGGACCGATACGTATTGCATGTTTCATACCGGTCTGGGTGAGACATCATTCCTTGTTACAAATATGAATCTCATTTAGTTACAAAAGTAGTAAACAAATTTCCTTTTTCTCGCTACTCAAGCCCAAAATTTTGGGCTGAAACTGTGATGAGGAGATTTAAAAGAAAACAAAATGGAAGTTAGTTTCTTCCCATAAAAATATCTTTTGCTCTCTATTTCCTTGAGATATACAAAAAGTAATCTTTGAAGAAGCCAAGAAACTCAGGACCTTGAATCTGATAATTAAGAATCATGACAGACAACATTGCACCAGTCTCCTTTCATCTCTTTTGTTCCTCTTCTACAACATTTTTTTTATAATTTCCTCTATCCTGATGCTTATTGTTTGTTTTTTTGGTTTTGGAAAAAGAAAAGGTTTGATATATACTGTTTGACAAGGCAGAGAGGTTGTAGTTCCATGCTACATCCCCTCAGTTTAAGTCCATACTGATGCTAAAATAAAGGAGCATCATTAGCTTCAATACAATGCAGTTATGACCAGAATATTACCAATATTAAATGTATAGTGAAACCCTATGAAATGAATTACTCTACCTGCATTTCGCTTGAGTTCCATTCTACTAGTGGCTCATAAGTCTCAAATCTGTGCTATGGTGAGGGCTAACTTGTTCATCAATACTTGTGACCAAGCCAGCTTGAGCTTAGCCAAAGCCTAAACCTCTATTTATTGGATAACAAAAGGCTGGTTATTATGTATGCTAATTATTTGGGGTACCTATTCATGGATTGCCCTATGTGTGAACTTATGTTTATACCAGGCTTAAAACTTTACGACATTAAATCATCATTAACCCCTTTAAGACCTTAAAACTTTTCTTTTTCATTTTTTGGTCTTTGAAATTGATGCTTATCATAGTTCTCATACTATTCATTAGCTAGGGATTAGCTCCAATATTTTTCTTGTTTCTTATCTCTTTTTTCTTTTCCCCTTTTTTCATTGTTTTTCTTATGGTGGTTGCACCTGTTTACCTTAAGGAAGTTTGTGATGCGACAGAAGTGATATAACTTCACGAAAGGTAAGATGAAGAGAAAAAAGGTTGGGGCCTAATTCAGACTTATGGTGCTTTAGTCAAATTCATGTCTTATGTTTAGTGCTTGATTGCTTTCGACATTTAACTTGGTACGTGTGGTATGTACCAAGGTTTCCATATCGCAAAATATCACTTGGTACGTGTGGTATGTACCAGTCCAATAGGGGACCGATTTGGGTGGTACATACTGGTACATCGGTATGATCCATCATATCATATGTTGGTACATTGGCATGGCTCGGTACATACCATACAAACAATTGGTCGGTACACTTACGGACCGGTAAGGCGAACCATGGTAGAGTATATGTTTGTATATCACTAATTACATCCTCATGGTTGTCTTGAATCTCTTGATAATACCCATGGTTAAGTAGGCAAAAACATGGGATTTAAATATGTTGGTTTATACTTGCAGATCAACTTATATGTACTGGTCCAAGAGGGTACTGCTATGCTAGCATAGGAACTATTATGATAAGTCATGACATCTCTTATATTGTTCTAAAATATTTTTTCAGTATCAAATTCCAGGGTGTAATTTTACCAGTATTTTGGTAATTTTATCATTGGACAAAAGGGCTGATATGCACTAGAGATTGGGATTTAAAGTTTAATAAGTAAATAAAAAAAATGAAAAATTGGATGCTGATTTCAAAGATTTTAGGGATTAAAATATGATAAACATGTCTTGTATCCGCTTTTTTGTCCATGTAGACCAAGTCTACATTGTGTTCCCTTTGACCTCATGGAGTTAGACACAATCATTTCATTGGTACTTCACTTCAGCACTTCCTCGCTCCTTGCTTGTGGCATATCCTCTCTGCCTGGTGAGTTCATGTATATCACATCTAGTATGCATCCTGTTGTTTAATGTGTTATTTTTTCTGTGGATATTAGTCCATACTATTTTTTCATTGATAGAATGTCTGAACTCATCGAATTCACACTTTTATGCCAAAATAACCATCTGAACTTAATTGTCTGGTTGGCTTTTCTTTGCATATTAGTTTCAATGTAGATGTTAGCTTCCTACTTGGAAAAAGCTGCCATTGCTTTGGAAAGTACATGTTAAAAAGGACTTGAAAATGTAACTTAGGGATTGTATCAATAAGTCATTTGAGTATGTTGATCCATGTTGCTTGTATTTATTTATCATAATTGCCTCCGTGTCTCTATCTGTGTTGGATCCTTGTTGAGAAATCAGTAACAATGTTTCACTCCAGACTATTTTTTCATTAATGAAAGAATGCCTGAAACTTGTATGGAATTCACACTCAAATGCCAAAATAATATCTGAACTTAGTTGTCTGGTTCGTTTTCCTTTTAGCTTCACTTTAGATGATAAATTGCTACTTGGAAAAAGCTGTGTCATCATATTGGAGAGTACATGTAAAGTAAGACTTGAAAATGTAACTGAAGGATTGTGTTTAATAGGTCACTTGAGTATGTTTATCAATGTTACTTATATTTGTTTGTCGTAATTGCCTCTGTATTGTCGTGCATGTTGGATCCATGTTGACATACTAGAAACATTGTTTACTAGCTTACTAAAGTTAATGCAGATTTCCCTATGTAGATCTGATACTTGGACCTTTTAGTCACTAAAGTTAATACTTGTTTATTTTTATAAAAAACCTTGATATTTGCTGAAACACACTAGTTTGGGTCTGGTATTTGAACTTTCTCCTTCAACTATTCCAATCTCAAGTCTACAACGGTAGATTTTTTAAGTTCTGAACATGCTGCAATCTCTTATGTTGACTTTTGTTATGGATCCTAGATCTTTTGATAACAGTACGGCAGATAAGTATTCTGATACTTGGACCGTTTAGTCACTAAAGTTGGTACTTGCTTTTTTTCCCAAAGAAAAACTTGATACTTGATAATTAACACTATTTTCGTTCTCTTTGGATCAAACTTTCTGCCTCAACTATTTGGATCTTAGGATTACAAGGTCTTCACTCACTCTATATTATCTTTTTATCACCATATATAACTAGGTTTTATTTGATGGTTAAGGAGGTGACTATCCCAAATAGAAATGTATACAAATTAAGTTGATGATTTTGATATTTACTATGAAGCTGCTGGTATTAATCTTTTATATCCATAATTGTAAAATGATGTATCATTGTTCAATAACTGCATGTCTTATTTATTGTAGTTGATTAAGTTGTCTTTGAAGGAGTAACATACTGTCATGGATTTAGTTGGAATTGCCTGAGTCGTGAAGCACCAATGCATTATCCGTTCGCAAAGGGTCAACCTAGTTGCAACTTTGCTTAAGTCTCGATGGACCTGTAAATGAGCAAATTGATTAGTTCGAAAATGAGTGGCGAACAAGTCCCGATATCTCGCGAAGAGGGTAGCTTTACAAGCAATTCAGTAAGCACTTCGTGTGTAAGAGAGAAAAGAGAGGAAGGAGAAAACAAGGACTTTAGAAGGTAAATGAATAGTCGCAAGTTCGCAAACAAGGACTTTAGAAAACAAGCACTTCCTCCTCCTTCCTCTTCCTCCCTCCTCTTACTCATGTACTTCCTCATTTTTCTTCCTTCGTCCTCATCTTCCTCCACCGACATCTGTTCCTTCTTCTCCTCCTTTATCTTTGAGTCTTCGGTACTTGCACTGATGTCAATCGATACGTACTGGTCCGGCCAGGGACCATTACACCTAGTTGGTACGAGTCAACGAAGCTTTGTTTCTAGAAAGTTGCTTAGTATGTAAAAAAGAATTTAAGTTAGGTCCGTCATTATATTTGAATTTTCATGAATGCTTTTTGGGAATCTGTAGGCACTCAGTGAATATTGATCATGTCCTCCAAGTTTGAGTGTATACTCAATTCTACCATGATAGATCATTATGATATATCCATTTGTAGTTTTGTACAATTATTTCTGTGAATGCTTAAAAAAAAATCAAATAATAATAAAAACATTAACATGAACAAACAACAAATAATAAAGGCCTCATGAAGGTTTTGTTCTTTAAGTTGTTCAAAATAACTAAATAATCTTTGTAATCTATTATTATTTTATTTATCAGAAAAAAATATGTAACTGTTGTTTGATTGTTGCAGGCAGGAGTCCTGCTTGACAGGAGGGTTATGCAATACATTGTTCCTGTTTTCTGCTTTGTTTTACTTTACTCGAAACTTCCACACAAGGTAAATACAGCTGAAATCTAGTTGACCTTTTTGAATCCTTATTGCACTAATGATGAGATATATTGTTGCTTCTTCTGATATTACAGGAACTTCGTTTTATAATTGGTTCCATTCCTATGTTCAATGTATCTGCAGCAATTACAGCAAGCAGATTGTAAGATAAACATAGCTTTCTCATATGTTTTTGTGCTGAAGTTGATTGTATACTATTTGGAAGTTGATATCTTCATGTTATGAATATGCATAATGTCAGTTCTTGAATTTCTTGGGGGTATCTGGAACAATACTATACTATGGTATGATTACTATGTTCTGAGACATTTATAGTCCTCACTGTTTTAAGATCAACTTTGTGCTTCTCTAAATTTGTTACTTATTTTTTCTCTATAAAAAGAACCAGAACCTTATGATTTCTACACATGCTTACTATATCAGAGGATTAAAAAATCTCCGTTCAATATTGATGCCAGTCAGTGGTTGGACTAGTATGGTGCTAGTGCTCTACAGTGTACCGAGTGTTTGTATAGGTCAGGACTGGTAGGTACCAGCTGCACCCTGCAAGAAGAGAAAGAAAAAGATGAGCGAGGGAGAAATAGACAAGCAGTGAAGGAGGACAAGCGGTGACAATGGCTTTGGATAGGAGACGAAGGCAATGTTGTTGGGGTACCACAAGTACAAATCCTGTGCAGTAGGCTTTCCGCACAATCAGAGGGATGGTTGGTACAAATAGGTTATGTAGTCTTATCACCCGATAAACCTCGATGCTTCTAGGCAGTATGCTTGACTTCGGATTGGATCAGGAAGAATAATGAAGTGAAGGAGGACGAGAAGTGACAAAGGGTTTAGAGAGAAGGCGACAGTAATGTTGTCGGGAGGAACAGTGCAGCAGAAGAGAAAGTAGAAAAGAAGAAGAGAAGAAAAGAAAGAAAAGGTTTAGGGTATGTCATGGAGTAATGCAACCAAAGTGTTTGACGCATGTTTGGGACGCTTGATATTGTTTTTCCATTATTTTTCGGTGTTTCTGGGTGTTTTCTCGTGGGTAGCTTGTATGGGATAGGAAGTACTATTGTCAACATTATGTTAGCTTGTATGGGTGTTTTCTCGTGGGTAGCTTGATATTGTTTTATGTTTTATGTCAGGCTACAAACTTGGAAGTTGGAAACATCTTTGGCTGTTCGCCTTCATGTGGAAAAAAAACACCAAAATAACGTTCTCGTGTGCCATAGGCTGATTTCTGGTTGACGGTGTTGCAGAACAAAACATCAGTTGTCCGAGCACTTGGAACCTTAGGTGACATGGGTTGGATGGTACATTGGTTTATCTGTTTGAGGGGTGGTGCAATGTTTTAGTTTGCTTGTTTTTTGTTCGGGGAAAGTCTTGTGTGAACATTGGATCTGTACCTACCTTCGGAACCCCTTTATATATGACTATTCAACATGGTTGTGAGTCTTTTTGCGTCTCATAAAAGTGAGTTGCTTTGTGTTGCTTGCGACCCTGGTTATCTTTTCATGTTTGATGACATATTACTTGTGCAAAGGACTTCACGAGGTTAAGGACATTATCGCTTGGGTGCTGCATGCCTTCGATAATCCCAAGGCATCTACATTGATGACATATTACCCATCTACACTGACCTTGTGGATGAATATCGCTTGGGTGCTGCACGCCTTAGATAACCCTAGCTAAGGACATGATAGTATGACATGTACAAATAGCCCAATCAGAGGTATGCTTGGTAATCATACTGTAGGTAGGCTTATAGCCAATAAATGCCGATTCTTGTAGGCAGTATGCTTGACTCTGGACTGGACCAAGCAGAATCACTTGGTCTGCATACTGGGTCAGCTGATAGACTGGTTAAAATTAGACCTACCAGCCAATACAGTCGAAATCTGAACACATGCTCATCAGAATCTTAGAAGGTGAGGAGAACAAAATTTAGGAGTGATTTCTCCTCACAAAAGCATCCAAAGAGCCATCAATCCTAATAGGTTTTCTCATAGTTATACTTCAAAATAAAAGTTTTATAACTTAGCATGATTGTTGATTGCACCAATCTGTTCCTGCTGTTATTATTTAAGATGACTTTCTGATTGTCACATGTTTGATGTGAATTTTTAGATATATCAACAAGAAGAAGGATGGCTGGAGGTGGCTCTACATAATGTTGCTTGGATCTTTTCTTGTCAGGTTGAATTATTATATCCTCAAAGATAGAGAACTTTGGGAGCACTTCTCTGCTCATGATTTTATTTTTTTTATCACGAAGTTATGTTTTTATTTTTGCTGATGATGTGGTTCTTATAGTCTAGGATGCTCTGTTATGACATTCATTGCATCCTATTACAATTATCCTGGAGCTTATGCTTTGAAGGCTCTGCATCAAGCGGGTAATAATATATTCAATCCATTCCTCGATGTTGTGACTCTTATTATCTCATTAAGAAGCGTCTAATTGCTTTCAATCGCTGAATGTTCTATTTAAAATCGTTAAAAGCTTCCTAGTTGCCTTTTTTGCTGGGTCACTTATTCACCATGATTGCTATGTATGCTAGGCAAGTTAGCTTTTTTCATGTTCCACAGAAAATGTCAATTTCTTTGTGTCATGTAAGGACAACTTCTAGAATCGTTAACCACATAAATGACTTATCATGTAAAGGCAGTACATATCCTTCCAGCTTATGGTAATTCTTCCATAAAGATATTGAAGTCCTAGTAAAATCAGTAAGGCTGTGTTAGAAATCCATATTGGAAATGATGGATGAGAGTATACAAACAAAACCGTTTATACAATTGAACTTTTGACAGAGATATAGCTTACTGCACTATCAAGCTGCATACACTGTATATTCGTTTTTTAGTGATAAGAGTGTACTAATTGAAGTCTGTGTTCACAGACACCTCTAATACGACAAAAGAGAAGTTTGTTCACATTGATGCCTTCACAGCGATGAATGGAGTTTCTCGTTTTTGCGAAAATGAATATCCATGGAGGTTTGTTCTTCTGGCCATCTGAAGTAGTGTTCGTTCATGATCATGTAAAAACATAGGACTCCTAAAATAATTCTTACACATTATTTAAGGTCATTGAATCGATCATTTATTTCTTCATTAAGTAAATCTTATATTCTGCCAGTTCCAATTTAACAATCTAGTTTCTTTTGTTATTTTAAGGGTCCTTTACAAGCTTATATGATGGATTGGCCTGTTTTTATTTTTATAAAGTTTGTGAATAACTGTCTCATAATTCAAGATAAAAATATTGGATTTGTCTTAAGCCAGTCATGTTAAACTTTTCACCTCTTTCGAAAAGTGTACATTGACACAAGAAAGATTGCTTGGCATGCATGTGGGCTTTGCTAGAAATAGGAGGGTGTGCTGTTGCAACTATCCAGCTGCTAGCATATCGTAAGGTCTGTGCATGGTAACGGTATAAGAAATCTCAATTATCAAAATGTCTTAAGAAGCAAACAAGTAGATTGGTCAATCGTCTATCCTTAAGATTGAAAGTAGCTTTCCAAAGGTCAAAAGGACAAGCAAACAAAAGCAACTTCTATAACTTTTCTCTTGAACCTTTAATCATAGATGATCAGGGTGATGCAACGAATGGAACAATCACCTGTTTTTTTAAGGAATGTCTACAAATGAATTGATTTTGCATTTATAAAGTTTCCATCAGAATCATTTTGTTTTACCAAGACTAATTCATCGATTAAGAGTTAAGGAATCGATGAGCCTTTAGATGTTTTACCATGATTTTTTTTCCAAGGAAAAGAATAAAGACTATACAACATTATTTTGTCTTGTACCATTGAAATCAATGAGCATTTCGATGTTTTACCAACACAGCATATTGGTCTTGGGTCGAACCGGTATGTTCCGATGTGCGCACACATTGAAATTTTGACTGAAAATAGTCAAAATTGAGAAAAAAAATTTCAAGGTTCTTTGCTATATAAATTGATATTATTTGCTATATAAATTATAATTAAATAAGAATAAAGTATATCTAAGTAGTATAGAAATTCTAGGCTACAAGGATCGAAAGTTACTTGAAATGATAAGAAAAACGTAGAGAAAAGGTAAATACCTTCAACTGAAAACAGATTCCATTGGATCTTGAGTTTTAATTTCCTCCATCCAAATTAACCTCCTAGGGAGATTAAACACATCTAACGAGGGTGAGAAAGTGTGAGAACCAATGTGAGTGAGAGTGAGTGACAGAGAGTGACAGAGGGGGTTGGGAGGTTAAAATCTGATTGGTTGCTGAAATTGTCAATTTTAGCCCAACAGCAGTTAAGATCCAATCGACATTGGCTGGTAACAGTTGAATTTTAACTGTACGGGTAATGATCAAATTTCGATTATATCAGGAAGTATGTATTGGCATCAGTCGAAATGGATTGGTCTGCATCTCGTACTGTTTCGCATGGTATGACCGTCTATGGTAGGATCATTTTAATTGTTTACTGCTGTGCTTAATGACTTATATTTGTATAAGAAATTATAGGATGGTATCATTAATTTCTAGATACTGAGATAGGTTGCGACATAGCAAGATAAATAGTATGCTAAGCAACAATACATTCCTTAATGCATTGTCATGATTTCTTGACCGGTGAAAGTATGGGATTACAATATGCCATTCAACTGAGCTCGTCTTCAGGATTGAATATATAAACTGTAGAGTTTGAATTATTAAGGTATAATTGCCTACCTGATGTTGTTTGAACCGGATTTCTCCCATATTTCTCACTCATAATTTGCGACTTCATTTTATGTAACCTCTGCTAGACACTCACTGATTCACTAGCCAAACATTGTTCAAGAATGAAAAATATTATATTGATGGCAACATGTCCTAAAGCATAATGCAGAGGAACCCAAAAAGAAGACCTACAGCGTTGTTCCGAGGTGTCGGTTTAGCAAATTTATTCAGTTTCAAGGAATTATCTTCTGAACAAACTTTGTCCATAATTGATGAGTGTAACATAAATTCAATATAGTGGAACAATCTATAGGCTGGCAAGAAATACAAGATCTACTTGTTGACCTAATTTGATTGGAATAATATTATTAGTAGCATTATATTAGGTAAGAAATTGCTTAAATTTATCTGGTTTTGTTTTGGATTTAGTTTAATGCACATTATGTTCCTCTAGCATATATTCAAGATGCACTTCGTAAGTTTAAACATCAATGATGGTGGTCATTTATAGCAGTGCTTGGTCACCTAGGTTGTCAAGTAATGATGGTTTTGTTTCTGAAGATGCACACAGATGGATGCTAATTCTGGTGGAGTCGAATATCTGTGTTGTTGCATGGCTGATATCTTCCATTTCATTTTAACAGCATATACCAAGGGTCCATGACTTCAGTTTGGAAATATTTTTGCAAATTATATGTTTCTTGTTTGTCTAGTGAGTAGAACCTGAACTTGATCTTTGACGAGTCGTGATAAAAAAACTAACTACTAGATTTATGAGCCTCTAAGAACTTTAAACTTTTTATAAGTTCATACCGCATGTTTATATTTTTCGGCTCCATCTGTTGGGAGAAGCTTGTAAACTAATGATGATTGCAAGATTTTACTTTGCTTTTAGATCTTGAAAGCTTTCTCATAACTGAGAAATATGTTTATCTTGATTAGTATTCCTTTGGTTTCTTCATTTGTAACCATAAGAAAATTTTCTTTTCTATTATGCATCTAGATACTCAAAAGAGGAAGGAATTGCCTTGGATGAGTATCATGACAGAAATTTTACATACCTGCTGAAGTGAGTTCTAACTCTGGCTCTTTTGTTTTCATATAAATACTAGATCTTCCATAGTTTATTGTTGCTTGCAGAGTTTTTTTCTTAACTATAAGTAACCTACCTATTGGTATAACTGATCCTAGAATATTCTTGGTCCCTTCAGTTTTCTTTCTTTATTCCTGTGCCTAATTTTACAAGGGCAAAGAAGAAAAAGGCTATTCTGATTCTTGTAATTGTTTCAACTATAATTTTGTCTCCTTTTTTGCCGCAGAAAGGTGGGGTGGGAAGTGATGTTCTAAACATGTTGCATAAATTGGATGCTTAGTCATATTTCACGTGGGGACTACTTGAATTGAAGTATCCTGACATCTGCACCATTCCTTTCTAATGGGTAGTTTAGGTGACTGGAAGTTGAAATAGTGGGACGAATCCTATATATGTCTTTTACTTATTGCATAAATTGTGTGCACCATTGGTTAGATTCACTGGTGGTGCTGTGGTCAAGAACGATAACTTGAATCTTCAAGCACAAATTTTTGGGAAAGTGGCGCTGACTTGTTCTTGACAACTCATCAGTGATGAGTAAGATAGAGGGCTCATATTAGACATCATGTCTATAAATACTCATGATCCTGGCCCAGCATGATCACCTTACTAAATTGGGCATCATCTATGATAGTGTCAATACATTAGTAATAACATCAGAAGACTTTGATGCTGTGAATCAGTATATGAAACTAATGGTTGGAGTTTTGCAGCCAATGATGCTTGTTATAAGGCATGCTCTAGTTCCATTGGCCCAGTTGAGGATTATATATCTATAGCCTATGATCCACCAAGGTATTTCACAAGTTTAATTAAATAATTTAGGTATTCACCATCCTTCGCTTTGGGTACAATCATTAATAGCAAGGTCAGAACAACAAGAGGCTAGTGCTAATGCTACCAAATCATGCACATTCACTAATAGATAATGGAATTGCCTGACTGTGATGACATTTTGTCCAGAATATTGCATACATGGTAGTTTCCCCATGTGAAAGTGCGAGCACCCGTCCATAAAAAATGGTGGAACTTTATGAGACTTGTATGCTTAATTTTGTTGAGCAGTTTATCTTGTAGCCTGTGGTAGTCTAACATTGTGGTGAACAACTTCAGCGTTTGCTCAAGTAGGATGGGAAATTAGTGCACCAATATGACAGTCTCTGTTACACCACCTACTTGTAACTGACTTGATGTTAGCAATCTTATTGCTTCTGTGAGACCTGGCTAGAAAGAAATTATGTCCCGTTATATAGTTATTTTCAAATGTTGTGTTTATTTTCACTCATGATTCGTGTATAGTGATTGGAAAATGATGAGTAGAACATTTAAACATGATCCCCAAGTTGCCAAAAATTAGAAAATGTCTTGATGGCCTAGTCTATTTATTAGATTATCCAGAAGGATGATTAATAAGAAGTTAAGAACTACACATTTGTTTTCTCAATGTGACTTGCTGAACTTAAGATGGCCTTTGAACAGTTTTATTTCTGGTATCCAAATTATTTGGACGCTTGGCATCATTTTAATTTTTTGGGTCACCATTTCTCCCAGTCCCATCATATAATTATTTCATCAATTGGATGCAGCAGAAGCCAGACTCATAAAGGGCAGAGTAAAAGTGATTGGGGGAAGTTTAATTTCCACATAAATATATGTTTGTATGTTAGTCTTTTGTTGTATACCAACTCACTCTTTTTTTCCTGGAAGGAATAAGTTCGTTTTTCCTTTTTTTACTTCATTTTAACATTCTGTAGTAGATTTATTTTGTTTCTCTTTCTTCAGTGAGCATTTTCACATTGATGGGTACAAGTGCTTGTTTGCGGTAAATGGATTCTCTGGAGCCCGTCTTCAGGTTGGCTTTCCACCATTTCACTTGGTAAGAATTTCCATTATTTGGTGTCTTCTGGAGAGTAGTACTTTATAAAAGATATGACTTGTGTTCTAACTTGATTGTTGAATTTGACATTGGACTATGGTAGTTCCTGTTCAGTCTCAGTTGCAGCTGTCTGATTTAAACTGATAATTCTCATGATTGCAGTTAAAGGAGCCAAAAGTATTTGTTCATGGAAACATGAGAGATCGGGATATTGACCTTTTTAATTGGCCAGGTTGCCCATGATTTCACCTGCAGAAATGTATCCACTGGAGCAGGCATAATCATGTATCTTCTCCAAAAAGGGAATGAGCATGAGGCATTATTAGAGATCGCCTTTGCTTCGATAGTATCTGCACGTTGAGGCATTGGAATTTTTGGATGATTAATATACTTATGGCCAATTGCAAATTCAAAATTGTGCATCTGAGATTTTTGTATCAATTTACATTATAGAATAGTTTGATCTTTGTTTTAAGATGGCCATAGCAGCATATCCATGGGGTGGCTGAATGCCAGATGAGACTGAACCAAAAGGTAGCTTTGGATGGCTTTGGTTATTTGTGTCCTTTCAAAAACCATCTGGGTTTATTATGAATGTGTATTATTGTTTACGTCCGCCTGTTTGGATTGTCGGTGACAGACTAATTAAATTACACCAACCCAAATGCTCCAACAAGATAGACTACTTCACCGATCAACTATTTTAACTTACCACTGACAAATTGATGATGAATCAATGACATTTGTTACCAGTGTCAACGCAACAAGAAAGTAACATAGGGCTTGAATACTCGATGATATACCTCTAATGAATGACAACCTTCGAGCAGAACAAAAGGAAGAAGAAGAAGAAGTAGTAGTTTAGGATTGATTATGTTGACTATATATGAAATCTAGAACCTTTAGTGTCCATTAATGAGCTATCAAGGTCTCGAAGCAGTGCAGGCCATCCAACTCCACTGCAAATCGGGCTGCCCTTCCACTGGCCTCCGAACTCTTCCTCGCCTTTCCTTCCTCCTCCTCCTCTCTCCTCTTCCCCATCGTCTTCCTCATGCTCTCTGTTTCTTGCTGCACTCCTCCCTCCTCCTGCTGCACACACACGGAAGAATTGCTTATCCTGCACTGTCTTGGCATTCACTATGAACAAAAGCAAACACTGGAACAGCTACGAGTGTCGATCCAAGGCAAGCTCACCTTGTTGTTGCGGAAGCCAAAATAACTAAGAGCCATTGCTGAGACAGAGGAACCACCATCGACCCCACCCATCTGATGACCAACTGCTGTTCTATAGCTCAATGAAGACTACGTTCTTAATGTTATAAGGACCCGAAAGGGGTCACCATTGGTAATAAGGAGAGGGCATTGGATAAGCTTATCCGTGTCTTCTTGGGTGGGCCGACACAAACAAGGCCACGTTTCGAGGGGAAACTGACCTATTGAAAGGGTGCTTCCATGGCTGCTTTGCCTCATGTTGCTCTTCCTCGATTGCAAGTTGAGCCATATATAGTAGGCTTAGATTTACAGTGAGCAGATCCTGGTCGGATTCGATCTCGAATCGAACTCGATGTTGAAGCTGCAGAAACACATGTCCAATATATATAGAAAGACCAGAGGGGACCACCCTTCAGGCATTAAGGCCAACATTACTGCTGTTTTAGCCACTACTGATGCAATGCGATCAGGATTTCACACAATTGAATGAATGAACAGCATCTGTCGAAATAGATGGGCTGTCTTTGGGAAGTTAAGTAGATACGGGTCGGCCCAATTATAACTCTGATTTGGGCACATAAATGGGCCTTGATGTTTGAAGCCCATTAATGACTAATACGAAACAAATCTCGCTCAGAAATCCAACGGTGCCGGGAGCAACGTTGAGAGTGATCAGAACCGCACAAGCTAGGGCACACCAAAGCTCCATTTTTCTGCTCAGCTACTATAAATATCGCACTCACGATCGAGCTCCAAACCCTATCTACTCTCCCTTCGCTGCCACTTCGTCGCCGCCGGGATGGGGCGCGTGATCCGGGCTCAGAGGAAGGGAGCGGGTTCGGTGTTCCGGTCGCACACGCACCACCGCAAGGGGCCGGCGCGGTTCCGGAGCCTCGACTTCGGCGAGCGCAATGGGTACCTCAAGGGCGTGGTGACCGAGATCATCCACGACCCCGGCCGCGGCGCCCCTCTCGCCCGCGTCACCTTCCGTCATCCCTTCCGGTACAAGCTCCAGAAGGAGCTGTTCATCGCCGCCGAGGGCATATACACCGGCCAGTTCATCTACTGCGGTCGCAAGGCCTCCCTCATGGTCGGCAACGTTCTCCCCCTTCGCTCCATCCCCGAGGGTGCTGTTGTCTGCAACGTCGAGCACCACGTCGGCGATCGCGGCGTCCTCGCCCGCGCCTCCGGCGATTACGCCATAGTCATCAGCCATAATCCTGACAATGGCACGTCGAGGTCCTACTTTGCCCCTTATCGATCCTTTTTTTAGTTCTTTGTTGTTTTGAGTTTCGGATCTGAAGCCCGAGGAAAAAGGAAATTTTTTTGTTTGATGATTCATGCTCTCGTTTGTGATTTTTCTGAATCAAATGGTTAGGTCCATCAGCTTATTGTAATATTTCCAACTTGACCTTTATAATGGATTTCTGTTGTGTTGTTATTTGGTATTATACGGTTTCAAATAGGAAGTCGATAAAGTAGGACATTTAGGTTTTCGTTGATTAAGATATTCAGATTTGTAATCTGACATTCTGAATCCTTCAGATGCAGATAGAATTGTTTGTTCAAAATTTACTTTTTGATCTTCTATTTTGTGGGTTGTGAATGTGGTTACAGTTAGGATAAGAGTAGTGTATTTGTCTTTTGTGTAGCATGTTTTAATATGATGTGATTAGTCTTTTATGTATATGAAAACTAGAATTGCTTAGATTATGATGTCAATGCCTCTCAGCTTGTGATAAATTTCAGCAAAAAATAGTGAGAAAGCAGAAGTTTTAACTTAGACATATGGTGAGAGAGGAAATAAGGTAGGAGAGGCAAGGGATGTAGATCGGAAAGGGATAGAGATACATATGAAAATAAGTGCAAGTTAAATTACTAAGAGAATTTGGGACCTTTAAATAGAGAAAGAATGATTATTGCTTCAGATACTTGTATAGAGATTTAAATGCAAATCTTTTAGTTGCTCTCGATTCCAATTTTGGGGGGCTTATTTTGGTTCCTGGTTTAGCTTTGCTTCTTTGCAATTAGTTTTTCTTCAACTTTGATGTTCGCTTGACAAGGAGAGAAGCATATGAAATCAACTATATCACAACCTGTAATATTAAAATGAAGAAGTTTAGTTTGTTGGTTTAGAAAAAACTAGGCTTGAAAGTTCTATAATTAAAGTATAGCCTGATCTTGACTTCACCTGCACTGTCTGGATAGATATGAAAAAAAGGATTAGGGAAATTTCTTACTCTTGCTTGTCAATAGGGAAATGTAATTATAATGCTTGTGGTCTTCACATTCCATTTGTGCATGTATGTTTATTCAGTAAATGTGTACAGTAAAAACACCATTGTTTGCTGAAGCTGTTGCTGTTTTTATTTTTTGATGGGTTTTATTGCCATATTTATTCTTGAATCAGTTCCCCAGATTCTAACTGTCCGGCAGCAATGACCATTCCTTTATTCTTGAGTGTGCCATCTTTTGCATCTGCTTTGCATATAATTTTTTTGACTTGAATATAGGGCGATTTCCCTAGAAAATCCATATATTTTGAGGATTGAAATGATTTTTCAATCCGTAACTCCTATTTTGCTTTTTGCCCAATAGCATCTTTAATTTTAACATATCCAAATTACCCCTGAAATTTTCCCGCTTATTATAGTGTTTTGACCTGTTACAATGTTTTTTTTGTGTTATACTTTGTTTTGATCACCATATGACCATAATAAAAACACTATAAACCCTATTTGAAAACATTGTAAATGAGCCAAATAAAATCAAAACACTACTAACCATTTGATATATCATACTATGATATATAGTGTCATAATGGTCTACAAGGAATAATAATTAAAAAGCACAATATGATGTCACTTATAGCATCTTTCAATAACATTTACAATGTTTTCCGTACATTAATAAAAATGTTATAAATGCCAAAGTTTGTCGTATCGCGACATGCCGCTCGATACGAGCGGTAAGTACCAATCCAATAGGGAGTCGGTATGGGTAGTACATACTAGTTTGTCGAGACATCCTATTGTATCGTGTCTCAGTATGTTGGTACGTATCATATCGACAATAGATTGGTACATCAGTGTAGATGGGTAAGATGGACCATGATAAATACTATTGAAAAACATTGTAAATGAGCCAAATGAAAACATTGTAACAGTCTAAAACTAGTATAAAAATGGGTGAAAAGATTTGGCAGAAAAATTAAGGGATATTTTTAAATTAAGGGTATTGTTTGGGAAAAAACAAAAGAGAGGGTATTGATTGGGAAATACTTAACATGTGAGTATCGTTTGGGAAATTGCCCTTGAATATATATATATATATATATATATATATATATATATATAATATCCTGGAGCTCACTGAAAGACTTGAGTGTTATGTTCTTTTTTATCTGAATTTTTTGTAGGATCAAGCTTCCATCCGGAGCCAAGAAGATTGTCCCAAGTAATTGCCGCGCCATGATTGGGCAGGTTGCTGGTGGTGGGAGAACTGAGAAGCCAATGCTCAAGGCTGGCAATGCATACCACAAGTTCAGGGTGAAGAGGAACTGCTGGCCTAAGGTTCGTGGTGTGGCCATGAACCCTGTGGAGCATCCTCACGGAGGAGGAAATCACCAGCACATTGGCCATGCTTCCACTGTTCGCCGTGATGCTCCTCCTGGGCAGAAGGTTGGTCTTATTGCTGCAAGGAGGACCGGTCGTCTACGGGGACAGGCTGCTGCCACTGCTGCAAAGGCTGAGAAGACTTCTTAGTTTGCTAGCAATAACAAGCGTATGGTACCTTGGTTTCATTTGATAGTATAATGGTGGTGACTTTTGTTAATGTTGTGCTGGACCCTTCTGGACTTTACTTTTAAATTTTGATCTGCTTCTTCGATTTGGATTTTGTGTTGTTGAAGTTGATAGAGTCATTGCCAGAACAGTTTTTTTTTAATTAATCTTGTTCATGAATTGGCTACTTTGATTTACATATAAGATGTTGGTTGAAGCACTAGGTTCATATATTATCTTGGTCCAAGAATCACACACTTGGAATAGGTTTTCTTGAAGGTGGATAAAAAAACTTTTCTTCCCCACAACTATTAGAAGTGAAGTGATACTGGTGGATGAGTGACATTAACATTGCCACAAAGCTCCCTTCAATCTCCTTTTTATGTATGTTGTGGATATCTTTTAAGTTCTTCCCGTCTTCCCCTTTTAATGAACAAAATGTGTTTCTGACTTGGTTTCCTCCTCACCGTTTAGGGGCGGGGCATATCTGATTAATAGTAGGTGGTTCTCTATAGATACAGGTTCTGAGCATTATTCGCTTCAGGAAGTTCACATTGAAATTTATATTTTATATATCAAAATAATTCATAAAATATGAGAATAATCCGTTTTGTTATTAATGAACTGTGAGTGTGAAAATGGATGATCGAAAGAATCAAAATTAATTAGTCATTCATTAAAGTTTAATTTGATTTAGGACGAGAATATATATATATATATATATATATATATATATATATATATATATATATATATATATCTTATGTGGAACAAAAGCTGGTTTATTTGAGTGAATTAATACTCGAGCGATACAACCATAAATGTTTTACAACCATAAACTAAGATTTTGACTCAACAATCATTTATTCAATACATTTTTACAAGGTTATTTTTATAAAGGGCTATTTTTAATTCATCCGTTTGGGGGAGGACTTAAGAGGATCACTGTGGGAAGATAATATTTCAGAAGCAAAAGCAATCAATTTCATTCTTAAAATGAAGTATTTAAACATGGAACTATCGAAAGGAGTTTGTGAGCAATAAAGCTCAAACTTCTCATGCACAAGCATTGTCTTCTTCGAGGCTTTCTTCTCTTTTCTTTTTCTCAACCGCCAACACCTCTTCCTAAGGCTGTAGATGGATAAAGCTGCTATTGGAGTCGAGGAAGAAGAGGCTGTAGATGGATGATAAAGAAGAATCTGATCTCTCAAGGTTAGTTGAAGGTTGGCTTCTTGATGTCTTCCTTGCTGACGAAGTTGTTGCAGGCTATTGGTGCTTCCTTGAGGTTGTGGAAACCTTGGTTTTATAGCTTTGGAGGAGAGGAGAGGTCTCTTTGCTTGGGTTGGACTCTCCTCAATTAGAGTCTCAACTCAACTTTCAATACTGAGTGCAACTCTCCCTTTAATCTAAGTCAAGCACAAATGAGTTCTTTGAGCTGATCGAATTTGAGTTTGGTTGGATCATATTAGGATCGAATCAGAGTTCATCTCAAACTCCAGTTGAATTGAATTTGATATTGATGGGGACCGTCAAGGTTTAAACGGAAGAGATGATGGTAAAAATACCTCATTGTGATTGAAATGATACATAAATAAGCATTTAATGAACATATTACCTTTAACTTAGGTTTAACTGTTTTGGACGAAGATGTATGTATTCAACATTGCAGGGGCAAATATGTAATTTTAGAAAAGAAATAAAAGAAAACATGGTCTCCGTCGACCACAAACACGAATGGGAACCGTTTTCTGACCGTCTTGCATTTAGGGCTTTCGGCCAATTGCGATCGCTTGCCGTCGCTCCTTCTTCCATCTCCGACCCATCTCTCTCTCTCTCTCTCTCTCTCTCTCTGCTACATATATCGGAGCTCGTCATGGCGATTCCAGGCCCTTACTCCGGAGTCAGCACCCTCGCCTTCGTACGTCTCCCTCTCTTTCTCTATTTCGCTCTATTTCCTTTTTCTCTGATCACCTATTCGAATTTGGTAGGTGGCTCGCACCTCGGCTGTCGCCTTCGGCCTTGTCTACGGTAGCATTAAGCTTTCCTATCTCCGGGTATTTGTGCTAGATCTCTCTTTCCCCTCTGATATTTGCTCTTTCGATGTGCATTTAGCTCCTACATCCGTGCTTTGTTGTCGTGACTACATTTGGCGCTGGTCACCGATTGTTTGTGGTATCAGATCCTGTTGCTTTATCCGGCTGATCTGCTTTCTCCGTGTGTGAAGGCTGATATCTACGATTCTGAGTCTCTTGATTTAGCGTACAGGACTTCTAGTGAGTGGGTCTGATGTAGCTTGGAGTCAGGGCTTAAATGAATCAATACATCAAAAACTCGTCTAATCCATGACAAGTTTGATATCTTTTGTAAAGTTGAATGCAAACATTGGATCATAGGTCATAGTGCTATACCAAAATTCGAATGTTTTCAGGGTTAAAAAAAGTTCAAAATTTGCTTAATACATATTTACTAGTAAATTCTGAAACTGTGATACTTGTGACATCCCGATTTAGTCTGACATTGGAAGTGGGAGGTTGATTGTGGTTAATATACAGGGCTAGATGGGTATCTTACGATTATCTTGAACTTGAGAATTTTGTGTCATCCAATATTGGACCTATCAAATTAATGTTTGGGTCTTTGCCCATTGAGCTGTGTGGTAGTGACACCTAATCTTGGTTATTTGAGATAGTGACTCATTGGCAGATTTTTTATTCTTTTTTTTTTGTGTTTCTACCACTTTGTGAAATTTTCTATTTCTTGTTCCCTTCCCTTTGGATTGTCCTTATGTTGTATGATGCTTGTTGCATAACATTTATGGTTAAAGTATATGACCTGTGGCATTTTGTGAAGTAATATTTACAAGCAATGCTTCACTTCAAAATTTGTGCAGCTACATGCTTTATTAAGGAGAATGTACCTGTGAAAGATGCCACTTAAAATCTTCAATATTGTCAGCCATTTAGTGTTTTCTATTGCTTTGCTCTGGGGAGGGATGAATCGGAATATCTAATCTTATAGTGTCGAGTGTTGCTCGTAAGCTAGTTTCGTTAAGTGATATTCCTTAAATTAAAAGAAAAGGCAGGGTTACTTCATTAACTTTTAGAATATCCATTTTCATAAAATGTGATCCTTGGTGGTAATGACTGATGTGTTTGCTAATCATAATCATAATCATAATAGATGCCCTTGAAGATATTTTGTAGAGCTGGTTGTTCTTATTGAAGATATTTTGTAGAGCTTGTTTAAAGATATGCATAAAAGATAACACATGTTGAATCTTTTTTGTATGTTTTATTCATATCTAATATCATTTTCCATTTGTTATGTAGACCAAAGCAAAGTCTCACAAGAAGGCTGATGCTAAAGGCCACCACTGAGGACAAGGATGTGTCCTGCTGTGGTTCCTGTTGATGGGTGTCCTTGAATCTTAATTGGCTTAAATTTTTGTTATTGTGAATCTCTCTGCAATCTGGTTCATGGTTTTCTTAGTCACTGTGACCACAATGTACCAGAAAAGGGAATGCCCTTTCGATTTTTGTTTGCAATAATCCATCTCTAGCTGTGACAGGTAAAATTTAACTTCCCTTTATTTCACATTAAATAAGCAAATGCAAAATCAGCTTGCTAACCACAGTCTGGTACTAGTTTTGGTTTGCGTGCTACATGCTTCTACTTCATGTTAAACATCTGGCAACAGCTCTTCCTGGTGTTCAGATCAAATACCTGCACAGGTAAACATTAATGTTCTTATCGTGATTATGTTTTAGCTAATTGGAACATTGTGCTTCCATCCATACTGTTGATGCTTGTCTAGGATGAAGTGGTGTGAAACCTCCCAACTAGATTTCTCAATAGAAACGCCTTCACAAGGATTAGTTGATTGAGAGCTTCGATGATTGTTTTGATAAAGAAGTCAATGTCATCAGCTGGACATAGTTTCTTTTAACTATACTACACTCACAATCAATGGCTAATTTCTTTCAGTGTATTAATTATTTGACAGTTTTTAGGGTACCCTACCCTAAGGTTACCTGAGCAGCCAAAAAACCCTGATTGTCACCTTGTCTCATGCGACCATAAATCCCTAGCACACTAGGGTTAGGAATCCCTATCCTTAAGTTTCATGATCCGAGTCTGATGAGCCAACTGGTCGATAATTTTATTTTGGTCCTTCAACCACGGATCAAAATACTTAAGCGAGAGTTAACATAGTACATTCATCATCAGGCTCATGTAAGTCAATCATACTCATTGTCCACTTCCCATATGGGACTAATGGGATGTTATAATATCCCTAACTCCAACTCAATTAGCTTAACGTCCTCGGGTAGCCCTCCCAAATATTAGGTCAGCTCTGATACCAAATGTTACGACATTAAGTAAAAATTAATATAATACACTCATCAAGTCCATATAAGTCAATCATACTTATTGTCCACTTTCCATGTGGGACTAATGGGATGTTACACTAAGGTTCGCAGCCAAAAAAATCCTGATCATCAATTTGTCCCATGCGACCCCTATCCCTAAGGTCCTCTCTGCTACTAAAAAACCTTGATGTCAGCTTATCCCATGTGACCATAAATCCCTAGCACTAGGGTCCCCTAGGCGGCTAGGAAATCGTTTCCTAGCCGCCTATTGTATTGATTCGTTACTAAATTTTGAACCAACTTCAGGTCCAACCCGGATCCGGACCGTTTCGCTTCTAACCGCTCCACGTCTTGATACCTGAATGCGACCCGATACTCGCATAATATGATAAGATATCGTGGCGGGTAGCCGGCGACGGACTTCACGTTTATAACCACCGCCAGTGCTCATTGGTGTCCATAAATAACAAAAAGCCACGGCCCCGACTCCGATGGGCGCCTCCGAATCTGTTCCCCGTAAACCGCACCAGGTTACTCTTCCCCCTTTGCCCCCTCTCCTCCTCTCTGGCGGAAACCTCTTCCCCTTCTCCATTCGTGCGATTGATCTCGTTTTTGTTGTTTCTTTAATCTCGTTTGTAGCCGATCGATGAGATCACCACCGTCTCCGAGAGGATCGAGGGCGTCGATCCCCTTCTGGAGCGCATCAAGTCCCTCAATATCGTAAGTCCGCGCTCTCTCCCGGACTTCTCCTCCTTTTCTTCCTCTTCCGATTTCTTACCTTCCTTCGATCGATCGATCTGTTTTACTGTCGATGCTGTTGGCAGGCGACGCCGCTGCTGAATTCGCTGCCTCCTTCCGAGATCAGCATATCCGACATTCTTGTCAGGAAACCCTCCTCATCCTCCTCAATTCAAGGTGAGCCTTTCTTGTGCTTGAAATGTTCGGCATAAGTTCCTTGTCTATTCCAGATCAAAACATCATGATTTGCTACAAATTTAGCTCTCTGAATGCACGAGTAGCTTTCATTAATGTAGCTGCACTTGGACCAAGATTTGAGTAGTTGACATTGTAGTATTTGTGTCTAAATTTGTTATTTTTAGATGCTCATGGAATCTCTCGATAATAGGTAATTTGAATCCGAAGGTTTTGTTGGAGCTCTTCTCTATGTATCGTGAGTGGCAGGAAGGGAAGGTCAAGAATATATGTGGAAAGCAGGTGCCATCTTAATGTTGTCTCTGGGGATACTTCTCAAATAGCATTATTTTAAAAGCTGTCACTAATTTAGACCTGCCAATGTACTACCGATGACATAGATAGATTTGTCTAAGGTAGTTCCCTGCACAAAGAATTAGGAGCACAACATCCGAATACCTGGAGTGAAACGATCATGAACATCTGGGGTTTCTTCACCTGTGCATCAAACTGGAACAAGATACTGTTGCTAATGCATGAGTTTCACGAAATACTTTTTTAGCAATTTTAATTGATAACAATAAGAATTATTCACCTTCATATAGATATTTCTGAAGCACATTTATATAAAAATGAGTCTAGGCTTCACAAAATATTTGTCTTTTTTTCCTTTTTCTTATAAATTGCAGTTATGCTTTTGATTTGGATATATTTGACTGGCAACTGCAAAGAAATTAAACTTCAGTTTTACCATGTACCATAGACTTCTACTATAATACTTCAATGTGGACTTATAGGTCTCTTTTCCTATCATTCTTCCTACATAAATGGTTAAACACTTGTGATATTCAGAATATTAGACATTTCCTAATGTCATGTGTACTACCATTTCATCAGTACCCAAGACATAATCACCACTTAGAAGCATCAATATCCTTCCATTGCAACCTTGAAGATTTCTTTTTATTTTCTTTTTAAACAAGTAAACTTGCAAGTGGTTTTACACAAGCACGAGCCTTGAAGGATTGCATGTCGCCATTTTTTGATCTAGAAAAACCAAATCAACATATTCATATTTTGGCAAAACACTTTTTGTTGCCGGTCTATCTAATTTTATACTTTATGAGTCATGACCTGAAATATGAATAGGATAAATTGATGCCCCTACTAAATAAGCCAATTTACAATGACAATGCAGTTTAGCTCAAGAACTCCATTCTATATATGATTAAAAAAAGACCTACATGATGTGTTCCATTATCTAGGTGTATGTCATATCATGGTTCATTTTACCGGTCCGTATCGGTATATCAATCGACTATCATTATGGTACATATCGAACCCTATCGGCATACTGACATATAGTACAATGAGATATATCGACAAATCGGCATGTATCGCCCATATTGGGTGGTACACCATGGTATAACAAACTTTGTGTCATATAAGTAGTCAATTGATGGACAACTCATAAAAATTAATATTAGTATGCTCGTTCAAAGTAAATCTAATTTAACAGCATTCTAATTGCATACATCAATTACAATTTTTTGGCATATAGGATAATTTATGAAATGATTCTTGTCATTTCTGGGTAAGGGAATGAAAGTGGTTTAAAATTCAGTCATGTGCATGAACACGAAATGTTTCATGAAGAAAAATGTGTCGCATGGGCTTGTTAAATCAACAAACTTGAAGTCCTTAATGTATATTTTTGCTAGTGTCTGAAACCATTACAACAACAATTGCAAGTCCCCTGCAAGCACAGTCTAGTTTTGGACGTAACAAAAAGGTTTTTCAGAGATGGATTGCACATTTGGTTTGTTTGGAGGATTTCTCTAGTACCTTTGTCTCATATTTCTTTGCTCGACTTGGATTTTCTCTCTTGTTTCTCTGTTATGTGTGTAGTATGACCATAATAACTTCATGATATAGCCATAATGATGTATGTATCAAGGGGTATATATTTCTTCGTGTTCATTTGAGATTTTTTCATGACTAAGCCTGGTGATACAATGAAAGATGTTTGAGTTTCCGGCGATTATGACATACTACAGGAAGAGATAGATAGCAAGATAGAAACTGCAGATGCTCTGGCTGTTAAGCTTCTTCAGCGTTTCAATTATTCAGTTTCAGCTATGAGATCGACTGCTCACGGTCTTGCCGAAGGTTACTCGCCCAACTTGTCTGATTATCTCATCCAAGAAAATTTACCAGATTCTATGATTACCGACCGATCTGTTACTTGTATGTCTTTATCGGGAAAGGAAAAGTACCATGTCTAGTTGATAATCTACAAAACACCAGTCTTTTCCAAGACCAGAAAAGATGGGACTGTTTTTGTTACTGATGTTTTAAGCGGACATTGCAGTGCAGAATTTACAGGTAGAAGTTGGCGAACTTAAAGGCAGACTTACGGAGGTGATGAGCAATTGTGATGCATTATGCAAGAGAATTGCGGCAGAAGGAGTAGAGTCGAGTCACTTGGCTCATCTGTGAATTCGACGTTCTCAGCCAACAATATGGAGGTACGGTCCGTTCAACACACGTGTGGTTTGAACAACAAAGCCCACGAATAATAGATAAGCTGTAGTTAGCATCGAAATTTGTAAAGGCAAACTGAATCCCTTTCTCCATCATGTTTTTGAAGAACTGTACCGTCCGTCATCTGCATCAATAAAAGTCATTCTTATAATATGACTTTATAAAAGAATCTAGGAACATAAATATGAAATATTTCTTTTTGAACTCTGTTATTAACGTTAATAAGTTTCTTTGCTCTTTGAGGATAGCGATGGACATCAACTCTGATCCGATGACAAGCTGGTCCTCTTTCCGAACACCCATCAACAACAGCCTGCCAAAGCTGCAACGGACGTTGCTCCACCCAGGAGCTTCACTTCGCCTTCAGCTAGCATCAACTAGAAAAACTCCAGTGCTCTTCCAGGTGATGACAATCTGTTTTAGCATTCTGTCGGCCTAAGCAACCACATTTCACACACGTCCACCACCAATGCACTCCCTCCCCAGTACTACATCTGAATATAATGCGTGGTGCAGCCAAGTTCACATTTACTATGATGCAGCAGCAAGGCCATAACGCACGTATCCACTTGTTTGACAAAACCGAATCATACAAAGCAACCCCAAATCATGCTTAATAACAGCAAAGTATATAATCCATAGTATCATCAAGTAGTACTCCAGTAAAAACCAAATGAAACACTCATCATGCTCCTTTTTTTTTGTGTGGAAGAGAGAGCATAGAAAACAAAAAAGTACCATCACAACTTCAATACTAATGTCATTTATGTTGTCGATCTTCATAATCCAGAATCAAATCTGAAGTTTTAAGTTTTCCTCGTTAAACTGGTCATCAACTGGTTCTCAGGATAATATGGACACCACTGTCGGTATCCACAATGCCACTAAGCTCGCCCACTTTGAGTGCATAGGTAGCTTCTTCAAAGGGCTTCTGCATCTGTCCCCGCCCAAAACGACCTGCAGTATTTAAGAAAATAATTGAGGTCAATGCAGGCAGGTAACACCATTTATGGGATGTTAAAAAGGGGTGAGAAGAGCAGAACATCATTATTCTGCAAGCATGGTAGGATCCTTGAATCCTAAGGAAATGGTGAACTATTTTCATACCAATGCAATTAGAGTTAATCAAAGCTGCGAATATAAATTCATCATACTTTTTAAGTCGCATCAGCATATTTTAAGTAGCACAGCCACAAAATCTTGATTTGTTTAGATTGCACAGGATAATGCTTTTTTATGTTCAAGGGACAGAGATTAAAAAAAAAAAGTATCACAATGATAGAAGAGATATTTCTTAGTCTCTTAATATCAGTTATCAAAGCTGCAATCTACGAATATAACATGATATGAAAATCATGACAGCCTTCAACCAACAACAAAATTTGATATAAAAGTTTTGAAAATTAATAAAACAAAAGAAGTTCAGGAGTGAAACAGATGAATTATGTATGCAATCTTATCCTCAAACATGGGAAAACAATCAATACAGCACCCAGGTTGCAACCGAACAAATCCTATGGTTGCACCTTGGAGTACGCATGTTCTTCAGAACATACTACTAGTTGTTAAAGTTTTGGCTTAAATACTAATGTGTTACAATTAAAGGTTTAATAAGACAAGAAAATATATGATTGACTATCTCATCCCTTTTACTCATAAATGTATGTTTACCAAGCTGTGAAAGCATACTGTCCTATACCCTGATACAAATCAACTATTCCTTATCCATCACTTTATTGTGCTCGCAAGAAACTTAATTAAAATCAGAACTTCATAACTTTTCTATTTTACTAACATGCATCCATATGGTTACGATTAAATATAATCACCAATTCTGTAAGCAGCTAGTACAACTACATGTCCTCACTTCAACTTGATCCATATTGAGAGCTAACTACTGGAAGCTTTTTCCAAATCAGCTCTGACTGCTTCCAGCAACATTATAATGTCATATCCTCTCAAGACACCATCTACACTTTTTGTTGAATGACTCTGTAAACATGAAACTCTCTGGATGAGGCATACACAACTTTCATGGCATTCTAAAAAAAAAAAAACAAAGACTAGATCAAGATGGAAAACAACATACAGCATCACTTTCTGGTAATTCATTGAGAAAACATTGCATGATCAGCTTTACAGAAAGTTGAATAAACTATCATACCCACTCAAAGCCATAAGAATTTCTGATTGTTTCACCAAGCCCAAAACATTCAACTGCAGGGAAAGCTTGAGACCTTCATATTTAAATTTGCAGGCAACTAGATATGTTTTGATGTCTAGAAGCTATTTCTCATGGATATTTTTAGATACATGGTCTGAAGTTGTTTCTTTGAAGTCAATCACTTATCCAAAAACCATTAAAATATAGGCTTTCTAAGTTTTTGCAATCTTACTTAGTAGTTGAACAGAGGTTTGCAACGATAACAAATGGACCAAATAAGCATCAACAAGGCTCTAATGAAAAGCTTCAGCTTCCCCAAGTCTTATCTCATCAATCCTTCAACAGTTGGTCCACATGATGATTTTGAAGGCTAGAGTCCTAAGACAATCATCAAAGCGAGCTGAACCAACTATTTTCACCTAACTGAAGTAGAAAACTTGTAGAAACAAATTGGATTCAATATTGTTCTGTATCAAATTAAACATAGTGGTGATACAGTGAAAACTTTATATGTATCAAGAAATATCCATGTTTTTGTTCTTTTTCATATAGAGGTAAGAATGTAGAATCTGAAGTTTTGGCTAACACTGTTTGTTAAATGTGAATGAGCAACTACAAGAGTCATACAGCAAACTAGGTTTAGTTTAGACTTACTGTGTTCCTGTACTTGTTCTCTTATTGTGTTATTTGCTTTTTGACTTACCTCATGTAATGCACATTAGCCCTAGTTCTATAAGAGTAGGAGCTAGCTTATTTAGAGACTAAGAATCAGTAGAAGCATCAAACTGATACTAGAGGACTGTCAATGTTGTACACCAAACAGATGCTAGACCCACACTAACCTAAAGCATCAAGTTAAACCTAACTCAGGATAATTTAAATACATAATAGTATAAAATATATAAGAGTGATCATTGGACACTAAAAGAATTCTCTTATCTAAAATATGCAAGCATTATGACAAGTTGCTTCGAACAAAGTACCACCAAGTCAACGAGAACATATTATAACATGTTTGTTGTAGGGTAATCTTAGGACGACATCACATGCGTAGCAGAAAAACAAAAACAAAAATCCCATATTTTCACAAAAAAGTTTCATCATCGTGCGAAGATTGGTGCGCAAAATCCGCAAAATTGAAAACTGCACGTATAAGAAAGATGTATTACCTAGAGAGATCATATATTCCTGAAATGAGAGAATGAAAAAGGTCAAGTGTCCTCCTTTCTAGCGACGATCCACACAGCAGGGGCTACAAAGCTGCTCCTCAAATCGCTATCCAAATCTTCACACACCTCAAATAGGGGCTGCTGGCTGAGGAGGAGAATAAGAGACGACAACCAAAAAGGCCTAACCTATGAACCTTTAGTTTCCTCCTATTTATAGAGGTCCCCTATCAACTTAACCCTAATGGATCCTGCCCTATTGGGTACTGAATCTCCATCCAACCACCCAAGTCTCTTACATTAGTGGGTCTCTACCCAATAATCTCTCATTTGCTCTTATTAGATCTTATGTATAAGATCTAATAATTCAGGGGCTTATTAGATATCCAAAAAGATAAAAGCTCTAACGGATATCTCATATCCGAACCTCTACTCGTCGTAACACCTACCATATGTGTGTGACTATCTAGGCTCAATATCGAGCTGGTCGTGAGTCATACCTATCAGAATTCTTTCTGGCTCAATGAATTACTATATAATTTACTCGACTCATCGACTGCGAACGTATTATGCTACTACGTCAGTCCCCAAACAATACAAAAGAATACAATCATTTGGATCTATTTGTCCTTAGTTACCATGTACATATAATCCCTCATCAACTAATACTCCAGAGATCATATACCGGGCATGATGCTGTCAGGCTCATACGGTTTCTACTCGAGTCTCGCTCTAATCGGATTCTCCCAAAGAACTCTTTCTCTTTCAATCTGATTGACCCTGACCATGGATTTGTCTGAGCAAGAACACATGAGATATTCCTCTTATGATACCGAGAGTGGATGATCCTTTATTGATACTTAATAGCACTCGTAAGATTTCCCGATAACCGATTGTGCTGGATCTGGAACTTCCAGACCTATAAGTCCGGTATTAAAGAGTGATATACTCATATAGGACATCCTTGGTATCTCGAGTCTGAGGACCAGATGCACCGTTGGGACGACAAAATCATTATATGACAATGAGGTATCATCAACCATCTAACATTTAGTAAACGGATCAATCAGTGAACTCATTCTTCAATGAGCACCTATACTGTATCCTTAGTGTCTCTGCACGAACAGCTATGAGACCAATTGCTTCCATCATATGGACGGATATACAGTACATCAGTCTGTCCGATTATCTCGATGTCCCTATCGAGTAACATATGATCAGGATTATTTATGATCTATGTTTAAAGGTGAATTAATCTCATTATCATGATCTTATCATGATCCGATTCTCATTGCACGTATCTATGAACATAACAATATATATGTAACAAATAATATAAAATGAAAAAATATCATAATAATAATAAACAAAAAGAATACGTATTCACGTGATTGACTTGTTGCTCTTGACTAGTACTAGCTCCATTGCATATCTTATAAAAATTTGTTACTTATAGTACTTAATCAAAGAAAAAAAAATAGTTTTAAGCTTGTGTGAGTCTAGTGATCCCATTCAATGATAACAACATGCCTTAAATAATACTACAGTAAAATACCAAAATATTAATGGTCTTCTTTTCCACTCAAAGATCATTTAATGTATCTTGGAGTTGGATCCATCTCCTACCATAATATACTATTTTAAATAACATCCACAGCATACACAATGCGCTGATTTTTTAACTGATCTAAAGATTCCACCCTATACTCATCAAATTCCTACAATCCATGACATTAAATCTTATAAAAGACTCATTTTTACCAGATCGCAATACGCACAAATCAGACATGCTGGTAACATCATAGATGAATTTAAATAAGGAAAGATAAAAATCAA
Source organism: Musa acuminata AAA Group (assembly GCF_036884655.1). Taxonomy (NCBI): domain Eukaryota; kingdom Viridiplantae; phylum Streptophyta; class Magnoliopsida; order Zingiberales; family Musaceae; genus Musa; species Musa acuminata. The sequence continues at coordinate 502,913 of NC_088359.1, forward strand.
AGGATCGAAAGATTGGTGCATAATATCAAACAGAACACATCGAAGAAGATATTTAACGTAATAGATCAAACATCTCACTGTCGTCACGGGATCGCGAGAGAGGCAGAACAATCAACGCGGGACAAACCAACAAATCGAGGATGAAAGGGAAAAACGAATCCAGAAACGTAACCCTAGAAAGGGAAAGATGGAGGTGGGAAGATGAACTGACCGAGATCGCCGCCGCGCTTGGCGGAGCTGCAGTCGGAGTGGAGGACGGCGACGTCCTGGAAGCGGGCCTTTCCGGAGTCGATGTCGTCGCGGAGGGTGAGGAGCTGGCGTACGGCGGCGTCGCGAGTGGTCGCAGAGATGACTCGACCGTCGGGATCCTTCCACGAGGCCTTGCGCCGAGAACCCTCGTGCTTGATCAGTATGTGCGATGCCCTCACCTGCTCCGCAGCCATCTTCTTCTCGCTTCCCCGCCTCTCCTCCTAGAGCGCGGCTTCAGACGGGATTAAGACGCGAGGGTAAAAGCGGCGATTTAATTTATTGGAATATATATATATATATATATATGTATATACATATATATATATATATGTATATACATATATATATATATATATATATATATATGTATATATATATAAACCGAGCTCTCCTTATAACGTCTCGTAATTTGATTTGGATTCGTTTATGGAAGAACCTGACCCCGTTGGTCGATCTTTCTCCACTTACTCTATCCCACATCGCCTGTGGCGGAAACTAGATGCGATCTCGTATTTGTAGATTTCTTGCACGTAGCTTACGCAATGCAACATCGATGTTCATATTGAAGTTAAAATAAATAAATATAATTTTATGGTAAAATTATCCCATTTTTTGGGGTTTTTTTCTTGGGGGTTGTCATCCGATTGATGGAGGGTAAGCTGCTGATAAGACCCTAAAGGTCTTATCATATGCTCTGATACCAAATGCTAAGACCTTAAAATCTTATTGTCGCTCTGATACCAAATGATAAGACCATAAATATCTCATCGTAGGCTCTGATACCAAATGATAAGACCCTAAAGGTCTTATCGTAGGCTCTGATACTAAATGATAAGACCCTAAAGGTCTTATCGTCGCTCTGATACTAAATGATAAGACTCTAAAGTCTTATCGTGGCTCTGATACCAAATGATAAGATCCAAAAGTCTTATCGTAAAAAAAAAGAAGAGAAAGGGGATGATCACTTCGAGTGAATCGACCTCCTAAGGTTTATAAAAGACAGAATAATATTTTTCATAGATTACCGAAAAGAAACAGTTATATCCCTATTTATAGAATTCCACCCATAGTCCATCAGGACTTGAACTTTAATAATAAATAAATATTAAATAAATCTCTACTTGACTCTAATGGAACAAAATCAACTCAATAAACAATTAAACTAAACAGACTCAATAAACATTATAAAAAAAAGTTCCTAACAGCTCCCCACCCGATTGTAGTATTACCCCCTCTTCCACTACTTCAATACCACAAAGGTCCACGGCTCCTCTCGATCCAGCCGTGGATCGTGATCTGCTTTCTCTTTCCCCTTATCCTTCGTCACTTGCGGCTCTGCTCTAATTCGTGGGAGAAGCAACGCTGTAATCGGGTCTCTGCAACGTCCCAGAGACCACGACGGTGAAGGGTCGTAGAGGATTGCATGCCTGCGCGCGTGAAGAACTTGGACTTGATGTCGTTGCACGCGAAGGACCAAGTCTGAGGAGGAGGAGGTTCCGGCAAAGAGCCAAAGGACACCGGCGACGAAGGTGATGCCCTCAAATTCGAATGATTCCAATATAACTTAGATTATCTTGGTTCATTTACATGGAGAATGTAAACAGATATGATGATGACCGCATTGACTGGTTGACAAAACATGTAAACATCAGCCATAGACCACCACATAGGATGAAGATGGTGGAAGTTGCAAGTTTGCAGAACACTATCTGTAGTAGTGAAACAGTGAACGATGGCATGGCAGACCACTGGAACTTCCAAACAACTTCACAGAACTGTAGCTTATGACAACAATAATCTAATAACAAGAGTAGAGCAAAAAGTAGCTTAACTCACTCTACTATCATGCAAAAGCATATCACTAGTCGCCTGAATTAGTTCCACAAAAGAATTAACAGGTATTCTGCCATAATTGTCTCAGCAATAAATTTCACAGATTTAAGACAATCAGGCCATTCCAAAGCAATCCATATGTGAAATGCAGGATTACATTATTTTTTGCAGCAGCTACATACATACATATGGTGTCTACCAGAAACACAATTGCTAGTTTCACCATAGGAATGGGATGCACTCACCAGAGCTAGTTGCTGGACATAAGAACTGTGAGGGGAATGAATATGCAGACATGCTGACAAGGACATCTTTTTTTGTAATCATATAATCAATTACAATTTATTCTGGAATGAATTTCGTTGACTAATTTGCATATTATCTCTGGTTCTTTAAATTGCCATCATCATCATATCCGACAATCAAAAACTATATGGAGTTGCATGCAAATTTATCAAGCAGAGATAAAAAGAAGAGGAACCGATCTGCGCATCCGCTCCGGGTTATCGAGGAATGAAACACTCGGACCAGCAAACATGTCAAAATGCACTTACTACATTTTGAGACAATTATATAGAGTTGGCTGACAATTTCTTTAATCTATAGGCCAAGAATATGAAAAAACAAAAATCCGAAAAAGCTAGACAAAATAATCCCATTGTTGAAGAGTATACGATCTTTTGCCTCATTCCTGTTCAAGATGCAACTAAAGGAAGAGGCTACATCAACAAGCTGACAGAATCTAGTCGATGCCATACAGACTGACACCCAAGAAAATGTTTGTGCATTTAATGGACGATCATATTGGTTAGATGCAAGTTGGAGGAATGAAAAGGATCTTGCCCCAGTGTTAAGTTGAAAGATAATTAATTGAAGAAAACTGTACTGGCCTTGGATCTATAATAAGTTTAATACTTTCTACAGAAAATCTTTAGCATGACCTTCATGCTCTCCTTCTGTCGACTAGTTTCCAAAGTATTCCACACACTTGTACATATGATAACTACTCTGCTAAAACATTAGATTTCCTCCTGGGTAGGGAACCTGGACTTAGAATGTCACCACCATCATCGCTATCAGAAAGTGGATGAGACCGGACAATTAAGCCAACTAATTGAAAAGGCGAATCCATTGAGAAAAGGATAGATAAATGGAAGTGAGATTATGTTTTGACACCAGCACTAAAGAATCTGCCAAAGCATTCAAATTGCCAAGAGAAGGAAGTGGAATCATCTTTGAGACCTTTTTCTTTTCAACACCAGAAAGTTGAAGCAAAAGACAAGGTAGATATGGGACACAGCTTGGGTTACATTAACAGAAAAAGGATCAAGAGACAGAACATTCACATGCCCCAGCGAGCACTACCATCATGCATGCCTAAAGAAAGAAAACCTAACATTCTGCCAGAACCATGGCAGCATCTTATCGACATGAGTTGGCCATCCATCAACACTTGAATTTTGTAGTAAGTTATGCATGAGGTTCAGACACGGAAGTGATGACAATTGATTCATTGCAATCCCCCTTGACTCAAAATTTCAATTTTGTGAATCAATCTTTTAGCATTTGGATCATAACCTTATCTCCAAACTTCTCTACATCCAACAATGTGGAAACAAGAATTTAAACTGACGAACGATCGATAGTAAACTAACCAAACCGTGATGCAAAGGAAGGTCAAATTCAACTTACCGAGCCTTTTTCCGTGACCTGAATGAGAATCCACCTGGTGGTGATGGTGAGAACTCAGGCGGGAGGTGCGGAGGCTCGGACTCCCCAGTGAGCATGCTTAATATTTCCTTACTAGACGGGCGGCGGGCCGGAAACCACTGCAGACACAGAAGCGCAACTCTGATGCAGAGAAGGGCCTGGTCTTTGTCAACACACTGGAGGCAGGGGTCAACAAGATCCAGTAGCTTCCCTGAATGGGCAGCATGCCGTGCCCATGAGATGAGGTTTGCTCGCTCAAACTCCGACATGGGAGAGGCCGTCACTTGCAGCGGTCTCCTCCCTGAGATGATGACCAACAGAAGAACACCAAAGCTATAAATGTCACACTTCTCCGAGAGCGGCCCACCGCTGCCATACTCAGGAGCCACATAGCAAACAGTGCCCCTCATGCTTGGTGTGCTACTCACCGTTCCACTTCTTGGGATATCCCCACTAGCCCACTCCTGGCTGCTTCTCCTTCCACCAGTTCTGATCTCTCCGCTAATACGATCTATGTACCAATCCATGCTGCTACGGCTGCCGCGGCTGGAGTTCTTTTTCTTCTTCCACCTCTTCTTCTTCTCTGAAGGTGAAGCAAAGTCGGAGTAGTCGTCATCGTCCTGCCACCATTTTTGCTCTCCACGTCCACCGTCGCTGCTCTGGGACTTGGCCATTGCCCGCCACTTATGTTTCTGCGTCAGCTCCTCGCAGAACTCCTCCCGCCACCATTCCCTCGCGGGCCGGCTCTTCTCTTTCTTCTGCAGCCTCTCCTCGTCCAACGAAGCCCGCCACTCTGTCTTGGGATGGGTCTTCTTTGGCTGTGGTCTCCCACCGTTCGAGGGTTTCGGCAAGCATTCCTCGGCAGCGGTGCCCGGAGAGGCGGTCATCCAATCGCTCCTGGGCCTATCTTTCTTGACCTCTGATCGAATCCATTCCATAACGTAGTCCTTGACGCTGCCCCCCGTCTCCGAGTTCGGTCCCTCGCCGCTGATGTCCTGCCTCCACCACCAGCTTTTGCCGGACGAGGGCCCGGCCTTGTCCTTCCCGCCCCCCCTTCGTCGACCGGACAGCGATGCGTCCTTCCCGCTGTCGACGCTCGATCCATCGACGCCTGCTCCAGCCTCCGAAGCGGAGGCCACTTCCAAGACGGTCACTGGTGACGCCACCGTGCCTCCCTCATCTTCTTCCGCTGACCTGTCGGTGGCAGCGATGCCGGTCGCTCCCCCGTTCATCGCTTCTTCGAACAGAATCGTAGTTGGTGCCATGCTCTCTGGCATCTCTTCCATGGCCAAGGCCGAGGCATCGTCCTCTCCGTCTCCGACCACCGAATCTTTCACCCTCTCATTTCTTGACTTCTTGGAACCGTTCACCACGCACTTGTCGAGATCGATATCGACGACCACCTCCGCCTCGGCAGGGAGATGGTCCACGGGAACGTTGGATATAAGACGGGCGAGGCCGAAGTCGGAGATCTTGGCCGAGAGGTGAGCGTCGAGGAGGATGTTGCTGGGCTTGATGTCACCGTGTATCACGGGCGGATCGCAGACGGCGTGGAGGAAGTTGAGGCCACAGGCGACGTCGATCACCAAGCCGAACCGCCGCGCCCAGTCCAGCAGCTCCGGGGACCGACGATCTAATAGCGCATCCTGGAGGCTCCCGTTGTGCATCAGCTCGTAGACCAAGAGGAGCTTCCTACCGGGCGCAGGCGCGTGGGTGGCGGCGGCTTCCGAGACCTCCAGCGAGTCCTCCACCTCCCGCCGTCTCCACCACCTCCACCAAAGCCGGCGGCGACTGCCGTCATCGTAGCAGTAGCCAAGAGCCGGAACGACGGCGACGGCTGCGGAGGAGGTCACGGGAAGGATCTTGGCGGCGAGGGCGAGCTCGTTTTGGAACTCGCGCTCGCCCTGGAGGGAGCCGCATGAGTTCATGAGTTTGACGGCAACTTCCTCGCCGGAGGGGAGGGCGCCGCGGTACACGGGGCCGAAGCTGCCCTGGCCGAGGAGGTGGGAAGGCGCGAAGGACGCGGTGGCTCGACGAAGCTGGCGGTAGGTGAACCGACGGAGGGGGCTGGCGAGGGTGGAGGCAGCGGGGTGGGTGCCGCCGCCTCCGCGGGCGAGGCGGCGGTAGAAGATCAAAGCCACGGCGACGGCGAGGACCGCGGCCAGGACGGCGGCCTTGCCTGCGATAGCCGGTATCGGAATGGGTTGGCGGTGGTGCTGAATCCGACGGAGCCCCAGCTCTTCCACTGGCGGAGGGCGGGACGGCATCAGTAAGTCTCAACTCTCAACCCTCGGATTGCGATGCCAAAAGTTACAGAGAGAGAGAGAGAGAGAGAGAGAGAGCGAGAGAGTACGGAAATCTTGGAGAAGGTAATGGAAAGGAATGAAGTAAAAGGTTTGGTCCTTTTTGTTCCACGCTATTGCATTGTCAAGCACACGAGAGTGAGATCGATCGATCGATCGGAAGGAAGGAGAATAGATGGCTTATTATTCTCTCACTACTATTATTCTCTATGCATAGTTTTGTTTTTGCCAATGATTCTTTCAGTTAAGAGTGTTGATCAGCAGATGGAAGATTGGAAGTATTTATTAGAGGTGATGTGTTGTCCATATATTAGAAGAAGCTTGGCCCTCTGATCAGTGATGGGAATAGTAATGTGTGGTGGCGATGATAGTGTTCCACATCCTTTTTGCGTCCACCACAAAAGCATCTTTCTTCAGGTGATGTATCGGAAGCGACTTTGATGTACCATTCATTTATCGTGAACATGAGACATAGCATAGCATCCGTAAGATAAATGATGTAATAGACATACCATTTATCGTAACTAAAATAGCTTCTTCTTCTTTTTTTTAGGATTATTATATTAATGGATTACTCGAGAATAATAGCTGCTGTCCAATTCAAATGGGCAGAAGCAATTGAGTTGAGAGAGAAAGAGAGAGATTTGTGAACCATATGTCTCCCTGTCAGGAAAACAAACACACATTGTGGAAGGAATATATTGGCCATCTGTTGTCTGCAAGTGCATTAAAAACAACAAAAATCTTGCATTGCATCAGTGAGAGGGGGACGTATAGATAAAGAGGAAGAGACTTGCAAAGTGACCGTCCGCCCAAGTTTTAAGTCGACATCTCTTTGAATCGACGCGAATAAAGAAAGCAAATTTTGGAATAACTTACCGACGTGGTTGAACAAACACAAAACATTATTTCTCATATAAAATAATATTTTTAAATTAAAAAATTTACTAGAAAAATCTTCACTATTAGGTTTTTTTTTATGTCTGATGATGATGATGCCTCTCGTAATCGGTTTTACTGTTTGTTTTTTTTATATGGACAAATATATTGTCACTCTTTAAGTTAAATTACATCATATCATGATCAAAATAGAATTTATGATATTCTTTTCCTGTTGAATTGGTCCAATTTGATTTGTATCATTTCTAACACAAGCTTTCCTATTCTCTTTCCTTTTATTGTTTGAAGACCACAACATAGTTCGTAATCGATGAATCGATTAAATTATTATGAAGATAATAATTCATTGAATTAGATAGAATTAATAAATATGACTCATAATCAACTCGATATTGGGCCTAGAAGGTTACACACATATGGTAAGTGTTACGATAAATAAAGATTCGGATATAAGATATATATCGGAACTCCTATCTTATTAAATATCCAATAAACTCATGAATTATTGAATCTTATAGATAAGATTTTATTGTTGAAAAATTTGAGATAGCATCATATGCACAGTGTAAGAAAAGAAAATAAAATCTCATAATTTTCAAAAAAAAAAAAATTTCATCGTCGTGAAAAGATTAATACGTAAAAACTTACAAAACTGCACAAATATCCAATAAGATAAAGTTATGATAAATAGAAGATCGTAAATCCTTAAATCATATTTTTATAACATGAGAATCTAGAAGAACGTTAACACAATAATCGACCATCATATGACTTGAAACAATTGTTGGCCAAACCACTGTTGTAATAACACAAATAATCCAATCCAACCCAAGTATTATCATCCAAAAATAAAATAAAAAACATAATTTCATGCATCGAGCAAAGGTGAAGCAACATCAATAATATCACTAATAGCATAGCATCCATCAATGTATATTACCCTAACAGCGACTATTTCAAACAATGGTCGACGAAAATCATCTGAAGAGTAATGATAATAATAATATGTCTGATAGACCCAATCATACTATTGTAGGTAACGATAAATCAAAGTTCGCTATACCATGATATACTGCTCGATATGAGCGATATATACCGATCTAACAAAAGACCGATATGGATGATACATATCAATTTATCGATATACCTCAGCATACCATGTGTCCATCTATGTCGGTATCATACCAAATCGATAATCGATCGGTACATTGGTACAAACCGATAAGGCAAACCATGTGATAAATAATCATCAAGAGTTGACTACAGTAACGTTATACAACAGTATCTTGGGGATCTGGTGCAATCTACACATCATTTGTTCACTCTAAGAAACTTACGGAAACAGACTGCACCGGTGGATCATCATTTTCTAACGGTTACGAGCTCCCCTAAGCTGAAAATAGTTCAAACATTCGACCCATGTCCTGCTACACTGGTTCTTTAGGAGTTCTGAATCAACGTGCAACAGTATTTCCAGGCAGCAGCTAATGGGCTTCACACATTGTCCATCTCCTCCGTGGATTTCTTGTATTCTGGCTTCAACTCATGAGTTCCTTGATTAGGTCCTCTCTTATTATAGACGCAAAGATCATTTAGTATTTCTTTCAGGAATTGCTGCAAAGAGAAATTTAACAAGTCAGTGGACAAGAGCCTAACAAGTCCATAGGAAGAAGCAACTGATTCATAAAGTCATAATGAGCTTCATTATGCTACCAAAACAGAGCAATAACTAAAGCAGTAAATACAATGTTCAAACTTCAGAGAATGGCTGGCAGCCTGAGAATATACTGCTCATACATCTGTTGGCCTGAGAATATACTTTTCACACATCTGGCAGGCCAAATATATATTCTCACAGTTCACTACAGGTAGGAAGCATTTTAGACCAGAAAAACTTAACATCATACTAAATTCCTGCACACTCTAAACATGCATATTTTTGTTCATGGACTAATTAATATTATCGTTTATGTACTAAGGTAGCAAGATATACATATGTCCACAATCAATACAAGAAATCAAACATTTAAAAGAGTATCGATCCATTCTTTAGTAGTTTATAGGTAAAAAAGAACTTTGCCATCATTAGCGATATGAGAAGCACAAGAAGATACTGTAGCAGAATTTTATCTCAAGAATGGTTGGTCACAATATGCTAGTCCAGTTACGACTCTTCTGGAGTCAGTGAAGTTGCATTCCTCTGACTAAAAGCATAATGTCCGAGTTGAAGCACAAACCTCAGGTTGATCAGTCTCTTGGACTAGTTGCTTCAGTGCCCAATTTGGTTGCCTTTCAAAGAGTTTAAAGATAATATTCTCCAATTCACGACGATCCCTACGTGTTCGTTTTGCATCAGATCCTTTTGTTGGAGTTAGTTTCTTCTTGTCCTGGTGCACAAAAACATCAAAGCAAAATAAAATATCAAGCTATGTGTAAATAGCAAACCAAACAAACTTGATATTAACAAAAAATGTGAAATATTAGTTATAATGGAATCAAGCATTGAACTTCTTGCCACAAGTAGCTTTACAGATATTGAAATGGTGGAGAAAGTAGCAAGGCATTGTAAGACACTAGGTCCTATGCACCAAGGAAATATAATTTCCACGAAGAGATAACAATGAAATGTAACATGTTACCCAACAAATGTACAAGAATATGTAATATATAATATAAAAACACTTGAAGCATGTAAGATCTGGCATAGTAACAGGTGAAGGGTACATATGTACCTTGTCCCTTTGAGTAAAAAAAAAATTTACCTTCGAACCAGATGGAACCAGACCAACCATACCAGGCATGGGCCTCATGAGCACTCCGTGATCGTTGTCAATTACCTTAAGCCAAAATTTATAAATAAATAAAAAGTTTAGCTTCAATAGCAAAGATAAAACTCAGATGAATGGAAAAAATAAACTGCATCTACCTGCACTTGTCTAGTTTTGATCATAGCTCTGTTAGTCCTTTCACGACATAATTTTCCATAATCCCCAAAATTCTCACTATGAGGCTCCATGTCAAATTTATGTTCTACCTTCCCCTCCAATGAAAATTTTCCTACATTAGCAATTGAATTTTATTTCAACATATTAGACTCCATATAGAAATGCAATAAATATTTAATGCAGAAAAATCTGTTCAACGGGTACAATAACCGAAGAAGGATATGATCACTCGTACCAACATCCTAGAAAAAGGATTATTGTTTTGCCATACAAGGGCATATTTACCAGAAAGCTAAAACAGTATATCTTCATACTAGTTATTAATCAACACAATCTCAATGTCCAAAAAAGGTTTATTCACATGTACATAAACTGACATGGGCATTCTTCCAAACAAGAAACTATTACTCTACCCTCCTGACAAGTCAGCCTCACCATTGTTGGCATCAAACAGATACTTTAAAGTTTAAACCTTGATCTCAAGTATAAATATGTTCATATAAAAAGAGGAAAAACATGAAAATATATGGTTTTATTAGCAGTTCTACTCGTGGAATATCTTAGCCTTAAATAATGGGCCATATGTATTTTTTAATTATACACAGGAAAGAAGTATTTCATGATAAGAGGAGTGTATTGTGGATCTTCATTAGCAACTCATGTAATAAGCTCTGAAATAGAACTTAGAACTGAGGCAACAGGAAACTGAATGGTTGTGATATAGATATATTATAAACCAAAAAGTTAAAAATAGAGAAACAAAAGTGAACATTAGAAAAACAATTAAAAGTTGCAGCAGCATCCCCTTTGACACAACATGATATCTCCATCACGGTCATAGACTCAAAGGCCACCACTACTCCATAAAGAAAAGCTTTATGCTCGGATATTCTTGATTTTCTTATCTGAACATACACAAAGAAGTATTTACATGGACCCTATACCTGCCATAGGCATATATGTATATCTAATATCTAATGGTAGAATTAATGACAGAGAACAATGTTATTCATGATAATCATACATATGAAACAGATCAGATGTTCCTCATTTTCAGCTTTGTAAATTAAAGAGGAATCCAGTGCCTTGAAACAAGTGACAATTTCATATCCATAAAATGTGAGACAAAAATCCATTATGAGCCATCACAGCCAGAGTATTCAGACAGCTTTGATGTAGAATCTGGAAAACTGTAACAGTAAAGGGATGGTATGGGGGCTGAAGAGGCTGAAGAGAGAATGGTGCAGAGGGGGAGATGTGAAGCCCCAGAAGAAGAACGAGAACCATATCTATAACTAATCATGGGGTATTAGCTGTTTAGATTTAATTTACATAATTCCAAACTGGAATATTTAAACATGACCTAGCCTTAAATATCAATCCACTCAATATATGGCCCAACCCTTAATGCACAAAGGTACAAATCATTACCAATATCCAGTGTATGAGATGCATGGTACCACAAGGACCACTCGGCACTATGACATGCTTGTTTAAACATTCATAAGTGGCCCTTTCCTTGTTGGATCCATTAATCTACAAATATGCATTCCTAAATCTGCTCTGCTCTGATATCAATTGTCACTACCCAATATATCTGCTAGTCCAATAACTTATATGAAATGAGTCAAACAAACGAACCAAAATGCTTAAGATGAAGTTACTAATAGTAAGACAGTTTAACCTTATGTATTAATTGAAATGACTAAGAACAAAAGGGACATCAGATTTTAATAAAGAGATGGCATAAAGATAAGGGTGAACTTCCTCCAAGTGGGAGGACCAATGCATCACATTTTATAAAAGAGATGATAGAAGGTAAGGGCAGCAGAATGAAAAATTTTGGGCAATGAGAATGTACTTGCATAATTAATATTTTGTAGCAATGGTAAATAAATTCTGATCCGAGCCACCGATTCAAAGACGAAGGACATATTTTGTGCAATTCTAGCACCTCTATTTCTTATCTCCCTTGATTCGTTGAAAGGTGAGGCATAAACAATGGCCTAGGCCATCATATCCCATAAATAAAAGGGTATGGCTTTGTTTTCGAACTTGTTTAATGTAACATACAAATGATTCGGTATGGTAGGATCAACCAAATTATGAACATCCGAGATTTTTCTTTTTTGCCCTTTTTATTATGACCCTTCTAGGACATATCAGATACTTGACCAACGTAAATCAAGTCATATGGGTGTTCAATACCTTATGGATACTGTAACAGCCATCTCAAGCCAAAATGATATACAAACTCCAGAGAACTTGTTTAATGTTCAGAACTATGTTTGTGCTCTCCAAAAATCTCTCTGCATTGTAGATAGTAAAAACACCAAATACCGGTGATCTTGCAAAATTTATGCTAAAATGACGTATGTACATGCAACTCATCAGAAATAAAGTGACCCAAGAACTGATGTAGGAGCAATTTAGTTTATATGTTATTTGAATAAATTTTATTAATTCAGACTTCAGAGATATTTTGCATATGTTATAAGTTGCCACATGATAACATCTACTCAAGGCGAAGAAAAAAGAGACAAATGCAAAAAAAAAAAAAAAGTGTAAGAGATCTAGTTCGTTATCGATTGAATATTGTAAATCTTGATTGAAGATATTAAATATTCATCTATACAAAGATGGAAGACTATCAATCAATAATGTTATAAAAAAAAATCCTTCAAATCAAGTCAAGAATATTACATTCTTCAAAGAAAGGAACAGAACGTATATTAAATTTGATGCAATTCTAATTTTTTCATATTTCTATGTTTCCTTTTTCTTCTTGTACTTGAACCCCTTTTTGAAATGGCTAGAACATAATAATGGAGATCAACAGAAATGGATCAGTAAATTGAGTTTTTTCTACCCGTGTGAGTGGTACAAGTCCACAGTTGTTTTTCCGATAAAATGATTCTATCGTCCATGTGCAAGACCTTCATCAGAGGAAGTATTCTCCTTGAGCCAGAGCGAGTCTCATAGTTATTATCTTTCGATTATTATCTTTCTCTTCTCTCTTTCTATTCCTCTAATATCAAAAAAAATTCTATTGTTGCTCATTCTACATCAAAAACTCATCAAGCAATCATGTTGTAGTCCCTTTTGATGGCATAAGCAATAGTAAGTCTCATGATTTATTTTAGAACATGGAATAGATAAAGAGTTCAAGAGGCTATGATTATAGCTTAAAGCAAGCACAGAAAAAGGGTTAAAGCTGCACTAATCTCCACAAGCCCCATGCCGATGGAAGCCTCATGTAGAATGCCACCCTTTTTTACACAAAAGGTTGTCGTAATAAAAAAAGCCAGTAAATTGTCTACAACAAACAATATAAAGATCAGAAAGCTATGTTCCTCTCAACTATTTTAGTGATGAAAAGCATCAAACAAATACACCTTGTTTCAGATTCACCTAAATTTGATTCCCATTTGGCTCAAGAACCAGGCTAGGCAGTCATATTATGTTGGTACAATCTTGTGACTAGAGTTTGTCAGTATTAGTTGGTGACTCCATGTCCAACCAACTGAAAAGCATAATCAACTAATAACAAACATCCTTCCAACTGTAAAGAGAATCACATAAAATAAGAAATCAAGCTAGTCATATGGTGTCCCAAGTCACTCGAAAGACGACCAATGAGAGGAGTAAATCTCCAGTTCACTGACAAAGTCAAGAAAAGCACACAGCTACAGAAGTCAAATATTTACAAAAATGTAAATCCCATAAATGATATAGACGTCTTCTCACAAAAGTGTAATACCCCGATTTAGTCACACATCATGAAAACCATATCGGAAGTGACAAAGATTAAAATTGACTTATAAAGGTATAATTGATGGCCTATTAACTTAAGATCAAGCATTTTGGACTTCAAGGTCAACGAGGTTTATGGGTCAATCATCTCATCAAGTTGAGTTATGGCATTAGATATCAGAGCCACCCTATTATTGGCATGGTGAGAGGCCCAAATATAAAATGGCTTCTATGAATGGGATTAGAGAGCACGCTATGGCATGAAGGCACCACTCATTTATGCCTCACATGCACCAGTTTGAATCTGGGTTATGTTCGGAGAAGCCAAGCCACTAAGTGGGGGGAGATTGTAAAATCTTGATTTAATCCCACATCGGAAAATGAGTAAAGACTAAGGTTGAAGAATCCCAAGATAGACAAGTGATGGACCCACATAGTTAAGAATGGTCAAACTAAAATAATATGATTACAAACATGATAATAAGCGAGTGGACTCCTACAGTTATGATGGTTAAGTTAACGATGAGGTTAATTCTCTGTCACAACAAGTTTAGGAGCCAAGTATGAGGTTATGAAATTGCTGGTAAGAGCCAAGAGTTGTGATGTAGATATGTGAGATGTTATGCATGGTTGAGATGATGATTGCATGCAGATTAAGATGGTCAAGTTTGAGTTGATAGAATGTCGTTGAGAGAGTCTGTGGTATAGGGGAGGCATGACCAATATAGCACAAGTGAATAAATGAGATTGTTGGGTATTCCACTTGAGAGGATAGTCTAATATGGAGAAGATGTGAGACAATGGTATGGCAACATCCACGGGCCCATTACTCATTGGCTTAATCTTTTGGGTCCAATGATATCCATCATTTGAGTATGAGCCCTCTGCTAGTGGCTAGTTGGCCAAATTCTTCACCCTATCAAGGCGGTAGGGGAACACGGGAAATTAATCTCCAGAAAATTAGCACCAACAAGTAATAAGCATATAAAATTATGCTAATTTAATGTGTAATATCGAGTATCGACTAGGAGAACTCAATTTAATGCATGACCTTGACGAAAACTCAACAACCCAATGTGAACATATTTTAACTTGGTTATTCACCACTCGCTACAGATATCCACAAAATGATAAAACAGATAGATGGTAATCTCATAAAGAAGGTACTGAATGCTAATGCTCCTCCAGCTAACTAAATTAGCTTACCGGGTGGTTTTACAAGGAAAATTTTGTGACACAGGTTTAGAAGTGCCAGCACAAACAGCATAATATGGTGTTATTGCACATTACCATATGATGAAGGTGCATACAGCATGATATGGTAATATACACAATAGGATGGCCCTTTTATATGCAAAAACATAAAGAAATTCTGGTCCAGACTTTATTTATCAGCAGAAGCTCACAACTGACCATCAATTGGATAAGTGGGATCCCTGTATGGTGTCACCGACTCACCAGTCATTGGTAATTTGGTATGGACATTACAAATTTAACCTGTAATGTCCAGTTCAACAAAATGCATAAGATGGGTTTGTAACAAAAGATAGGCATATGCTTACCTTGATTAGATTCAGAAAGGACACACATTGGAACAAAGTCTTTAAACATATTCAGAGTGTAACTCTTTGGTGTATTGCCAGAATCAGTTTGAGCCATTTCCATCTTAAACTGCAAGTTCAAACCATAATATTACTCAAAGGCATATTTATTTTATGGATGTTGAAATTAACATGCCTGAGCCATAAGAGTCTAATAATGCTTTGAAAACTGCCAAAATTTTAAAAGCCAATCTAATTCTACAATGGCAAAAAACTATCACTTAAAGAAAACAAAGAATCACCTTTTACTAAAGAAAACTATTCTTTCACCTTTTACTAAAGAAAACAAAGAATCAAATGAACTGAAAACAAAAATAAGGGCCAAAGTAGAGGTAGCTCAGCCAGAAGATCGAACATAACAAAATCTTGTTAATGCTAAGCTAGAAATGAAAGACTGACACAAACAGCTGGTCCCTACCATTGACTGTGCCTGAACATCACAGGCCTATCTAACTAGAACGTCTGAAGGTTATAACAAAAAAATGAGAGCACAGAGGTAGAAGGGTTTGCCAATAACTTCTAGGTGCAATATTATTCTATATCATGCCAGTTTCTTGACAAGAGACAGAATGGAGTGTGCCAACACCATCTGGCATGGTATATTTTGCCAAAAAAAAAAGTGCCTTGTAGAAGCATCTTAAAGTTTTTGGTTTCTGAACTATGCTTTCTACAATTTTAGGGCCATAAATGAGGCAATTGACTAAACTCTAAAAAAACCCAACACGGTCTTTTTGCTCTGATCGCTGAGAATATAAGTAAAATGTAATTTCCTAAATCATCAGAGTGATCTATGTTTGAGCTTCCTGAGACCACACTACCAAAACGGATCAGAATAATCTTCAAGACAACTTAGACTACCTAGTTCAATGTATGGTATGAACAAATTTAACCATCATGAAAGATCAAGGATTCATTCATTAATTATTCATTGACTGTTTAAGGGGCAGCAACACCCAATATCAGTTACAGGAGTCAGAATGGCTGATGTGCACAAAGCAGCTACATTTGCATTTTCCATTCCAATTGAGTTAGCAGATAAGCTTTATCGAGCTATCACACTAGATTGAGCTAGAAACCTTAAGCAACAATTCAAATGCAACAAAGTGCACTTTAGAGACTTAAAATCAACTTCTGAAAGCTTGTTAATTTTTTTCAAGCATATCTTTCTGCAGTACTTGCCAGCCGCTAACATGTAGGTCAGACTGTGTGACTTGTCTATTTGTATTTCCCTGACCTTGGACCAAGAAAATGTTCGAACTACTGCATTAGCAACAGAGAGCTTACCGAAAGAGATGTGAATGGTGTCTGAATTTCAAGAAAAAGAGAGACAAATTACATGGTTGGATTTTCTCTCTATGCTGAGCCTATCATTAACGAAGAGATTATGGAAGTCAAATGTAAAATAGTTGGATTTATATACATCTTTCTTTAGAAGTCAAACCTACTCCAAGCCACACTCCGTGAGTTCCAGATTCACATAAGGTTCCTACAAAGCAACACATCATCACATGAACTCTCCTAGTTCGCACTAATTACCTCCTTCATATCGTTACTCCTGCTACATCTAATCCAACAAACGTAAGCCAACCTAAAAGTCGGAGAGTTCAATTTCCTCGTTGGCATTAAAAAAAAATCAGGCAAAAAAAAAAAAGAAGAAGAAGAAAGGATAGATGGGATCCATGGATGAGGCCACGAGGGCAAGAGATCGTCATACATCCACCGAGACGACAACAACAACAACATCAACAAATTCAAGAAACCTAATTAAAGAAATTGAAGAAAGGGCGATTACCTGGAGGGAGGAGGGGCCATCGGGGCGGAGGGGATCGAGGGAGAGGACAACCTTGGCGACGACGGGATTAGGGTTGGAGGAGTCGGCAGAGGCGGAGGATGACTGCCACGACCGCGAAACCACCGGTGGGCACTTCATCAACCACACCGACCTCTCCGCCCGGCCCGTCTCTAGCACGATCCGCCCGTCCTCCATTCTCTCTCGGCCCCTTTTCTCCTTTTCCCCGACTTCTAGTTACCGAGTCTCCTCTCTTCCTTTTACTTCTACTCGGGTCACTACTCTCGACGGAGTACAGAGTCTGTGTGGCTTCGGTTTTTGAGCATGTAGCTACGGAGAGTTTGGGGCTTCCGTACGTGGAAGGAACGGTGACGAGGGCCGAATTTGAAGCCTATTTGGATCGGGTCCAAACAGGCCCAGTCACCCACCGACACCGACACCGACAGGAGCTAACACGATGCCCAAACTGAGCGTGCCCTATAAAAACGCCAACGACTCATAATATTATCGAATATATTAAATTATGAAAACATGAAATATGCTTGATGAAGTAAAAAAGATGTATCTCATGCATAGGCCGAATTTTCTGTGACCAAACTGATTGAACATTACCCCTAATTAATTACCCTAAAGCAAACGACTACTATTTGACAAGCATATTGATAATTCCAAAAACAATGTTCTTGTGACTAAGTTACAGAAGAATTACTGGAAAGTCAACTGATAGACCGGTTGAGACCTAGCAATCAAGAACTACATGAAAGAAACAACATGAACATTTCATTATCATAAATAGAAAAAGGTTACATATTACAGCACCATTATCACAAAATAAATCATTTTGCAAATCAACCGATGAACACCGTACCATACTGAACATCACCCATTTGTATTACGAAGGATATCAAAGACGACCTAGAAGTTATAGAAAAAGAAAGAATCGAGATCACTCTTCTTAATCTTCCGCCTCCAACGACCATTGCAAAGAAAAATGAGGTGAACTTGTATCTATAACCTTCCTAGAGCTTGTCTCGGAGAGTTGAGTGTTCGAAATCCATCTTTCAGCACGTTGACCAATCCTTCATTTTGACGTTTGATTCTTCTATTTCAACGATTTGCTTTTCGATAGTTCAAATCTACGATCAAAGTTTCTCTTATGTCATTTATCTCAAATATTTATTAGTCCATAATATTATCAAAATCTGAGATTCGATAATACCTACCCTCTAGGTGGTCGTGAGTTGTAGATGTTAGAACTCCTTCTGACTGAGTAAATTATTATCTTCATAATAATTCACTTGACTCATTAACTATAAAAGTACTATGACAACTACGTCATAGTCCGTAGACGATATACGGGGATTCAATTCATTGGATCTGTTTATCCTTTATTTTTGTGTATCTTTAGTATATCATTTATATAATATCTCAGAGATAATATATTGGGCATGGGTCTATTAGACCCATACGGAATCTACTCGAGTCTCGCTCCAATTGGATTCTCTCGGAAAACTTATATTTTTTTTTAATTCGAATGATCCTAATTAGGGATTTGCTTGAATAAAAATATATAGGATATTCCTATACCAAGAGCGGATATTTTTTTATTGACACTTAATTATCCTCGTAAGGTTAGCTATCACTCTCAATAACTAGGACCACACAAGTAGTTATAAGACAAACTGTCTCTATCATATGGAGTATATAATATACTCTGGTTATCTCGATATTTTTTTTAATAACGTATAACTAAGATTATTTAACATAAATATAAATCAATCTCATTATCATATATATATATATATATATATATATATATATATATATATATATATATATATATATATATATATATATATATATATATATGACGTTGCAGATGAATGACATTAGCATTGTGATAGTTGATTAATTTATCCCAATGAACTTTTTATTTTTTTTATGAGAAAAATTAAAATACTGATCGGATTGACAATATTTACTTCCTCAATTAGATCTTCTGATTTGTGGATGGATCACTAATCTCTTTTTTTTTGTATATATATATATATATATATATATATATATATATATATATATATTGAGTGCTGATCTACCACCCACCATCCGATCTATTAGACCTTTCTAAATGGTATTTCTTTTCCTAAAAACGAAAAAGAAAACTCCTGTTGTAGTACATAGTCACACAATCCAAACCATGCTGCCCCCAGAAATGGCAGAACAAAAGCAGCACGCCCCAAGGACACCTTATCCGATGTGCCTGGGTGTTCCCCTGCAACGCAACCCCCCCCTTCAGCGCAATCAAACTGTGCATGGCACAGCCGCGAAGAGAGAAAAAGGTTCTGGGAAAAAGAGGAGGATGGATACTTGGAGGGCACGTCGGATGGGTTCGCTTCGTGATGTCGATGAAGACGGTAATTAATATGGCTTAATCTAAGATCTTAATCCAGCAGATGGTACGTGATTTGTTTTATATTCTTAACAAAGACTGAATTCCTGTAAAGATGATGTTGGTCATTGTAGCCACAAACAGAGAAGAAGAAAACATGTTTTCAAACCATGAACAGAACAGGAGGACCATACGATGCAAATAGAGACTCTTATTTTCTTTTGCTATCAGAAAATGTAAATGTTGGATCGACAAAAAGTAGTGATACATGAACAGGACCACACTGTAGCACTCCATAAAGTTTCCTATAATTTGGCTCAATAAAGTGGTCTTAAGACTATATATAGTATTTGATGATCATTAGAAGTGGGAACAAAGATCATGCCCTGTTCTGTCAAAAGATAAATGTTGGATCAAGTGTTTTTTTTTTCTTGTCCAAGTCACAGACTGATTTCCATGTATTTGTATATTACAAGATGGGCTTCACAGGCCCCCACAGGCCTACTTCTCTCCACTGTGACCGTCACCTCACTTTAGCTCCTTAAAAAGGTGCGAGGGGCAAACCAAAGGAAGAAGAAACCACAGCCATAGACAACCACAGTTACATTGAGATTGCCAAACAAGCTCTGTACTTCACTTCCCTCGGCAAAGAAACCAAAGCTTCACTGGAGAGAAGGAGAGGGAGAGGGAGAGAGAGGGGTTCTGTGTTCCATATCTGAGTTATTTACTGGTTGTGGATTGATGGAAACTGAAGCACAGGCTCTGCCGATGACCAAGAGGCCATCATCCACCTCGCGGTTCCGAAGGGTCTGCGTCTTCTGTGGCAGCAGCCCCGGGAAGAAAGCCAGCTACCAGCTTGCAGCTATCCAACTCGGCCATGAATTGGTCAGTCCTTTAATCTGTATCTCTTCCTTTTCCTTGAGATCTTTGCTTCTTCTGGCTAATTGAAAGGAGTTAAGCCGTCAATTCCATCACCAAATGCAACCCATGATGGTCTCAGAGTTGTTCTGTGCTTTGCTCTTGGTGTGTGGCTTCATGCTTCTCCGTTTTGCAGGTCCAAAGGAACATAGACTTGGTGTATGGTGGGGGAAGTGTTGGCCTCATGGGTCTTGTCTCTCAAGCTGTTCATGAAGGCGGTCGCCATGTCCTGGGGTACTCTCTCTCTCTCTCTCTCTCTCTCTCTCTGTATATTGTATACAACAGTATGTGCTCAACATACTCATGCTGTGGACATGTCTGCAGAGTCATTCCCAGGACACTAATGCCGAGAGAGGTATGTGTTGCTTTCTCTTATTTCCTTCTAATTCATTGCCTGCGATAGATCAGGATTAGCTGCACAACTCACACCTGGTTTTATTTGAGGGCTTGCAGATCACAGGTGAGACTGTAGGAGAGGTGAGGGCTGTCTCAGGAATGCACCAGCGGAAGGCCGAGATGGCCCGTCAAGCCGATGCCTTTATAGCATTGCCTGGTAAGCACCATCTCTGTGCCAAACGAGGAGTCGACTTTCCATCTTTCCGAGCACTGACGTCGTAGTATACGACTTTTTCGTCTTCTTTTTGATGCACTAACTTATGACCCCATGCGCTTCACCGAGCAGAGGAATCTAAGCTACAGTCTGATACAGCGTTGAGAACTCTTTTTATCTCGTGTACTCCAGTTTGACCATGCATCTTGTTGTTGTTGGTGTGGCTACCTAGGTGGCTACGGAACCCTGGAAGAACTGCTGGAAGTCATAACCTGGGCTCAGCTGGGCATCCACGACAAACCGGTAAACCCTACGTCGAGCTCATACTTCTCTCCCGACTGTTCCTTCTCACTCTCAAGGGAATTGGCAGGTGGGTTTGCTGAACGTTGATGGGTACTACGACTCCCTGCTCTCCTTCATCGACAAGGCTGTGGACGAGGGATTCATCACGCCCACCGCGCGCCGCATCATCGTCTCTGCGCAAACTGCTCATGAGCTGCTCTCCAAGCTGGAGGTGCCAACTGCGCATCCGCTGTTCTGCTAATTATCCTTAGAAAAGCTTTAAGCTGTGTGAACACAGGATTACGCGCCGATGCATGAGGGAGTTGCGCCGGAGCTGGGGTGGGAGACGGAGCAGTTGGGGGCACTCGCCCAAGCTGGAGATTGCCCGTTGACCGGGCCTCGTTCGTGGAGCGATGGCTGTCCATTCTCATGTTAATTATGTCATTCTTCGATGATGCTCATCTCCATCGTCTAGTGATCGATGTCGCTATTCTGTGAAATCAATTTATGTGGAGGAGGGGTGGATCCCACCACCACTTGTCTTCTTCTTCACCTCTCTTTCGGTGGGTTGACGTTTTGACCTCAAATATGGTGGGGACGGATACGGTTTGACGGATCACTCGTTTAAGTTTTTATTTTTATTTAGTAGACCACTCAAACACAAAAGCCTTCATAATATATCATGTGCACCATCTAAACTAACAACAAATTAATAAATAATAAATATTAATAATAAATGTTAATTTGGATCCTTTAATGTCTTCTAATATTTCGAAAGGGATATTATGTCAAATTAATTATCAATAATGTTTTTTTGAGAGGTAAATAGGAAAATCACTAACTCTACAGGGATATATAAGTAATTTTGTTTCCACTTAGTGTAAACCGTCTGATCTGACGTAGACCCATCAGGGCGATACGTGGAACGACAGTGACCGTGCCTTATCATTCGCCACACAAAAGAAAGAAAACAAAAGTAAAAAGAACACGTGGAGAGGGACACGTCCTCGTTGGTGCTCGTGACGGAGGTATGGATGAACCATGAACAGAGTGAGGAACCATGTGAGGCCATTTTAGGATGCCTGCAAAGAAGGGAAAGAAGAGTCGACGATGAGAGCGGTGGGGGCGATGACGACGTTCTTCTTGTTCCAACCCAAATATCAAATCCAGTAACGACATGCGTGTCTAAATCTTAGGAAGAAAGACCAGTATCTTTGCCTTCTTCTTCACCCGGTCTTGGGCAAAGGTATCTAAAGAACAAAGAGTGTGAGGATTCCAGGTTGCAGCTTTGGATGGGATGTTTCGGTGATTGCTGACTCCTCCACGACAAGGACTTTGGGCACCTACTCAGAATCTTCTCCTGACTCTTAAACCATCCGCCCAATAAAGCAGACACAAAAGGTGATCCCTTCCCACCACGGATCAATAGGTTTTCTCTTCCACGAGTTCCACGAGGAACGGGTCGTTTGCGAAAACTAGTTGCGGTGGATACTTGTGGATGGAGGAGGACAAACGAGGCTCGTTCTTGCTTGCGTCCAGAGACATCCCATACGGGAGCGAGGAGATAACGTTGGTGCGGGAGGGATGGTGGAGGGAGGAGGGAAGACCACGGAAAAGGACTCCTCAGGGGTCAGCTCAATCATTCCCTTCGCGAACTCGTGAACCTTTCAGAGAGGACACCATGTGTTGGTCCCAGCAGCAAGTCCTCTCGGTTTGCTCCCCCCCCTCCAGGTGCTTGCAGATATGATCATGGCCGCAAAAGCCGCCCACGCCTTCCTGCCAAATTGACGCATGGCGGTGGCAGGACGCCCCGAGGAACTGCACCGCATTTGGAGCCTCTCCCTGATGCCAGAAGACGTCCGATTTCGAACGCTCCACGTGACAAGTGGATGAGAGAAGCAGCTAAAGAGGCTCCAATCTCTTGTTGCCATGCATCTCATCAGTATCTCAGGAGCACTGACATGGAAGTGCTCCATCTAGGTCAGTACAGGGCTATGATTTGAATGGGTGGTGGACGATGACTCGTTATCGAGAACCGCTCCAAGTTTGGAAGTTGCAATACTTGCCGTTTCCATGAAGGAAGGCGATCAGAGAGACCCCAAGTTTCAGACACCAAGATCAAACTTTGCCTTGGTTACTGTGCAGGATTGCGTTCCACTTTTCTCCTGGTAAAATCTCTGGAGTTCCGTTGTGTTTCGCAGCACTGTTTTGGATAGACAACCCATGATGCATAACATGACAGCATTGATCGAGAACAGCTCAGAATGTCAACCCTGTAACTTCAATCCTGTCATGGGAGTGCGTACATCTCCATAAAACATACAGAGGCCTGTGTACCTGCGACCGAAGGAAATGGTGTCTGTACATGTAGCTGGCTACACAGCAAGCCACTTTCTACGTGCTAGTCTTTTAGCCGGAGATCAGTGGATACTACTGTATTGTGAGGAGTTGTAGTGTGGGAACTGTAACCATCAGAAACAATTCTCTTCTTGTATTTTGCTGGAAGGGTCAAAGTTGTGTTAGGTTTCTACAGATTTCAAGAAATGTAAATGGAGATGCGCAGTTTCTGACCTCTACAGACCTCAAACCCCGAGCTTGAAATCAATCATTTGCAACGATGATTTGACGCGGTATCAAAATCATATTTGCTATTTTAAATCATCTGAATGCAAGAGAGTAAATTAACCAAAAAGAATCTTTAGATTCTATTAATTTAAAACCTAGATACCTAAAAGATGCTCATCAGTATTAGGGATGGTTGAATCTAAGAGGTGTCGAGTTCTATAGAATTGTATCTGTATCTATCTGAGACATATCCGATAAAGGTCATCCGATGCTTATGTTAGCTTAAGAGTTGAGGTGTCGACAAAACGATGAGAGTGATAAGGCTGAAAGCCATGATTGAATATGAGTTTTTTTTTTTTTTTTTTGTAACACACTTGAGGGGGCTTTTATAATATGACTCGTAATCATTATGCTCGTAGACATGTATTTATATTAGTGATCGTTTCACTTATTCCTCGCTAAAGTGGAATTATGTTGTGTTGAATCTGATGAACAATTGAGAGACACAATATGATCAATAAATCCTAAAAGATGATTTTATATCAATTGCAAATGATGAAAATATTGAGGATACGATATCGACACTATATCGAGGTGTTGATCACCTAACACTAATGTATCAACCACCTAATACTAAGATGAATAATATCATCTTCAATCTCTTCTTGTATCATCTTCAATTCATTCTCAAAGACATTACTATTATCATCTTCATCATAATAAAATAGGTTATTCAAACCTATGAATCTAGGCATTCACCTCAACATGATGTCTCGTTCGAAAGCGGACCATCCATACAGTGAGATCCTTAGAAAAACAAGCATATAACTTAATAATTCATGAATCAATATAACAATAAATTAGATTATAATAGCTTCCAAATTTCACAAAGGAAGAAAATTAAATAAGGGAAGAAGATTTAAATACCAATTTATTTATCAAACAAAATGATTTTAAATACCCACTCTATTCATGAAAACCCTACATACATTTTATCCTATCTAAATAATTATTAACAAAAACAATAATATACTTACACGACGACGCTTTGTCTTCTTGATTCCATATTGAAACAGACAAAACGAAGGAGCAACAACACCTGTGTAGAGCTACAAGAAAGGAGAAGCCAAAGAAGAAGATGGTGCTCACCGACCAAACACTGTAGCAATCTTTGCACGTTTGTGAACCGATGGTCCAAAAAGCCAGTGTTTTGAGTGGGAAAACAAACCTTAGCTATCCAAGGTAAAAGGATAAAATTACCGACCAAGAGATGCTCTGAAAAAAATTTTAGAATAGTGTTCTATAAAATTTCTCAAAACTAGAAGTTTTTATAAAAATTCACCCTATATATTTTTTTTTTGGAGGGCATGAATGACCTGAGTCCCACATCCTAATCAATAATCACTTCAGAAAATTACTGCTCTACACAATTGCACAGATCTAGCTAGTTCAAATTTATAGTTCCTTGATAATGCATGAAATTGATTGATTTTTAAAATAGTTAATATTCATTTTAGCTCATGTATGTTTGATTATTGACCTCTTGAATCTTTATAATTTACTCGCATCTAAAATAATTCTTATATTTTAAAAAAACTTAGCATATAAGCTCCTCCCGTCGTCTAAGTTAACAGAAGTTAAAAGTCTACTTAAGTGCATCCTAACTCATAATAAATCATTTATATAATAACATATGTAATTTAAATTTTTTAAAAAGTTATTAATATGTTGAATTAAAAATATAGACCGGTTGTCTAATCTATTTCCTTCAAAATGAGCATTTTCACAATTTGACTGGGAGCGCGTTGGCCTTGCTCTGACATCCGTTATAGAAGGAGGAGCCTTTTAGCACCTGCGATAGTTGAAAAGACCACAATGGAGAGCTAATCCCTCGGGCCTAAAGAGGAAACCATTAACCGCATTGCGCGCTTCAACATAAGCAGCTTCTCCCCTATCATGCCTTGGCTCACGTCCAACATCGTCACTAGATCAATTGGGGCACGGAGAAGGGCAGAGGACCTTATCGGTGGCATTTTCATCTTGAGAGCCACCACATAGCTTCGGTGCCTCCACTCTTTCAAGAGCAGGGCCGCCTACAACATCATGCTCACAAGGACACTACCAGCCTTGGACCTCTGTTAGTGCAATTAGCAAATCAAGCGCAAGGGGTCGCAAGGAGCCCATTGAACTCGTCCTCTCATTTCACGTCCTCCGTCTCCTCGTCGTCGTCGTAAGCATTCTTATCCTTGTCCTCATTGGCTACTTTTGGTATAGGATTGAAACACATGCCCCCTCCTTGATTAGGCTTCGACACTAGTAGTAGCAGCTTGTCATCGTCATAGACCTTAGCAACAACAACAGTGATAGCGGTGATAGCCACTTTGTTCTCCCCTAACTACCATTCCTTGCCTTTGGTGGTGTTCTGACTATCATCATTAGTAATTCACCTATTCAAGTTTCGGTTCTTCGTCTCTCCCATCACCCCTTGCCCAATAGTGGGAGCATCGTCTTCTTGACAACGGAGCACGGAGAGAAAGCGGGTGTGGCCCTTGGAGGCGGAGCAGACAGGGTAATCGAGGTTGGCTAGTTGATGTGGGCGACAATACAGGAAAAGTAGAAGAAGTGGGAGCACTTCGTCATAAAGACTAGCGTCTCCTCGTTCACCTTCAAAATGTTGATTAGACAATTGGTCTACGTTTTTAAATTCATATAGTATCAATTTTTTTAAATTTAAATTATATATATCATTATATTAATGATTTATTATGAGTTAGTATACCACATAAACATACTCAAACATCTAATTTAAACTCGACGGAAGTGACTTTATATACTACGTTTTAAAATATATAAAGATTATTTTAAAAACGAATAAATCATAAGAGTTTAAGAGGTTTATAATCAAAACCACCATGATTAAACCTTAACCCAATAAAAATAAAAAATATTAAAAATAATAAAATATTTGGCCTAGTTACTGCATCATCCTTTTTACTCGGACAATTTTTATCTAAACCAAGTAGAAGACTAAAAACATAGAAATACTATTCGGTGATTCCAAAAAAGATCACAAGAGGAGAAAGAATAGGGTTCTAAATTTAGGACATCCCACTTGATCGTTAGCAACGATTTCCTTTTAACATCAGAGTCCTTGAGGCAAGAAACTAGATAACCTTTCTTTCTACATTACACTGCTGTCGTGTCCTTGCATCCTTAGGAAGAAGAATCGAAGACGGTTCATCCTCAGGTAGACGAACCAAAGACAGTTCAAGAACCAATTGCATCTATTCAAGAGAGGAACAATTGCAAACAATTGCAAACCAAAGACCGTTCATCAATTGAAACCAAGAGAAGAAGAACTGCATCTATTCAAGAACTAAAGATGAATGTCATGCGAGAGAGGAAAGGTCTGAACGGTGTTATTCAAAAATAACACGAAGAGGTAAGGCTACGACTAGGAGACGAATGGGGAACGAAAGGACAAGGATGCAGTGTACTGCTTCGATTGGAATTTTGTGGGGTTCGCATCGATAGATCACTTTACCTCATGGACTGGATGAGAAAAGATGAAAGCTACTCTATTGTCTTATCGGGAGTATTCTGAAGAAGATGATACAAAAAAACCACTGATTGGGAAAATTTAAAAATGGAAACGCCTCTCCAGAATACCTTCAAAGAGAGTTCTTGCGCAAACACTCACATTCACGGACATATATTTATATCAGAAATAGGTGTTAGGTTACAAGCTAGGACATATATTTATATCAGAAATAGGCAGACGACATATAGGTGTCGTCGACCAACATTACCCACCATCTGCTGCATGAACAAAGAATAACCCACATTGTTAGGTTAAATGGCATGCTCCTGCAAGACCATCGTTCATCATCAAAACCTTAATCGTCCCATTCTTCAAGCAAAAGCGTCATTTATTTTTCACTAGTGTCACTGTTACAAATTTTGATCCCACTTAGCATGTAACCACCAAAGGAACTCATTTGCATTTGTGGATGAGTACGTGAAGGAAGAACCTGTACCACCACAAAAATCAATCAAATCGTCTAAGATAGCAGGAACTATAATAGTTACTCAACGATTGAAGTTGGAAAACTGTGTCTTTATCCTTTTGATCCCACGGTTCTAAGCAGTAGCCACTATTATGTGGAGGGTTAAGATACTAAAGCCACTTCATAGTAAATTATCAAGTATGTACTGCAGTTTCTTGTCTAATTTCTTCCCTCGTATAGATGAGGGTCTTCCCTGGTGGCATAACCAGAAGTTGACATGGCATGTTCATCGAGCACTGTTTGTTGGCTCAACAAATGTCTGAGTAGCTTTTTGATGCATGGACAACTAGAACTAAATAAGTTGGGGGTGAAATATTCCGTAATCTAGATGTAAGCTTAAATTTTTTGGCATGTTTTATGGTCTTTTTACCACCAAATTATGTCAAAAGTAACAAATCATATGTTCGTGTATAGCAAACTTTATAAATAAAAAACTAATATAATAAGTTTCACATTAACCTAAACTGCAACTTATGCTATTTTAAATGTAAAAGAATATATCATTTCAGTTATACTTTCCATTATTTATGCAAACTAAGGTACCTGATATTCACGAAGCCAAGGTTCAGAAATCTGCAGATTGATTGCCATTTTTGAATTTTGTAATCTGTGCATGGACGTTGCAAGGGGCTGCAGATTTCACGACCAACAGGTGAACAAATGACAAAAATACTTAGTCTAGCTACTAGTTACAAGTCAGATGAGACTAAGAAAACTAATATCATGCTTTGGGACAACAAGCCATAATGTCCCAACAAATCATGCTTCGTAACAAAAATATTCTCTCTCCAACAATAAGCTTGTAAGTAAATTAGTTAAAACCATAAAACATGTTAGTTATAACCAATTATATTTACTAATTTTGACCACATTTAACATGAAACCTAGGTACCCCTTGAAGCATCCAATACATCTTTTCACATGTTAATTCTGAAATTTGACCTGCTTTTGTTCAAATTATTTGTCTAGATAAAGTTGAGGTTGGGATATTCCCATAATGTTGCCTTTAAATCATATTAAATAACTTGTAGTCGAGATTGCATCATCATTGTTATTATGCTTTTGCTGACAAAGTGAAGGTTACAAGCTTCTTTCATGAAAATGAAAATAACTTGGTTTTGAGCCCAACCAATAATACGGGCAATGTATATTAACTAATATAAAGAAGTTGGCAAGTTCAGGGAACTTTTACTTGTGCAGACCTTATCATCATAAATGGTATTATCTTAATTATTTCTATCAGCAGTTAATACTACTAGAAGAGATTCAGGGTAGTCAAAAGCACCAGGCACCAAAAGGTGCCACGGTTCCAAAATACCCGAGGCACTAGGCACTTGCCCGAGCAAAACAAAATGCTCTCAAATATTATAATTTAAAAAATTATAATATTGTTATAATTTAAAAATGCTCTCAAAAGCACTATAATTTAAAAATTATAATTTAACAGATCAAACTTGTATTCATTTAAAATACCAAACTACATTGTTCATCACAGCAGGCAGCTGCTGTTCTCAACTGATCCAGTGCACAAAGATGTGCAACTTTACATGCACAAAGTTCTATCTTATGCATGCACAGTACCTCCTAATGCTGTTGGTACAACATCAGGTGTCCAATGAGTTCATACAAACTAATGCACAGAACCACTTTATGTGAGAATGCTCTAATGCTATTTCCACTAAAAGCTTTATACCCAATCAACAATAAGTAACACACATATTGCATGTATACTAGATTCTTGTAAAACCAAATTCCAAACCAATTATCATTGAACTGGTAGAAAACATAACCTCTAGAAAATTCATAGAAAAAAAATCCAAAACTCAAGCATAAAAACATCCAAAGGAACAAATCCAAATACTCCAAATTTGACACACAAAAAATGGGGGAAAAGCAAGGAATGTAGGACGGTAGGAGGGCAGCAGTGAATGAAGAAGAGGGGAAGAGGAGAAGAGAGGAAGAAGGAAGAAGGAAGAGGGAAGAGGGAAAAGCAATTGGGGAAGAAGGGGGGAAACGGGGGGCTGCATAGGAGGGTTGTGGCGATCAACGTAGGAGGGCTGCGTTGAACGAGGCAAAAGTAGGAGGGAGGAGAAAGAAAGATATATCTGGAGGGAGGGAAGAAGCTGCCACTACCACCGGAGGAAGATATCGCTGCTACCGTCGAAAGAAGACCCACCACTACCGTTGGAGGAAGACATCGCCGTTGTTGCCGTCGTCCATCGATGGGAGGAACTCCGCCACCATGAGAAACACAATGGAGAAAGGACTTTTGTTTCCAGGTTTCTGCAATAGATACTTGGTTCAATCGAACCAAATAAATGTTTTGGTTCAACTCAGACTCGACCTAGCCTGAGTTGAACTAGGTGGGCACCCAGCTCGCCCAGTGCCTAGGCCATGCCTTAGTCAAGTCGCCAACCTAGCCCAATAGGTAGGCGCTCAGGCCTCGCCTTGTCTTGGCACCTAGGCGAGCTCCCGTGCACCTGGTGACTTCACCGAAGAGGATCTTTACTTTTTTAACAAGTTTAGGCAATCTTTTTGATCTGGGACGATCTCAACACTATTCAACCATGTTCGATCAAGCAAAGCCCAAGCCAAAGAAACAACAGCCCTCTCACCTCAATCCAAACCCTAATAGGACTCGGATTACGGCAACCACCAAGGGGGGTGCCTGCCCTACCAGGGAAACCCTAGTTGCTGCGCCCCACAAGAAAAGTCCTTAAACCTTAAGGACTTAGGGCACTCCTCTCCTTATAAAACAAGGGGTGCGCCCCCATCAAGAGTAAAAAAAAACAAGCCTTCTACAAAGAGCCAGCAGGCCCTAGTTTTGCAACCTCAAAGCAACAAGGAGAAGAGAGGGAAGAATTCTGCACCATTACAGCCAACTTCTTCCGACCGCAGCCTTCTTCCTCACGTTCCAATAGTCCAAAGCTCCGCCCCAGAACTTCGTCTAGTTGCTACGAGAAGCCCTCAATGCCTATTGTCTGCTGTCCAAACCTCAAAAGGTTCCAACAGCAAAGAGAAGACAAGGCCGAAGACCGACAACGAACGCAACTGCCAAGAGCACCGATGTGTTGTCCAAAAAAATAACCTGCATTTTCATGCACCCCTAAGCTTCCTTTCACACTTCTATTTCCATTGTTTCAAGTCTCGTAGTTAGGACTTTAACTTTACGAACAATAGAGATTGTTTTCTTTTGATTTTTTGTTTGGTTTTTCTATCATAATTCTCTCCTCCGCCAAACCTTCCATCCAAAAAGTGATATCGAGTCGACAGATTATCGAACTCAAACCCCATACGGATCACTTTTCCTTTAAAAAAGGATGAAGAAGTAGGAGATACGAAAATTTCAATACCAGTCCATACCATGTTCTAGCAAGCCAACGGACCAATATCCAACCAATACACTAATGGAGAATAGTGAAGTTAAGAGGAATGAATGCAAGCAAATTTATCAGAAGAGAAGAGAGGCACATACCATTTAGTTAGATTGCTGAACAAAAGTCCAAGTAAATAAGAACGATAAAGTGCAATTGATTATTAAATAAACTATGTTCTCATTATTTGTCTCGTTATGACGAGAATCTAAACTAGACATGCATTCAGAAAATTAAATCACCTGAAGGTATTGATGGTAAATTGCGAAGGGTGCAGAATACGATAGAAGTGGCAGCAGTTCTTGAACTATTGTCCCCACATCTGATTCTGGTGCAGCAACTATCAAACTACACAAATGAGAAAGGGCATTCAATGAGAATAATACACCACTCAATTACATTGAAATCACATTTGCATTACCTACTAAAGCCATTTGTCTTCCACCAGTCTACGATTTCTGGTGGTGGTCTTCTTCCCTTATTGACAGGTTCGTGAGTTATTGAAGCATTATTCTCATGTTTGCAATCAATGGTATCAGTGGAACATGAATTTGAGGAAAGGGGATTAGGTTCACTGTTGGCAGGAAAAGTTAACATCTCTTCATTGCTGACTGGTTGGTCCTCCATAAGATCTAATTCCTGATTTATTGGCTCCGCTGATATGGCTATTGAATTTTTGTATGAAGAAGATTCAGCAAGTGTTGAGGATTCTTTAACATTTAATAGAGTTTCTGAGGACTCCAGGCTCTCATGTGATTTACACAGATCAGAAAAAGGAATTTGAACAATCCTGCATTATGAAGTGCAATGACATGACTTATAATGATATTCAAGATCACATACGCAAAAATATATTTCATCAGATTGAACCTTGTTTAAGCGAAAACTAAAGAAAAGCTTCATAAATTAGTGAAAATGTGATTCCTATTAGATGTTTCTTCATTTTAAACATATACATGGAGAAGACAGGAACAGTGAAGCAGGACCTCATAAAAAATGGGTAGTGAGAATCATAATATGAAACAAGAATGTGCTATGATCTTGAACCGATCTGCAAATTTTTCAGAACTTTCCTCAAAGAACCTCCCTACAGTAACATGCTGCTGACCATGACTAGCTCATCTATTGATATTCTTGTATTAAATAAAGAGCTCAAATATTTGATCCCCCCATAGTTGATATAGTCTGATTTATGTAGACTTTGTCCATGACACATGCATGCTTGCTTCCCTTTGTAGAGCTTTGTTTGTCTCTATAGGCTTCATGAACTTTTACATGAAATGATTAAAGATTCTGTATGCAGTATATAGTGACTTGTTAGGCCTTGTGACTCTAATAAGTACCAGCATGCTTATAACAATCACTAGAACAACTCATGCTGTGTCCTAAAGTCTCTCCTCTTCTGAGATCCATGTGTCCTCAAGGTCAGAGTGTCAACGCCATTGTACTAAATATCTATGCTCTTGGTTAGTGGGAGAGATCATGAGCTAGTCGTCCAGGATGTTCTTGACCAGCTCCCAAACAATCAAGTGTAGAGGGAACTATAGAAGTGGAGATACTGGTATGGAAGTAAAGGAATGGTCCTATTGTCACTATTGCAAACCAATGAATATCTTAGAAGTGTATCTCCAACATAGTTCTATAGCTTCATAGTAAGTTGATTGGTCTTCTATGTTGAAGATATTGCTGATGCCCATATCTCTTTACAGCTCAAGGATGTAGGCATTATCACTGACCCTCTATCGTACCTTGTAAGACCTATGCTCCACACATACAACTTTTCGTATGGCCCCTATGAAATATCTCAGGTTTGATCCTTACTATCACTTGCTCTCCCTCATGAAGGGATTGATATCTACAGTGCATATTTGCTACTGTTAACTTATATAACTTATTGCTCAAAGAATCTTTC
This sequence comes from Musa acuminata AAA Group, assembly GCF_036884655.1. NCBI lineage: Eukaryota > Viridiplantae > Streptophyta > Magnoliopsida > Zingiberales > Musaceae > Musa > Musa acuminata. The sequence goes on from NC_088359.1 coordinate 536,053, forward strand.
ATCTAATCTCGTCATGCAACTCATGAATGTGTGCAACAAAAGATTATGTCGGAGGGACGAAAGTGGATAGGAAGAGGTGCAAGGTTAATAGGTTTTCTAGGTTGATAGCCAAGGACAACGTGTTATGGACGAAGACCAATTAAGCGATTGATGGCATTCTTAAATATGAACTCAACTGTAAGCAATACCCTACCCCAGTTTGTTATGCAGTCACTTACCACAACGAAGCAAGTCACCTAAAGTCTTGTTGACCACTTTGATCCGACCATCAGTTTGGGGTGGTACACCGAGGAGAAACTAAGCTTAGTCCCTAATAATTTCCACAGGGTTTCCACTCATCACTAGGTTAGATTCTTATATGATGGTAACCACTCCCAAGATCAATCTTGGTAAACCACTTAGAATCCATTAAGAGATTTAACATATCATCCAACCTAAGGATGGGGAATCAGTACTTGATAGTGATTTTGTTGATGACTCTATAGTTAATGCATATACACCAACTATCATCCTTCTTTGGGAAAAGACAAGTAGGTACTCAACAAGGACGAAGGCTTTCTTTTATAAATCGACTACAAAGTAGTTCGTCAACTTGTCTCTTGAGATCTATATGCTTAGTGGGATTCATCTAATAGTGGGGTAAATTGAGTAAGGTGGCTCTTGGAAGTTGGAACTATGTCAATGGCATGTTGTGATCTGTACGGGATTCAGGTTCAACAATTTATTGACTCGATACCAACGATACTAATTGGTAACGATAATAGTTGCTACCATTGCTTTTGTGGCAACGATGGTGGCTAATGAAGGAGAAGAGAGGTGGGAAAGCTGAGAATGAAAACAAAAGATAGGACCTCTCACCTTTGAGTACTCTCTCCTCACTTAGGTATCTTAGGTTAGGGTCTCTCACCCTTGAAGACCAGTGATTTAAAAAGTGCTAGGCGCCAAAAGGCGCCAAGGTCCAAAAACGCCCGAGGCGCTAGGCGCTCGACCGAACAAAGTGAGGTGCTAAAATATAAAAATATATAATATAATTAATAAATATAATTATTTAAATTTTTAAATAAAAATATGCTATTAAATTAATCTAATAAATACAAATACTATTACTATACTGTTAACAGTATACTATCGAAAGAGGAGAAGAGTGTAAGGGAAGAGTTGGAAGACCGATGGTGTTGACTGAGAAGAGCGGGAGTGGCAGCTGCGAGCGACGATAGTGGCAGCGGCAGCAGCAGCGACAACGGGAGCGGCAAGCGGCGACAGTGGCATCGGCAGCAGCGAGCAGCGGGAGTGGAAGCAACGAGTGGAGACAGTGGCAACGGTAGCAGCGACAGCGATAGCGGCAGCGGGAGCAACGACAGTGGGAGCAACAACGGTAGCAGCGACAGCGATAGCGGCAGCGGGAGCAACGACAGTGGGAGCAACGGCGGTAGCGTGAACGGTGAGCAGGGTTAGGGTTGGGGAAGTCATGCTGATATCGATGCTTTAGTTGGTTCGATTGAACCAACTATCCCCTTCTAGAAGTTGAAGACTCTCCTCACTTTGATGATCCCTTGGATGAAAACCCCGGGATGAATGCCACATATCCCCTTCTAGAAGAGAGATGGATAGGGGTTCATAGGATGGAGATGCGGCCCCTCTAAGATCTAAGATCCTCATAATATGCACCTCAAGATGTGTGTATTGCATCCGCTTTGATGATCCTCATACAAGCTCATGCCCAAAGCATAATACAATGTGTCACATGCCTAAATCCTACTATAATCCAATAAGAAAATAAAAAAACATGTAGGATAGACCTTCCATGGGCATCCGCTTGGACTGTCGTAACGATGTCTTAGTGCTCTGATCCCCATCAAGGTCCAAGAGCCATTTTAGAGACATGCTAGTGCATCCTAAAAGCAGGAAGACATCCCTTGGCATATTATGAATTTTCCATAATATGTTCAACAATTTATTCTTTAAAGAAATCACATGTCGTGCATCTATAGTGACATAAATATGCTAGCAAATTCCTTGGCTAAGTTAGCCATTATTTCTCATAGGTCAATAGCTCTTTATGCCTATACTGGTTTCTCTAATACCTTAGCATTAGCCTTTATAAGGTTGATAGTTCAAAACACTACATGCATGTGCATCTCTGCAAGGAAAAATCAGCTATAGTCGGCCGAAGTATTAGGTGCACATATTATCATATATTTATTTGAGTCTATCGATAAACATATTCTTGTATGCCCCAAAAATATATATACATATATATGCAAAATCACTTATATATCAGCTACGGTCAAACGGACAACTCCAAATTATCAAACCTAACCAAACAGCTCTCGTATTCAAGCTGACTTCTACTTTTTGCTGCAATTGCCTTTTTACCTTTGACCTTAGTTTAATTATCCAAATACCAAACCAACACCTTTTGCAAAGACTAAGTTCAAAATAGAGCTAATAAATTAGAGATCCTTGGGCTTATACCCCAGTAGGAGAGGTGTATATTTCCTGATCTTAAATTTAATTATAATTATTACCCATTTTCTGATTTGGCAAGTATTTAATAGTTTTCAATAACTAACCATCCTAACTACCAAAACCCAGAATAATATTGCCCTTTAGCCCAAAATAAATGTACAAACTGAACAAGATGAGACATTTGAGAAATTATAAGAGAATTAACAGTTAGAGCTGCTTTGAAAATTCTTCTTCCAAACATTGAGTGAGCCACTTAGCAAGGAAGAAGTTGTATTAACTCTTTCCTGAGAAAAAGAACTCTACCTGCTGCGTACTTCATTACTAAAATTGAACATTCTAACTATATCTGATGGGTAAGGTGTTGCTCCAAAAGAAATGCTACAAACATAGCCTGTGCCTGTCATACCAAAGAAAATAACACAAGTAAAACTTAAAATTGGAATGCAAAATTCTAACTTCATATCAGATGGAAAAAGTACCTAAATTCGAAAACTAAAACCTCTGTAATTACGTTTTATTTTAGTTTATATGAGACAATCAAGTCTAAGAGAACCTAATTTAATTAGATTAACATTAAAAAAATTATAACAATAAACTAATAAAAAAAAGTGAAAAACGATCTTGTCACTGTTAAGGTAGTCTACTTTCTAATTTCTTTAGCAACCATAAAAATGCTATTTGCTTGTCAAAAAATTGAAAAACAATAATTACTACCTGTATCATTAATTCACACGACTTACTAATTGATTAAACCAAAATGACACTGATATTAATATCAAAAATCCAGTGCTAAGATTGTCACATAAGTATGTATTTAGCAAGATTGTCAAACATATAACTTAACAAACATGTCCATATGTTCCATAGGAGTAAATCTATAACTTCGAATTTAATCTTAAGGCTGCATAAAAGTTCATGGTTAGGAATCCTTGATTAGGTGAAGCATTACCATTATTTTCATTGTTGACAAGTGATAGGGGAAATATTCACTTCCAATTAGAACCCGACATGTAACATCCGAGTCAGTAGAAGATGAAAGTCCACAATCACCAATCGACCACGTCAGCATCCGTCGAACACAAAACATCCAAAGAATATTCCCCCACTCCATGGAACATTCCTCTTGACCGTTAATAGGTAAGGGGTCCCATAAAAGGCGAACCGGGCTGCATCTCGACTTAAGTGTTGAGGGATCACATCTGTAGATTGACTCTACATCTAACTCTCGTAGGCACGCCAAGCAATTTTGAAGGCTCCTAGCGCAAGTCGGACCAAGACCAAGTCGGGTTGGTTAGGCATTCCACTTGACACTGGATCCAAGGTACAGGATTTAAGTTTTAAAGGGTCCATCTTAGGGTTTAGGGTTTGACATTTAGAAAATTGATATAAATTAAACGGTAAAATTCTATAAGAACAGCAAAAACATAATATACAAAAAAATACCTATAGAAAACCTTATATTAAAGTTTTCAGAGAACCTACACAAACAACAAGAGAAGACAAATAGAGTAATAACAGAACTTTTAGAACCATCTAAGCAACCTAATCAAAGTGGAAATCAAACTCTACTAGGAAATAAATAGAGATCAAATAAAGGAAGTAGTAGAAAAAAAAGTCCTAATAAGAAAGAATTAAAGAAGTAGAAACACTAAAAGCCTCTGATCTAAAACTATTTAGATAGAAACTAATCGGTTATTAATTGAGTTTAAACAAAAGTTGAAAATCTAAAAGAAATAATAAAAAAATATAAATTCTAAAAATATATAAATAAAATTGTGCATGAGAAAGGAAGGCAAAACTTTACAAATAAGTTAAAGGCTAAAAATATACCAATAGACATTGAGACAAGTAAATACAAGAAAAGCAGTAACCAAAACTAAACAACAAGCTCGAATACAGTAGTCTACACTCTACACCAAATCAGAACTCGTAGAAAAGCTAGACAGGATTGAGCAATTACAAGGACCAATTGGAAAAGAAAGAATAACTAAAAACAAAAGCTTATATTATACAAATATAGAATTTAAATAGCAAAAAAGGTCTAATAAAGAGTTCGTAGTGGGGCATCCACCCTAATATGATTTTATGGACTGCTAAATACAAGGTTAGGTATATAAACAGAAAATATATAATAAAGGGTTACTAGGGAAATTTGAATGTATGAGGTGCTTCTACCAATATAAAGGAATAATTTACAATTATGTGTATGTTAGAGATAAGAAAAATATTCATCTCTACCTTGAGCTTAACATATGGATGTAGGGTATACGGTTTAGGTTTTAAATGGTTCGACTTTGGGTTTAGAGGATGGTATCAAAGTTAAAAAATATAAAAATAATCATTAGATTGTTTAGCATACTTAGATCTAGAAATTATAAAATAAATAAAAATTAAATATAATTAAAAAAGATATAAATTAAATTGTAGAATCCCATAAGAACATCAAAAACATAATTTACAAGGATCACCAGTAGAGAACCTTGTATTAAGCTTTTTAGAGAACCTATGTGAACAACAAAAGAATACACATAGAAAAACATGGATATTGAACTTTACTAGTCAATATAGACTACATAAGAGATCAAATCAAGGTTGCAGTATAAACAGTTAAACTAAGTCTAGAAAGCAGAACAAACAATAAACACCTGATCTTAAAGATATTGAGCTAAACAATTATTAATTGAATATGCGTAAGGAAGATAAAACTTTAGAAAAAAAAATTAAAAAGTTAAAGGCTAAAAATATGCCAACAATGGACTTTGATACAACCAAATACAAGAAAATAGAAACCTTATATCATGTTTCTTCATATTCAACCATTAATGTTATATAATTTTGTGCTTAATATTGTCAAAAGATTTCTGTTTATAACCTCAGTCTCTCTGTACTTATTGATCTCCCCGAACCCCAAATTGACGAGAGACTGGCACACTAGATACACGCTTTTAATTAACTTGATTAGTTTCAGACTTCCAGTAATAGAATACTTCCAAAACCTAACAAAAATGCCTACCTCCTAGTCGTTCTGCAACAGCACCAGTAAGTATGCCTCCAATCATATCTACCACAAGGACATCTGAGTGTGCTCCGACATTAGCCATGCAGAGGAGGAGAGATAGTGTATCCACTCTCAAAAACCTTTCAGTAACAGAAAAGAGTTTCAAAATAATGCATACTCATTAAGCAAGCATTTACTAGTATTAAGCTATAGATGAAGTTATGATGTAGAAGCATTGGGCTGTGCCAAAGAATGATTGTGTTACAAACATGGATATATAAGACTCAAGCCAAAAATTGACTGGTCATAACAAAATGAGACTTGGTATATGACCATCAGAATTAATCTCAAACAGTGATCAATATAGCAAAAGAAGTTAGTGGCAAATGCCCATTTATATAAATATTCATGTATCTGCAATCAGCATAAGTGCTGTGCACATGTATTATTTGTGCATGTTCCTAGAAGCCCACTTCATCTCTACCAAAAGTTTATTTATTTCTATTTTTGCAAATATAAAGAAACAAGCACATGGAACTTTATGTGTGAAAATTAGCGTTTGGATATATAACTTGAGAAATTAAAAACTCATGACAATTTTATGACTTGCAAAACATCAAAAAAGTTCAAGTAATTCCACGTGCAAGTATGAAATCAGATTTATTTCTCTTCATATTTGAAAACTGTCATTATTGCATGTCTGACTCAATATAACTTTGTGTTATATAGTTGAGAAACTCATAAACATGTGTGAGCCTCTTCTTAATATCTGCCAAAGCATGAGTTATATCTCCACCAGTAAAAGTAAATGTTGTCCTTGTCAACATGATTTTGCCTCTGTGCTCATAAACTAGGTTCATACCTTGCTGTTGTTGTAATAAGTACAGTAAATATATACCCTTAAATCACAAGGCTAAATGTGCATATGTAGTTAATCTTGCTATTAGCAGTTAGTTGGTTATAGGCAAAGTCGATTCTTTAGACATGACAATTAGCCAGTAATAAGTGGTGATTTGGTTTTGTAGCCATTACAGTTGGAGATTAATGCGGTCATTTGTTTTTATAGCTTTTGTCATTGGTGATTGGACAATCATGAAAATCAGGATTAACACACATAGTCATACATCATGAAAACAATGTAGGAGATTAAGGGTAGCCATTAGAGTCATAAAGCAAATAGCAAATAGTGTAAACAACTTTATGTTTAAGGTTGATACTTTATTGCATCTGATAAAATATGCCCAACACTTTGACAAAAGCTACAAATACAAAGCATATAATATATAGCCAACATAATTTAGAGTAAAAGGTATATCAGAACATCAACATTTCTAGGCACAGAAACATAATCCATCATACAAGTGAACAACTAAGATACTGGATTAGCTGAATCTTGCTAATTACAAGGTTTAAAAGACAGGTCAGACTGATACATACTCATCAGTATTTACCAGTCCAAGCACTACTTTCAAAATATGTACCTCAATACCAGTACATATACAATTCATTTTATATTATTTTATTCAGAAATACTGGGTAGTACAAATTGGTATGCTGCCTTATATAGTAGCACTGAATGGGTCCAATATGTTACAGATATAGATATTAGATCAATTTAAACATTAATTAACTACTTCAACTTTCTAAAGTTCTAACTTATAAAAAAAAGGGAATTCAGCATAAACAAAAATCTAGATAAGATTCTCAATGTGGAGGCAAAAGATGCATGTAAAAATAATGTTATATACTTCCGCATATCATGTTATGTTACTAAACGAATAATGTGATATGATTGATGATGTCAGTGGCAAAAGAATGCATATGAATATAATGTTGTAAACTTCCATAGCTCAGGTTGTGATAAGAAGAATAAAGGGCAAGCTGAAGATCCCAAAGTATCATACTTCCATTCTTCAGGCTGTCTTATTATATTCCTTAAGCAGCAAACCAAAAAAACCACAGATGTGATAATGCAAAAGGTGAAAATAATTACCCTGTTCGAGCTGGAAATTTCTTGAAGTATGTCTCACAGATACTCCATAGCAAGAAAAGGAGAACAAGTCAGATTATAAAACAAATGAAGACCAGGCTTAAGTTGCAATGAAGACCAATGTATCACCTTCGAGCAGAAGGGCGCCTTAAAAGTACTTTAGGCGCATATTTCTTCTGTTTCTTGCGCTTGTATTTCTCCTGCAGATAAATTCATTAATCAGTTCATTTTCAAAATTCAAATTACAAAATGAGAACATTATCATTTACTTACTTGTGAATACACTGTTTTTTTCCCAAATGTGGAACTATTAGCAATAAGAGCTTCAATAATTTCATCACCAGTAGCACCTTCTCTGCATTAGCAGAAATAATAGGAATAGCCAAACAACATTCATTTCCTCAAAGCCCAAACATGTGGACCAAAGAAGCATTGGGAAAACTACATTATCAAATTACAAGAGAGAAAGCACTGGGTCTTAAATGCTGATCACTGACTAACACAAAAGAAAACTAACATGCTAAAAGATGCCATGTGATACTTGTGCAAGCAAGTGCCATCAAACCAAAAATCCAATGGCTGATGAAAATAAAACTTAGTATGTACATCACATGTACAATTATCATCAATATATATAGGTATACGAGTTGACTAGGTTTGGGCAACAGAAATGATGTGAAAGGAGATAAGAAACTCTCCTCCACCCCCCCACCCCCGGTTTGCTTTCTAAGACCGTGAATCACTGGCAACATCCGTTGAAGTAACTAAGATTCAATTGTGCAACAGTTTTCCTCAATTTGAGCTTAACCATGACAAAAAAAAAGGAATCATGTCTTATACAAATACTAGATTTTTATTGTAGTTTTCTTACCAAGGATTTACTTATTACAGAATGCCCTGGTGCTTATCCAATATTAGCAAGGTACACTTCATACTAGACATATAGTGAATAGCCATGCCGATCATGTCTGCCGCTGCTAATATGTTAAGTGCAATCACATCATAATGTCCAATTATCCTTTATTTTTTTGTGAAGAAAATGAAAAGAATTCAAGTGGCCAACAACGAATAGTAATCAATTATATAACAGTTTGTCACCAACTCAAGTATTCTGCCATAAAATCTATTAATTCAAAAAAAATTCCTGTTAATTTTTTTAAGTTTTAGTTTGAAACCAAAGACATTGACATTCCTAATCTTGCATTCAAAAAATAAATTTCCAATATTCGTAAAAGAAATAACAAGTTAGACACAGATAACTGCTAGGATGATAATAATAAGTCAATATCAGAGAGGGTAAGAGAAATTGCTTGGAAGCCTTAAAGGCTATGAAGAGATTAGTTTATTATAAGGTTGTTAAAACATGATACATTGGTAATTTGATTGTTCTGAGAAAACTGAAGTATCTGGTAACATATGCATCATATGGATGTGGTCAAGTGGCTCCCTTGTACATATTACATAAGTCTTATTCAACATAGCTGCAGAAACATTTACCTACTGCAGTCACTAATTTGAACATTAATCACATGCACTAAAGACCCTTAACACTCAGCATTCCTATATCATATCCTACATTACTGCTTTGCATGAAACGACAGCATTGACATTATTTGTCCAAATTGTATTTTAGGCACACACGTCAAAACTCCACACACTAGCCCATAGAATGACATTGACATGAACATCATGTAATAATAGTAAGCAAAGAGCCAGAGGCTATATATTTCACATTGCATTAGAGGTGACAAAATAAGCATTTCGATGGACAACATATAAGCATTCAACAAAGGTAAAGCATCAGCAAACGTATACATCATATACAATATATGACAAGCATGATCTTATGACTAACTTCCGCATTGTGTCGATATCATTGCTAGATAGATTTTGGGCTGTGTTATTGTCAATTAATAATCGGTTATCTCTGTTGTTCTCCATTGTGTTCCCCTTCTCACTTTCTTGCATAGAGTTATCTGTAAAACAATGTTGATTATAATCAAAATCACTCTATACAAAAACTAAAAAAGCAATAAAAAAAACTATAAGAGAAAAGAACCATGGAGAGCTATATGTTATGCTTGCAAGAGTTTCTTGGTTTCTACATATTATTAATATCACTACTATTTTCAGGACAGCATACTACAATTTTCTATTCTAGAATAGTCTTTACTATAACTTTATAACAAGAAAAAATACTGCCAATCAAAGAAAAACATCAAACTGAATCTCTATCTATTGCATTCTTTGTTTCTAAAACTGCACTAAAAGTGTAGAAGTAATATTTGATTCTTATGTCATAAAGTCTAATTCTTCTGGAGTATGCATATGAAATATACTTTCCATAACCTCTAAGAGTGGATGGTTTCACAAAGTAGAAGCTTAAAAAGAGGTGTTGGGTTGCACTGAATAGTTGTAGATGCACTAAAACGCTACTTCCTTGGAACCCTTCAGGCCTGGCATAATCAAATCATGCAACAGCATGCGACAAGGGAAACTACAAAAAAGAAGCGAGGCCAAGAAAACCAATGATCCCAGGACCCAACAAAAGAACATTACTTCCTCGGAACCCTTGGGGCCTGGCAAAATCAAATCATGCAACAGAACAACATGCAAATAAAAAAGGAAGCTACGAAGAAGAAGCGAGGCCAAGACAGCATATGATCCAGAATCCAACCAAGGAACCCCTACGACCCAACTTGATCATGTGATGCAACAGAACACAAGACACAAAAGAGAAGGGCAAGGCCAAGAAAGCCTACTGGAAGCCGCAGACGTGGAAGGAGAGCAACGCGCCAGATATGGTCCACCCGGGCCGTTCTCGACCCGAAACAAAGCACCGAACGGGCAGCCCATCAATGGACCTAGAGAACACTTATTGTTCCCGATCTTCAGAGTCCTGCAGAGTCAAAGCCAGAGTAAGGAAATGCTATAGGACGTTGTCGAAACCCTAAGAGCGAGAACGAAGAGAAGCGCCGGGGCTAAAGAGACGAACGCAGCAGGAGAAAGGCGAGCGAAGACGAGGCGGTCGCCGTCATTGATGTCGAGAAGTACGCTGCAGCCCTCCCACGTCTCTCTCGGAATTGGCAGAGGGGAAGCAGCCGCGAGCGTGGGTGCCTGGTGGCCGGCGCCGCTGCATTCATTTTCGGCCATGGGAAGTTTACTTTCGCGACGGGGGAGACAAAACCCTTGCGAGCGAAACAACAGAGTCAGAATGTGAGGCGCACGGGGTCATTACAGATTTATACTAATTAACTATGATTAGCTTCCTAATTTTTATATTTAAAAATTAATATTAAATTTTTATATTTATAAAAATAAAATATTTAATTTCAATTCACCTCAAATCGTTAACTTTATCAACGAAAAAAAATCACACTTATTCGCATGAATAAAAATGATAAAAAATAATAATTTTATTATTTTTTAAAATTATTACTTTTATTTTTATTATCTTTAAAATTATTACTTTTATATACGACAATCGATTTACGCCTCCTCTCCTCTTTCCAACCTACTCGTCCGTCGTCCAACACATATGCTTGCTCATTGTCTTTCTTTCCAATCTATTCGTCCGTCACACTTGCTCACTCATCGCCCCTCTTTCTAACTTGCTTGATCGTTGCCCCTCTTTCCACTAGATCTGCTCGCTTATCACCCCTCTTTTCAACCTACTCACCAATTGTCTCTCTTTCCAACATAATCGCCCACTCGTTATTCACCAAGGTTGACGAGTTCTTGAACCTCGTTGAGTGTAATATTAGTGAGAATCAAGGATCAAAGTGTTTGCAATGGTCCCAAGCAACAGTAATTCTAGTAAAGGCAAATATCTTATTATTGAGTTATCGAATTATGAAAACTTCGGTAAGTGTTTAATTTTTTTTATTTTGAATCACCATGTTGAATACAGATTTGTTATATTTTAATAATATAAATTAATTTTTTTAAAATACTAGAAGAAAGTATAAATTTTGCCAAATACCCTAAAAACACTATATAGATAATGCAATTCAAAAAATAAACTAACTTTTTTCTTTAAATATGTCAAGAACTATTTAAACTAGCATTATCATTGTATATAGTAAAAAAATCTACTTATAGAGCATAATAATAAAGCTTATTTGGGTCAAGTTTGTGCTTTCGCATAGAAAAATGACCTAAACTAAGTAGAAAAGTAGTCCACTTGATGATTAAATATATATATAATGATAGATATTGTGATGATAATTTTATAATTTATAGCTATATATTTTTTATAGAATTTTTATTTAATATGTCAACTGAGTTATCTTTCCTTTTGTTATGTTAATGATGTTTTTGCCTCTAATTGTATATGATCGTCTTGTTGACTGTGATAGTGATTTCAATGAGAATGAGAATGAAAGGGATGAAATAGAAAAATGATTGACGGATATAATAATATAAGAGAAGGTCGAGGAAACTGATCAACAGTCTATGATTCATGAGACAAACCTCACTAGAGTTATATATATATTAGATAATCTATCGTCATATTATTAGAAAATTAAGAAGAGGATAATAGTAATAGTGATGATGCTGTGGTTGGTGTGACAAAAATAAAATATAATATCCATATTTTGATGCTGAAGGTGACAAGAATAAGCATGATTTTCAACTTAGAATATGTTTTACTAATGTTGAAAAGTTTTATGCTGTGATCAACCAACATATATTGTGGTGATATACCAAGCTAAATGTGACTGAATTATATGGATGGAAAATACAAGTACAAACAACTTTATAAGTAAAAGCTTTAAATACATAACATTCATATGAGAGATCATTTGACAATCCTCTAACTAAGTGGTTGGCGATAAATACTATGATAGGATTAGAATGAATCCTATTTGACCAACTAAGTCTCTCAAAATAACAATCCAATAAAAATATATTTCAAATATTTATATACTTTCGAGTGAAGAATGAAGTATTGATAATGATTATATAGTGAAGAATGAAGTATTGATAAATGGAAGGAATATGGTTTATTATGAAATTACTTCCAAGAGATATACAACGAAAATTTGGAAAGCATGTGTCATCAAATATACATATGACAACAAAAATTATATATTTTATAGAATTTACATATGCTTTGCTGCACTAAAGGAATGGTTCCTATAGTGTAGGCACATTATTAACCTTGATGGATGTCATTTAAGTTATACATCAAGAGGTATATTATTGACTGCTATTGCGATTGATCCAAATAATCAAATGTATTCATTTGCATATGCAGTTGTTGAGAAAGAGAATAGTGATGCATGGAATTGATTCATCAATTTACTGGTAAGAGATTTAAATGTCTCAATTAGCAGTTCAGATGAGTGGACATTCATCGCTGGTAAGATTGTTTGATGAAAGTTGACCACAAATGAAAATGAACTAACAAAAACTTGTTTGCAAAATCTTATTTTTTAAATATATATTTTAGCCCTAATGGCACTTAAAAATTCTTTAAAAAAAACCTATTTCACCATTACTTCTTATGAATATGTCCTCCGAGTCAATTAGGCCATGGCTCGCCTGTCACCACGTCGCCACCCCACCCAGCACATATTTAATGGCGTATGACACCCCATTAGATGATGCAGGTACAGAAAACAATGGAACATAGAGATCACAACACAACAGGAAAAAGAATACAAGTCTTCCCCACCCTCGACCACCATCTCTCCTTTTAATACTCGGAGCAGAGAACGAGGGAGGGGGAACAAAAGAGAGGTAATTTAGAAGAAGAGTAGTTATAAAGAGAGACACAGACTCGGCGAGGACCCAGAGAGAGAGAGAGAGAGAGATTGGGGTGTTAATGGTGGAGAAGAGGCCTTTGGTCCTCATCCACCTCCTCGCTGCTCTACTGCTAATGGTTCTCACCTCCTTCCTCCCGGCTGCCGCACCAACCAGTCATCACCACCACCACTCCGACGATGAACATGAGAGAAAGAAGAAGAAGAAGAAGAAGAAGCCACCTCCAACTCCCCGTACCAGGACGCTCTCTCCACCCTCCTCTTCGTCGTCGTCATGGGAGCAATTCAAGAGCCTGCTAAGCTGCCGGAGCACCGCAGCAACGCAGGTCCACGACCCCTCGTCGACGGCAGCGAGACTCGGCCGCGCCGCCTGCGGGTCCTCCATCTGCGCCATCCGAGATGTGGTGCACGGCAACACGAGGGTGGTCCACCGCTCCGACACCGACCTCTCCTCCGAGGCCAGCTCCATCGCCCAGCACGAGACCGCGCCACTCGCTCGGGCCGCCCGGTCGGCCCGCCACCACCCGCCGGTGTCCTCCCTGGGATGCGGCAGTCACTCCAGAGGCGGAATACAGCTGCGCAAGCTGTCGGGGTGCTACGAGTGCCATGCAGTCTCCATCGAGCCTTCTTCCAGGTCTGTGCCTTTACCTTAACACCTACTCGTTACATTTACATCCGAGCTTTGCTTCTGATTCATAATTCTGATGAACGAAGGAGGTATCCGAGGCCAAGGACAACGCTGTGTGCGTGTTCCGAGTGCGGGGAGGTGTTCACGAAACCTGATAGCCTGGAACTGCATCAAGCCATACGCCATGCGGGTACGAACACTCATCCTACACGATCAAATTTCTTCTTTCATTTTTGTCGTCCGTAGAATGGATCAAAATAAACTAGGAACAACTTGCTTGAAGAAAGAAAAGAAACGGATCAAATCGAGAGGGACAGACGAGAGAGAAGTGGGTGGCGTCAATGGAGCTGTCGGTTGGTGCGTCATACATGTTAGCAATGTGTGTGAGACCAACACCAAAACCTCCTCGGATCCCATCTTTGCATCTCGAAATAGATAAGACAATAACTGGAAAGAAAGGCAAAGCAAAGTGGAAAAGACCTTTGAACTATTCTGCTGAAAACTGCGCCACCATCGTACCAACATCAACTACATTTCTTTGCGAGGTTAACGATGGTCAAATCGTTTAAACATATGCTAAAACACGGCTTAATGAAAGAGTTAAATAGTTGCACTCTCTTTTTTCTTGAATTCGTGTTTTTGTGACGACAACGTACGGTCAGTGTCGGAGTTGGCGCCGGAGGACTCGGGGCGCAACATCGTGGAGATAATCTTCAAGTCCAGCTGGCAGAAGAAGGACCGCCCGATCTGCAAGATCGAACGTATACTCAAGGTCCACAGCGCCCCGCGCACCGTCGCCCGCTTCGAGGACTACCGCGCCGCCGTCAAATCCCGCGCCCTCCCCCACCTCTCCTCCTCCTCCGCCTCGGGCGCCGCCGCCCGCCACCACCCGTCCCGCTGCGCCGCGGACGGCAACGAGCTCCTCCGCTTTCACTGCACCTCCCTCTCCTGCCCCCTCGGCGCTCGCGGCTCCACCTCCCTCTGTCCCAACTCCAGCTCCAGCTCCCCCTCCTCCTCCTGCGGGGTCTGCACCGTAATCCGCCATGGCTTCGCCCGGGCACAGTACCCGCACGGCGTGAGCACCACCGCCAGCAGCGGCCGCGCTCACGACTCGGGGCCTTCGGCCGCCGCGGAGGACGGCCGCGGGGAGCGGCGGGCGATGCTGGTTTGCCGCGTCATCGCCGGGCGTGTCCGGCGCACTCCCGACGACCCTGCAGCGGAGGAGGCGTACGACGCGGTGGCGGTCGGGGACGGATGCGGGGCGTACGGAAATCTGGAGGAACTGATCGTGGCCAATCCGAGGGCCATCCTGCCTTGCTTCGTCGTCATCTATCGGGCCGTCAGTTGAGTGATACATCTGCATAGATTCTGATGGTGATAGCGTGACAGAGAAAGGGTTGCTCACCCGCTTCAAAGTCATTACCTTCTCGAGCTACTACTCTTTTGCTTGTACATAAAAGATTCTGCTTGTTTTGTTGCTACATCTTGTGAGCTCTGTCTTCATGTTTTATGCGTAGTAAAATGGAGTTGGCGCATCTTTCACAATTGTACAAGTTCGGAAGATAACGAGACCTCTCGAACATAACATGTCGAAGAAGCATTGCAAGTCCGGCAGAGACAACAGTGACCGGTACCAAGCCAGTAAGAGCATATCACATCATCATCATCCTTCCTAGGAATTTTGCAGTGTACCATGGCCTGCCCGATCGACTTTAACTCTTCAAGAGATGAACTACAGCTTGAACTATTTGAAGTTACCACATATTTTAGTCCTCCACATGGCATGCCTCGATATTTAAACTTGAAGCACACATTTTTGTGATCATTAGCTCCAATGGCAATAATAAAAGAGAATGGTATACAATTCATGCAGCCACCTACTCCATGTCTCCTGATCCAAAGAGACCCTCCTCTCCCTTTTTTTTTCTCTTTTCTAACGCATGGGTTCTCGGCAACTGTAGCCTTATAATTGCAGGGCACATGATCCGATTTGTCATCGAAGCAAGAATAGATTGACAGTGAGTTAGGTTGACCACAGTGAGCTCATTTAAGCCTCCCTCGCTTCTCTAAGGAGTGTTAGAAACTAGTTTAATAGTAGAAGATGAAGATGATTACGTTACTCCATTCATTCGATGCCTCTCTGGGTTGCTGCGGAGTTCTTGGGTCCACGTGAAGCTTCTTTCTTCCACTCACGCCCGCCAAAGTCCACCGGGATAGCCACCACTGAGAAAGAGGTGAGAGACCTCGAGTTCAGTGTCAGCTCAAAGTTAGACTAGCTAAAGGTGCCCGGTGCTGGTTAGCAGGTAGCAAAAGTATATATATCTGTCTAATTCTTTGGCACTTTGTCAAACGCCCTGTAGCTCCTGCACGCATGAGAGGACATCTAATAATTAAAAGCAGGATGTGATCATGTGCTCGCGAACAACCACTACGCCTGTGCGAAGGGAAGTTTACAGTGCTTTCGGTGTTCGCTCGGACCTCTTTCGTTATAAGAGAATGGCATGGTTCTCAACCACTCTCTCCTTATAAGAGATTGGCATGGCGTCTCTACCACTGTTCAACGGAATCAATGTTTTGAGATAATACCCTGTCATACTACGTTGGTAGAAATTTATTTTCTTACATAGGATTTGGTGGATGTGATAGCCATGATAGAGATTTTCTTTAAAAAAAAAAAAGGAAATTTATTTTATTATATTAATTTACTTGTTTTTTATTTATGTCTGTTACTCTTTTTTTATTTATTTGATGTTTTAATAAGATTTATTGACTATGACTACATGTAGCTATTATGATTATTATTATGCTTAGTTATTAAAATCAAAGAGGAAAATCTTTTCTTCTCACTATGAAATTCTCTTTTAAAATTTTCATAATGTTTTGTCGTCAAAAAAATTATTGTCTCGGAACAAAGAAAAAGGGCGGCAACTATTATTGCCCTATGGTTTGGTCGACGGCTACTTACAGTCTTGTGGGGGGATTCCTAATTGCAAGAGGTGGTCAGGATTTCTTAATCACCTATGCACACCCTATCGCGAAGAATTCTTGGTTGTAGAGGATATCATGGGAGCCAAGGATTCCTGATCGCTCAAAGTAGTCCTACGATCAAGGTTTCTTGACCCCATGGGGCACTCTAGGGTATGGTACTCCAAGGGAATATAAGAATGAGGTAGAGAACCAAATTGAAAAATGTATTAAGACTCTTCGATCAAATCGAGGAGGTGAGTACTTAAGTATAGAGTTCACATAGTTCCTCAAGGACCATGAGATTCTATCTCAATGGATACCTCTTTATAAATCTCGATATGGTAATAAGTTTCGTAGCTTACATTCTGAACTAAGTTTCAATTAAATCGGTAGTATCTACATCATATAAAATATAAAAAAATAAAAAAACTTAATCTTAATGTTGTTAAGATTTTGAGAAATGATTCATTAGTGTTGTTAATGGATCTTCAAAAAAAAGATCGGAATAAATGAAAAAAATGAGATATATAAAACAAGGCTAGTGGCCAAGAGTTGGAAAATTTAGAGTGACATCACATATGCAACGGAAGAACATAGTATTTTCTGTATCATACAATCAAAATCGGATTGCTCATTCTTACTATCTAGATAAGAGCTAGGAATTGTAGATTGAGGAGGAGAGGGAGAGAGGAGAGAGGTTTAATGTTGTTGTTAGAGTTTTTACCGCCGAACAAACGAAGTAAATTGAAAGCAGCAAATTCAACATTTTTATGTTGCTTGGACTTTGTCAGGACATATCTCACGAGAACTTAAAGAAGAAAGAAGACAAGAGTTTATTTTAGAGTACAGTCTATGTGATGACAAACCTTTGACGTTCCAAGTGCATTGCTTGCGGGAATTGACATGCATAATTGTCTTCCGGAGGATCGAAGAAGCCAATATCAGCATCTAATAACAGATACTTCAGAGATAGATCGCATCGAAAGGGCTAAACTATTATTATTATTATTTGGCGTACTAAAGATTGCAGAATCATTAGACAACTTTGTGTCACGGCCATTATTTCCTCTGGTTTCATAAGCTTCTGCAATGGCCCCATCCTCTACGGTCCCTTCAGGCCTATTCTAAATTAGTTGGCTGGAATCTGAAAAGATATTGGCATCAATAATGGAACTGCCCTATTAATGAGAGAGGAGAGTGTTCTGCCAACTTATGAGAGCACCCAAATGCTAACTAAAAACAACTTATATTCTTATTCATCTATTAATCTCTTTACACACCTTAAATTTTATTATTTTTGATGAAAAAAATAAAATAAGTATAATTATTGAAGAAGTTTTATTGAAGAAGTGAAGAAGCTTTATTGAAGAAATGAAAAATGCTTCAATACATTAACATGTTTGAAAAGAATTGAAGAAGTGAACAAGCTTTATTTATTGAAGAAGTGAAAGCTTTATTTATTGAAGAAGTGATTCCCTCTCCTATTTATACAGATTAAGAGAAAAGATTTTCCTCAACAGAATAAAGAATTTTCCTCAATATAATAGAGAGATTTCCTCTAGTTGAAAAAATCTTATCTTCTATTAGTTTTAAGTTTTGTAATTAGTATTTTAGCTTTTCATTTGAGCTTCCTGGATCAATATTTTTATAGAGGTAAGCATAAACTCTCCTCGGACGTGACATCGAATATTTCTCGATACACCCCCTCGAGTAAAAAATCTCTTTCATATGCGAATTTCAAACCCAAGTACCAAATAACCCTTGATAGAGTCATTGAAAGCCAACATATCAAGTTAGTAAGGGTTCATTTGGGAACACATTTGAAATGAAATGTGCATTGAGGATCCAATGCACATTTTAAATGTAAATTGGTATTTGATAAATTTGTTTCAAATCGCATTTAGCTTGAATACTACTACATTGGAAATGTTCAAATATTGATGCTACCTCAGGTAGCTGTTGGCTGGGCTCAGCACAATGTTGGGTCACGTCCAATGCGCGTGGCCACCACAAGAGAGGGAGCCATGGGCTTCTGGTCCTCATGGATTAGTAGCCCTGATCTCTGTGATGGCCAAAGCCAAGCCTCGGTCTTGTGTTGGGTTAATTAGGGTATGCTGATCACCCTGACTCAAGTCAGACCTAAACCTAGTCAATTCCTCAATCAAATTAATTTATTTTCTTTTCCTTTTCTACAGAAACTTATAATTACAAAATAACAATTGTGATTATGTAAAAAAAAATTAATTAATCAATCAAAAGATTAAAAATAACTAGAAATACAAGCTTCTTAAATAATCAAAAGAAATTTCTAAGCAATTAAATTCAAAAGCTATTTCTCATGGATTGAATTCCTCATTAATCATTATTAATTAATTGCCTCTTGATTCTGTGTCATCCTTCCATTACTCCATAAGCTACTAATCTACACAACTCTCTAGTGTAGATATTTAAGCTTCTTCCACTTGCTGCTGCTTCTCTACAAGTCTCCCTCACAAACATTTTAATCTCGACTCCACTGCGCTTACGCATTCTTAAAAAGCCTTCCTTTGTTCACGATGGAAGGAACCGCAGCAAAGCCCAGCATGCTCGCGCTCGTCTTCCTCCTCTCCACCGTACTTCTTCTAACGATCTCCTCTCCTTGCGATGCTACCCTTCTCCAAGACACATGCAGGAGAATCACGACATCGCGCTCCGGCATCGGCTACGAATTCTGCGTCGCATCGCTCCAGGCCGACCCCGCGTGCGCCTCGGCGGACCGGCGCGGCCTGGCAATGATCGCCACGAGGCTCTCCCTCGCGGGCGCCTCCGCCGCCCTGTCCGCCATCACCGACATGACCAGAGCGAAGCCTAATCCTTGGTCGACAGACTGCCTGGGCGTCTGCTGGGAAGTCTACGACGCGGCCATCGACCACCTCAACGTCGCCATGCGGAACCTCGGCGCCGGGCGGTACCGCGAGGCGGTGGTGTTCCTCAGCGCCGCCGTGGACGCGCCGGACAACTGCGAGGACGCGTTCAGGGAGATGGGAGACGGCACTTCGTCGTCGCCGTTGGCGCACGAGGGCAGGGACTTTGGTAGGGTGGCCGCCATGGCTCTCGCCATTACCGCCACCCTGGGATAAGGAGAGCATATGGAACGGCACCGAGTTGTGCACGTTGTGGTTAGTTATCCTTTTGCTTTGTGCGTGCATGGGGTGCGGCAGTCCGCCACTACGTCCAGTGTATTCCAATAAATGGACGGAGGAAATAAGAGTCTTATGGGGTGTGCAGTGCAACAAAGGCTACATTATTAAAGTGGCACCGCCTGTTATGTGCATCATAAGCTGGATGGCACCGAGTAGCTTTAATTCTAAAAAAAGAAAAATATCTTCTAATATCAAAAGTAAAGCAAAAATATATCAGAAAAAGTTCTCATTATTTGTTTTTTTTTAATTTGATGATGCCCTCCGATTCATCTTTACTTAAAATAATAATACTTTTTTTTTATATAAATAATATAAAAAAAATACATAGACCAAACCCAACCCAATTCAACAACTGATGTCTTTTGAATACTTCCTCAATTAAGCAAATTAAGCTAATTTTAAATTAGTTTAATTAAATATCCTTTCCCTCCTCATCCTCTCCCTTAGTCTTCTCCTCCTTATTCATACTCCTCTAACTCTATTTTCTCTCTCTCCATTGTCTCCCCAAATTTGAATAATAAAAAGTATTATTAATTATTCAATAATATCTCCATTATCTAGAATGACTTATTTTCGGTCCAACAATTATATCCATATTTACACATAAATCATCGTGCATTTTCACATTTTTCCTGTCTTAAGTTACAACTTTGGGGAAATTTAGGGATACATGCAAAAAATCCCATGTACGTATCATGTATTAGATTTCATCAAACATGGGGGGAACTCCAATGTTTCCATAAATAGCTACGCTTCCACTGTCGTCCTACCTTCACAGACATCACAAATGGTGTAGCCTAATCCTTCACAGTATGGGCACTTTGTACCTTCATCAACCCACTCCAGAAACTGAAGATGGCCAGAAGAAAAACAAGAAAAAGTTTAAACAGTTAGTGCAGGAGCAGACAAAGAATCAGATCGATGTAAGCATAATCTATAAACATCAAACCAATCAGACCTGTGGTTCAATATTTGGTTCGCCGGTTCCGTCACACTCTGCAAAAGAAGAGGAAAAATAAAGAAAAATTCACTGAAACGGATCCAAACGGATAGTTTTGGGAAATTATTACGAGAATAAACCAACTGGGACCCATAGGGAGGACAAAAATAATTCAGTATGTCAATACATTACTTTGGATGTAGAAATTTGGTTTCTTTAACAGTATGAATGAATATCATTATTAGAATAGAGACGAGCAACAGTGTCAGTTGGTGAAAGGAGGCAGGTTAAATGCACTTTTGTCATTTGGAAACCAGCTGCTCATGGAGTGTTGACAGGTGCCACACATGGAAGTTTTAAGTTCATGCTATAAAAAGATGGATATCGTAATGGAAGAGTTACAGCACAACACAACAATGACAGAAAAGACTCAAAGAATCAATATTGAAGTTGCATATGTTTTAAATGCTATAAAAAGATACAAAACAGCAATAATTAGTATAAAATGACTTCAGGAGGACGTAGGAGTTGTTTTCAGATACCTGTGCACATCAATTTGCCTTCCCCACGGCAAGAGACGCACTTTGTAAGAGATGCAGTCTCCCTTCTGTCAAGTGGTTTATCCCTACCCACGAGCCTTGATGGTTCTTCCCACCTGTTTTCCCCGAGAAGAAACACTCTGTGTTGAGAAACATCAAATTGTGCATCACCATTTTCTCTCACTACTTTCTGCTGAATCTCTGTCATTTCTGTTATAGATGTGGACATTGCTCCATTTGCATCATCCTGGGGGGCAAATATAACTCGGGTAGTCACGATCTCGACCCAAGTGGAGAAATAGAGTGCAAATTGAAAAGCAAATTGGAAATTCAAAGCATGAACCAAATTATTGTGGCAAGGTTTGCTTATCACATATCCAGAAGCAAATCTTATTCAGTTGGGCAACTAAATGTTAAGAGAACTATCAAATTCAGATGAATCTGGAAATAAAACTACCAGTCATGCATACTGAAGATGATACAAAATTTAAAAATGCATACAGCATTCACCTTCAAGGCAGTGCCCCCCTTACCCTGCTCCCTAAATAACGTTTCAAGAAGCTCGGTTGTCATAATCCCATCTTCGAGAGCTCCTAACGAGGCCTGTATTAAAATATCAGCAAACATAAATGAACGAAGGATCGAATGAGACTAATTTAATTTAGCAAAGGTTTATAAGTACACAAAATTGATTAAATATGCATAGTTCTCTTATACAACCAATTGTTCCTACTGCTGCCATTATCAAAATGATACTAAATACTTACCTGCCAAGTTTTCACTGCACGTTCTGTCCCACTTGAAAAGGATGAGAACTCCATGTCTTCCTCACCTGAATAAAACCCCAAGCTTTGCAAAGCTTCCTGCTTAATCAGGCTTAGAAGAGTTAAATATTATACTGTTTCAAAATTAATCCTGTACAACAGTTTCATGATTCCCTTATACCCAAATGCATCAAACAAGAATTTCACATTATCAATGTTAACATCACATGATACACTAACACTATTTAGCTACTGGATACGTGAGATTGTGGTTAAACAAATCTTTGGGCATGTTCCTGCTATCCAAGGATCCTAGAAGCTATAGACATTAGTTTGCTTCTCTTAGTAACAATTAACTATACATGACACAATGAAGGTATGAAGGTTCTGATGTTAGCTAAGAGGTGCTCAATAAAGTGCATCTAAGGACTTACTGAAACAATCATTTATAGTGATATGTAAACACTCACTCATAGTAACTCATAAGAATTGTGCTGCCATTATATATATATAAATATATAAATATTTATATTTATATATATTGAGTTGAACAACTCAAGCTTATGGGCTACTCTAAAAATCAATTAGGATTTAGGACTATTATAAAAAGCTTATCTTATATTTTGGATAAGAGTTAAACTAATTTGTCTTGATCGCTTGGTATGTGGGTCTACCTTACAAGTTCTAAAAGGTGTGATGAATTGATCAGGGATGATCCAGCATAGTTCGAGCCAAACTCCGATTCAGCCCAATTGGAGTTCCAGTTGGACTCCAGTCCAATCTTAATCAAACCAAACAAAAACCAAGCCAATCTCAAGCTCAAAGACTAGATTTAAGTCAGCTCATGCCTCACCTAAATTTAGCTTAAATCAATTTCCGATGGCAGTGCAATTTAGATCAACCCAACTTTGACTCAAAACTCCGATTCAAATTCAATGTAGCTGGACTCAACTCGAGCTCAATCAAATCTAAAGAGGTTGGGTCCAACCATAATAGGTCCAGCTCCAAGTCTGAACCTAGCTAGGACTCCATCCTTACCTCAGCTATAAAAGAACCAAGGTCATGCCCCTTCTTAAGAAGCCAACCACCCTGGGCTAAGAAGAGAGGAGAGAAAGAGAGGAAGAAGTTTGCAAGTTTTGCAGCCCTTCTGCATACCTACAGTCATTTTTATGCAAAGATCTTTTCCTGAGTTGCCACCGGCCTTAATAGCTTCTAAAGAGGCCTTTGGCAGAAACAAGAAGAAGAACCAAAAAGCAGCTAAGAAGTCCCACATCCGACCCTAGTTTCATCTTGCACTAAGAGCTGCAAGAAGAGGAGTTCTAAAAAGGATTCTGCCCTCCAACCGCAGCCTTTTCTTTCTCAAGTTCTACCAACCAAAATTCTACATTAAAGCTTCGTCCAGCTACTAATGAGAAGTCGTAAATCCCTATTGCTCACTCTCTAAACCTTAGGAGTTTCCAGCAACAAGAGAGGAGGAGACCGAAACCGGCAGTGATATGCTAACTACCAAGAGCACCTAGGAGTTGTCCAAAGACAACCTGCACTCTATGTGCCTATTAGTCTCTTTACACATTTTCAATTTTGTTGTTTTAAGTCTTATAGTTAGCACTTTAGCTTTACAAACAATAAAGGTTTTTTTTTATTTTCAGTTTTACGCTTGTTTCCTAGCGATAGTTCTCTAATCTGCCAAAACTTCCGTCCAAAAGATGGTATTGGATCAACATTTCATCAAACCCGAACTTGAACCCCATACGAATCAAGAATCATAGTTAATAGAAGAAGGTTCGATACAGTTAAATATAAATAATGGATAGATAAGCTGTCATAAACAGATTGGGAAAGTAATATTCTCAATGAAAACTTGAATTTGATGAATACTGACTTTATATCTGGTTCTACAAAAAAAATATACACCCTTTTCTTCCTCTCTCGTCAGTCATCTGCTCCTATTCTCCTGTGATAACATACATAAAGCTGCATTCTGCTCTAACTATGGTTGAGATGTTGTCTACATTCTGAGATCTAATCTGTATTTTGAGGAAAATTAGAAAAAGAAAGTCATATCTTTGACAAAATTGCATTGCATGCGAATCAAACATTCATGATACACAAAATACTTGTAAGATTTTTATTAGGAATTATTCATGCGTGAGGAGAAATTGAAAAGAGGAGTAAAAGAATAATCTCGCATTGGTAAAGTTGAGAGAGTTTAATGATATATATTGAGTTTGGCCCACAATCTAATAACTTAAATTTTTAGGTCGAATTGGTGTCTGATATATGTTAACCCTATCCCAATTTGACTCAGAATCATCGTGAATGCATTTCTAATAATTCTAAACAATAGAATATCTCGATCACAATCCGAATATAATTGATAAAAGAAGAAAAGAAAGAAGAGAAAGGAAATGAACTCCAGCGAGAACCTGCAAGGTTCGAACGTCCTCTCCCTCGGATCCCTTCCTAAGCGTCTTCCGCCGGATTTGCTGCTGCTGCCTCTCCTCCACCACCACCTCCTCTCTCCTCTCCACCACGGCTTCCGAAAGTCTTACCTCCTCAAGAACCATCTCCTTGACCTGGGCCTCCTCCACTAGCGCTGGCCGCGGCGGGGCGGCCCCGGACCGTCCCTCATTCTGCGGGGCCGCCAGGATCATGGCCTCGAGCTCGGGCCGGTCTCGCTCCAGGGCCTCGATCTGGAGGCGGAGGGCGGCGATCTCGCGGAGGAGGGCCTCGCGCTCGGCACCCCACCGGGACTCCTCCCGTAGCCAGCGCTGCTCTTCCCTGAGCCACCGCTGCTCCTCCCGAAGCCATCGCTGCTCCTCCCGCTCCCAGGAGGAAGAGGAGGACGATGAAAGGGAGGCGAAGATGGGAGATCTTGGGGATGAGGTAGTCCTAGGGATAGGGCTGGGATATTTTCGTGGTTGGAATGGGAAGGGGAAGCTTGATTTGGCCGGAGGCCGGTGGAGGCCCGGTAGGAGTGACGAAGCCATCGAAGTCGAGAGGGAGAAGTGGCGGGGAAGCGGTATCGCTGGGGATATTTTTACTCAACTAATAAAAATCATCCTATCTATAAGAATACAATTATATATATATATATATATCCTTATTGATTTAAAAATAAAAAATAATCAAAGACACCGTAATCTATTAAATACGTATGACGTCAAGGGCATTTTAATTTTCTGAGCGATAAAGATCCACAGTGAGAGGAGAGGGAAGCATGAACAGTGAAGAAAGAGCATTAGGGTTTGTTCGCCTCCGGCTCCTCCTCCTTGTCTGTTGTACCAAGATTTGACTCTAGGATTCCAGTGTTGCGTCGAGACGTAGTCGGGAGGGAGGAATGGTGAGGGGATCCATCGGGAAGCTCGTCGCCGGGTCTCTCGCCCTCGCTAGGAGGTGGCAGAAGCAGCAACTGCGGCGGCTCAACGTCCATGAGTACCAGGTCTTGATCCGATGTTCTTGTGTCACTTGGTGACACTTTCTTTCTGATGCGTTGTTTCTTTGTTTCTTATTCTTTGATCCAAAGGACATGGCGAAGAAAGATTTGATTGTTTTGTGTAATGCGTGTAATATGGGAAGGATGATCGTTTTTTATAATTTTATACGTCTTGATTGATATTGGATACATAAATTTTGCCTACGCATATCTGTTGTTTGATCTTCCCGTTCTTTGCTGGCTCTCTTTTGTTTCTTTCAAGATATTATTTTTTATTGTAACCTAGCTTTTTCTACACGGATCCGTTGTTTCATGTTCCTGTTTTTCTTTGTTTTTTTTTTCTTTCAAGATCATATTAGATAGTCTTTTCTAAAACTTTTACGGGTCTTGTTTGTTATTAGATACTCAAGATTTGCCGACACAAATCAGTTGTTTCATCTTCCTGTACTTCTTTGTTGGCTTTCTTTTTGTTCACGATCGTATTGGAAGGATAGTTATTTTTTATTTTTGCAAGTATTGTTATGTAATATTAACAGTTTAGTTTCAAAACGAAAACGGAGGACTTAAAGTTGGTCTTTAAGGGCTTCATGAGTATATTGTCATTAGTTTGGACATTATCATTTTTGCATTGTAATCCAGATTAAATTAATAGGTCAACTATCCTATCGAGTCAGGTTGTGATAAATAATATCAAGAGTGGATATAGTATCGAGTGAAAGATCTAAAACTATGCTTGGATGAGATTGGAGATATGTCACCATGGAATCATCATTAGGCACAGCCTTACATGCACCATCCCAAGATTAGATTCTGGGTTATATTGGACAACCGGAAGTGGTAGAAGATTGGTCTGGGTCTTTGGAATTAATTAGTTTTACCATTGAGCCAAGTTGTCACATATTTGTTATTAGATGCACAAGATTTGCCTAAACGGACTGATTCCTTTTATTTTAAGACCGTTTTTTTCCTTTGTTGACGTTCCTCTTTTTTTAAGACCATATTGGAAGGATAATTATTATTTTTAAATATTTTGCAAGAACTTCTTGTTATTAGATTCTCCAGAGTTGCCTACACGGATTGATTTTTTGTTCTCATTTTTCTTTGTTTGTGTTCTATTCTTTTAAGATTATATTGAATTGATCTTTTTAGAGTTTTATATTGAATTAATTCTTGGCTTGAGTTGTGGAGACAGCCTAAAATAAATGTTTTGGATTAAGTAAGACTAAAATTGAATATATGAGATCCAATCCTAGTATTATTAGGAATGAATAATTAAGTAAAAGTTTAATTATCTTGAAATCAATTATTCAACAAGATGGAGAGATTGATGAAGAAATTATTCATAAAGTAAAAATAAAACGGATATAATGACAAGGCCATCAATAGCTTTGTATGATCATTGGGTACATTTGAGATTAAAATAAATTTTATAAAACAATTGTTAGACCATCAATGCTTTAGAATTTAAGTGATGGATAATTAGGAAATAATATATACAAAATGATTGTATTGCTTTGATGAGAATGTTGAGGTAAATGTGTCGAGTTACTAGGAAAGATAGGAAAAGAAATGGTTTCATTTGTGAACAATTAGGTGTCTCTTCAATTGAAAATTAAACGAGTGAGAATTATTTAAGATAGTACGGATATGTTGTTAGGAGACCTGCAAATACAATTACTTGTATGAGGAGAGGTAAAATTATTACTAATATGAGGTGAGGTGGAGGGAGACACAAAGAGACATTAATAAAAACTATATTTAAAGATTTAAATATTTTTAGCGTAACTAAAGATGTGACTCTTTATGGATCTTAAGAGCGGGAAAATATCCATGTAAGCGACCCCAGATAGTCGGGACTCTAGGGCTTTGTTTGTTGTTGTTATCATTGTATATTTGCTTACAACAGATCAGTTTTGAAATCTTCCCTTTCTTCTTTGTTGGTGTTCTTTTATAAAGATTATATTGAATTCTATGACATTTCTGGAGCTTTAAATGTTTGACATATAATCTCTTAATTGACTTGGGGGATGACCATGGTGCATAATGTGTAATTGTAAAGGTCATTGCTTCTGGAGCAGGGTGCTGAATTGATGAGCAAGTATGGCATAAATGTACCAAAGGGAGTCGCAGCTTCATCCATTGAGGAAGTGAAGGAGGCTGTCAAATCTGTATTTCCCAGTGGGAAAGAGGTGTGCTTCTTGTCTAAGCCAGAACATTAGATTAAGTTTCACATTTTCTGCAAGATTTCTTAAAGATTTTGGTTTGTCACTTGATCTGTTGCTTTTGTGTCTATGAAGTTTCAATGGAAATCTATAAAGGTATATCTGACACACAAAGATCACAAATCATGTTAATGGTTGTTATGATCGTTTCATGCTCCTTGCATGGGAAATATAACTAGAATTCCATCAATGAGGGTATAAGATTGATCAGAAATACAGTTTCACAATCTGATATTGATCAGAAATTTAAATACTGCTGTTACACAAGAACCTATTCTTTCTCTTGCCTGGAGTTTGATATGCATGGGAAATATAACTAGAATTCCATCAATGAGGGTATAAGATTGATCAGAAATACAGTTTCACAATCTGATATTGATAAAAAATTTAAATGCTGCTGTTACAATAACCTATTCTCTCTTGCCTGGAGTTTGATATTAACTCTTGGAAGCTATTAAGCTAATATGTTCAGATATTTATGTGAGTGGTAATTATTTACTCAGCATATTACATTTTACTACAACTAATAAAAGTTGGTGTGACTATCACACATATCATGTCATGTGCATTATTTTATCAGTGATTCATTTATAAATAGCTAGAACACATATTAGAAACTGATTTCTAAGTATGATTATGTATGGTGTGAAATGTCGAGTTCCATAAGATCTTTTTGGCTAGATTTCAAAAAAATGTTTTGATGATTTATGAGTTGCGTATTTTAGAGTGTTTTACACTCTAACATAGATAATTGAGGTTTGATGGTGTTGCTACAGGTTGTAGTAAAAAGCCAAATTCTTGCTGGTGGGAGAGGCTTGGGGACCTTCAAAAGTGGACTAAAGGGTGGAGTGCATATTGTTAAAACTGAGGAGGTGGCTGATATTGCTGGTAAGGGGTGCATTTATTCTCTACCTTTGTCATCATATTATATCCATTTATTCACATCTAGTTTACTCTTGAAGTATGGAACCTCATACATGTCTTTGTACTGTACTTGACAACATGCTACATTCATCTATTCACAACTGTTACTCTTCATGGGTGGAATCACATATTAAATAATTTGAAACCTTGAAAATATATTTCAATTCTTTCCACTCAGCTTCCGTGTAAGGAATGTGATTAGCGTTAGTTTGATTGATGCATACATCACTTTGTTTGATATGATATAACAATATGGTAAAATAGGTTTCTGATTGTTAACTGGCGTAGGAAATATAGGGAATGATTGTCACATGGGCAAAGTGTTAGAATACTATCCATCTTGACATGTTTTATTCTTGTGGAAATGCACCTTTAGTAGATTTAAGAAGATCATGTGATTTATTAAGTAACAGTTTATTTTATGTGCTCTCTATTTGCATTAATAATATGACAATGAGGTTCCATATTTGAAGAGTAAACTAGATGTGAATAAATGGATATAATATGATGACAATGAGGATGACAGTGGGATTGAAAACCAGTGATTGAAAAAGGCGCTCGGGCGCTCGCTTAGGCGCTCGGGCGCTCGGGCGAGGCGAGGCGAGGCCCGAGCGTCTTGCTAATCTCCCAGGCGGCGCGCTTCAAACAGGCGCCGCCTGGGCGCTCGCCCGAGCCCAGGCGCTGGGCGCTCGCCCGAGCCCAGGCGCTGGGCGCTTCGGGCGAGCGCCTGGGTAAACCAAGGCGACCGAACCAGGATTTTAGGTCTGGTTCGGTCCTGGTTCGGTTGGTTAGTTGGTTCAATCGAACCAACTAAACCGATATAACCCTTACCCAACCCTAACCCGCTGCCGCTGCCACTCCCAATCCCGATCCCGATCCCGATCTCGCTGCTCGCCGCTGTTGCTGCTCGTAAACGCTGCCGTTGTCGCCGCTCGCCGCTGTCGCCGCTCGCAAACGTTGCCTCTGTCGCCGCTCGCGCCTCCCGCTGCTCGTCGCTCCTGTCGCCGCTCGTAAACGCTGCCTCTGTCGCCGCTCGCGCCTCCCGCTACTCGCCGCTGCTCGCAAACGTTGTAGCTGTCGCCGCTCGCGCCTCCCGCTGCTTGTCGCTCCCGCTCCCTTTCTCGCTGCCGCTGCTGCTGCCGCTACCGTTGCTCGCCGCTGCCATTGTCGCTGTTGCCGCTCATCGCTGCCGTCGCTCGTCGCTGCTTCCTCGTTTCTCAGTCAACAGGTTGTTAATTGTTGCAATACACAAGGTAGAAATGCAATGTTTCAAACGGTTCTCACACTTTTTTTCCTCACCTTTTGTTTTATAGTTTTTGGACAAATTTCACTCGGTTAAATTTGGTAGTTGTAGGTTAAGGGGAGAGAGAGAGTGATAAATAGAAAAAAAGGGGAGAGAAAACGAGGGGAGAAGCGATGAAAACCATGATTTAATGAAACAATACAATTTTTTTTCGACAAAAATATTAGTGAAGTTTTCAAAACATACCAAGTATCGAAAGCTAAGTGGTCAATTAATTCCGTAAGAACAATTGTCCAAAAGTCCAACTCCACACACAATGGGTTGACATTGGAGGTGCAAGGATTCGTGAGTGTTAATTGAAGCTTTTGTTGTTAGTCGGGACCCATTAGAGTTCATGACAGGTTTTTTGATGATTCTGATACCAAGCTGATGCAAAACGGACTAGGAAGAAGTAGAGAGAAAGCAAGAGAGCAAGATAACAAGAGAGGATAGTGAGAGACCAGAAGAGAGAAGATGCAATTCTTTTCATTCAAATCTGAAGTGATTCATCTATTGAAAAGCTCAACTATTTGTAGGGGTTTAGGAGTCTTGGTATAATCAAGGAAGGCAATGATTTTCAAGAGTAATCTCGTAAGAAACTTGTATGCGCTTAATACAAAAGGAGTCCCTAGGTTATCACCTAGAAAGACCAAAGACCTTTTTATTTTCAACACAACTCTTAGATATTTTAGGCCAACTAATTGTTTGACTTTCTGTTAATTTCTTTGCCTTAAATAAGCTTTTCTGAAATCCTTTATAAAGCTAGATGGTTTTCCATTAATATGGAGAACAATTTCGATGAAGAGGAAATATAAATTGATATTGTGAAAATTTGTGATTAATTGGAAAGGGTAACTAATTTTTATTCTTACTGCAAAGATAGAAATATATTATGAAGTGGTGTCCAGTCATTTAAGGATAAGCTACTTGTGGTGAACTAAGTGACCAAGTCTTACCATCTAGATTGGTATGAAAAAAATGAATTTATTACGGTGAGCATAGTATTGCATGGATTCTGGCTCTCTGTGGTGGCCAAATTAATTATGACAATTTAAAGAAATGAGACACTTCAAAAAGATTGGCTGTATAATTTTCTGAAAATTTTTATGGAGGAATTCAGGAATTCCATAAGGTTCCATGTGATCTGGATGAAAAAGAGTTTGGGTCATTGAAACAACACATTATTCTTGGAAGATAGGTCCTTGAAACAGCTTTGGAATTTGAATGATGTAGAAAGATGAAGCAAATAATAAATTTGACAGGGAGAAAATCCACAAGTAATGATTTGGAAGAAGTCTAATAATGATGGAGGTACTTCTTGATAAGGAACCATTTTTAGTGAGGGTTCTTTGGTTCAAACCAGAAGATAGGATGGTGCTGAAGGGTTTTTTGGTAAGGTGTTCTCCATCTTGTAGTTCTCGTTGACTTAATGATTAATTAGTACATTATAGGGTTTATTTCTTTTGACAATTCCTGAGAATATCCATCTCTATTTGTAACTGTGTCTCTCACAAATTGCTACTTCAGTGCTTGATTTACGTAACCATGTTGTTTGGCATAGAACTTTGTTGTTACCGTGTAGTATCCTCAATTATGATTGACCTGCGACTCGTGTTTATCAGGTTTCACTGAAGTGCCTGTTGTGGTTCGTCTGGAGGGCACCAATGTAGATCAAGGAAAGAGAATTCTCAAGGTATTCACAGCCTAGTTTTTGCTACGTTTTCTCCCATCGTTTTTGTTTGTCTTTGCATACATTCACGTGATAAATAAAATTAACCCACAAGTCATTATTTATAGGAGAGTGGAATGACTTTGATCACAGCGGAAGACTTGGATGATGCAGCAGAAAAAGCAGTGAAAGCTGCTGCTCAATAGGTATACAACGACACGGCAGTCATCATGCCTGCTTATTTTTTTTTTAAAAAAACCCACTAATCCGATTGAGTTACTGCTTCTTCTGTTCAGTGAATTTCTCGCACAAAGATGAATTTTCTGAAATAAAATTATTTTGCTTCACTGAGCTGTGAGGACCTGACCAACAGCGCCATGTAATTCAGTGAGTGATGGCTCCTGATAATGTTCCTTTGACGGTTTTTGCTGTTTGCAATTTTTCTCTTTGCTGTGAAATAATCCATTTGCATTTCATCGCCAGGAAAGAAAGCTTCTACGTGATTGCACTCTTTGGCCACATATGGCCAAAACAAAATTATGTGGCAAGTCCCTCTTGACATCCTCTGTTGATACGCCCATGTTGCTCGGCGGAAAGGTGTTCGACGATATGCTCGACGTGATGTTGTCTCGTGGAAAAACTTCGATTACTGATGTGCATTGTTAGTCCGACTCAATAGGCATGCGTTTGATTCTGATGACTCTCCTTGGGAACAACTTGATCAATATTGATGCCAAGTTGCTAATACTTGTTTTCATTACCAGAATGATCCATATAATGAAATGTACGCATTGCCTTTTCACTTACAAGTGTTACTAAAATTCTTTCCTCGCTAACGACTGTTAAGATAGAGAATATTTGAAGGGAACAAACCTAAAACCTGCATTGCCAGAAAGTAGATTAAGCGAATTTTTTTAGATATTATATATATATATATATCTTAAATGGATTTATGTCAATAATTATTTAAAAGCGATTAATAGGATTTTTTTATGTTAAATGTCAAAGGGGGCATATATGTCACTTTAAAACTGCAAGGATGTATAAGTTAGTTTCTTTTTATTCCTATCGTTCTCGGGCCCACCCGGCTGATGGCCCACCTTAATTAAGGGTTAGCCATGTGGGGCATTCTTAATGGCAATCGCCCATAGATCAAATAGCTCAAGAACACATTAATCGGACGGCTCAGATCCATGATATCAATCGATCAAACAATGCTATAAATATGCGATCGCCATAATATTCCCCTCTCTTTTTTCTCTCTCCTCTCTCTCTCTCGGCTTTCCGAGGTCCTAAGGCCACCTCTTCCTCTTCCCTACTCGGTTATCGAGGGCGGCGAATTCTGCGATCCGAATTCGATCTCATTCCCGATAAAATCCTCGTACTTTCCTCCGATTTCGATGGGGCGCGGCCTCCTGAGCGACTGATTTCGAGGGCGATCTCGCTTCATGAAGCTCCGCAGCCGGAGACCAGGAGGATCCCACTGATCCTAGTCGATCTGAAGCTTCTTCAGGCTTTCAGCTTCCAATCTTGGGTTTCTTGGATCAATTCGACGGCTGGGTTAAGGGTTTGGATTCTTTGGTTCGGATAGGGAAGGGGAGGGAGGGAGAGGATCCGATTTGGGGACCTAGGGTTTGTCCACCTTGAATCTTGAATTGAAAGATTTAGTTTTTTGATTCTTTTTGTGAGGGGGACTTGGGGGCTAGGGTTTCTTGCATTCTTTTTGTCGGTTTTCCTCGTTTTGTTGAGGGAGAGGGCTTGGCTGGAATGGATTCGGAGACGGTGAGGTACGTGGCGTCGTTTGACCCGGAGCTTCTGCAGCTTCCGGAGCTGTCCCATTTGGCTCTTAAGGAGAGACCTAAAATGGCTGAAGAGCTGTATTTCCAGTGGCTTTCGTTGCCAGAAACGGGAAAATTGGTACGTATTCTTTCGTTATTTGTTTTGTGCCAGTCAATGAAAATGTTTCCCTTCGTTTCATCAGTAGGAAGTGGTGGAAACTTCATTTCTGCATAGCATCGTAGACGTTCTTGTTGTCGATGACGCTTTTGGAAGAACTTTAATTAGTCATCTATTCAGGACGGTCTCCTTGTTTCTGGAGATTGGTTAGCTTAATTGGCTTCATGGAGGATTTAGCCTTGATTCTGAAATTTATCTTATTAATTTCTTGTGGTGTTAGAAGGGGCATTTAAGTATTTTCTTTCGAAATAACTGCATTCTTTATTAAGTTTCATTATCTTTGTAGATACTCAATTTCTAAAATGGGACGGATCTCCTAAGCAGAAATGCAGAAAGGTCTATATATTTTCTTTGTTAGAATTATCTGGAATCAATTCTACAGTTTTTTGTTAACTGAAACTTTTCTGAAGACCTAGCTTTTCTAAACAACAAGCTAACTACATTCTGCCTGTGCATGGTGCTCTGTTGGTCCCGCTCCCTATAGACTCAGATTTGAAGTATAATTCATTATATAATCATATTTTGGTTTTGTTCTTCGTGATGGATGCTCTTAAAGGCAACATCATTTGAGTGGTGGTTAATTATGATACACAACATATCTCTTAAGGGCACTTAAAACTTATTTTCCTTCCATTTTAGTTTTGATTTGAATTTGTGGCTGTCTGTCATGGAAAAATGGCTTTCTTGTTTTATATTTTATGTTGTATCCTGTATTGGTATAACTCATTTCAGACGTGACATCAAGATATTATGTCTAGTAAAATTTTTATGCATCATAATTTCCTATTTATAAATTATAATTTAGATCATTTAGATTATACCCAAAGAAAGAAGAAGGTCTTGCTTGCCTCTCATGCAGCAGTGGCATATAAATCATTTTTATCTTATATTTTTATACAAGACTTCCACTTTGTCGATCGATGTCAGTTTTCTTTATAAGTTGTACTCTTAAAACATCTAGAGTGCAATATGTCCTAGGTTGAAATCCAGATATAAGGCCCAGTAATTATGCTTGCCCTGCCAATGTTTTTCTTTTTGATTTCAGGTTAAGTCATTGATTGAAGATGTGAAATCAGGTTCACCTTTAAATGCTGCTGGCAGCTCTAGTACATCGAATGCTGCCACTAACAGTTCACTGCCGTCCATGTTTCCTGCCGGCAGTGCACCTCCTCTCTCACCTAGAAGCACTTCTGGATCTCCCCGTTTTATGAAGCGTAGTTCAGGAGCTGGACCTTCACCATTTGGTTCTCCATTAAAGTTAGTGAGTGAACCTGTCAAAGAAGTTATACCTCAGGTATTTTAACTGCTGACCAATTTTTTGTTCTATTCAGACCAAAACATCTCCTCTAGGTGGCTAATGGGTTTCTGATTTAACTGACTGATGTCAACACAGTTCTATTTCCAAAATGGGCGTCCACCTCCAAAAGCAATGAAAGATCAATGCTTATCTAGAATTGATTATCTTTTCTTTGGTAACATGGATGGACTACAAATCCAAGGTGAATATGCACTAATGTTGCAAGACTTATAATCGTGTGTTATATTCCATATCAACTGGCTAAAGATTATTACTTTTTCCTTCTTAGAATTCAAAACAGTTACGAAGGAAATCTGCAAGTTGCCATCATTTCTTTCAAGTTCTCTTTTTAGAAAGATTGATGTGGAATGCACTGGAATGGTGACAAGGTATAGCTCATCAGAATCAAGATTTATAAAGCACACTGTTCTATGCTTTGCTCTTTAGGAGCTTGAGTTGTTCCATTTCATTGTTTAAACTTGTATTAGTTATTTAGTTGCATATATTTGTTTGATTTTCAGTTCCATTTTTTTGATCTTCAAGATAAAACTGCTGATTGTCCATTGATTATTTGTCTGAACTTGTCTTATCCCTTTCAAAGGCTTATTATATTTGTTGTTGCTCCTTAGTAGAGACAACTGACAACTTTCATCCACACAAACCCCATTTCTATTGATCTTTGTTTTCAACCATTGCTCCTCATCATGAGAGGCCTAATGTATCAAGTGTCCGACAACTAACATGGATTGGTTCATTCTCTTCATTGCCTACAATTACTACTATCTTAACTGAGTTTCTTTTAGAACCAGAGTCTGCCATTGATTTGATAACTTAATGTGATGTTGCCATTTAGTAAGCGTTAGTACTGCAGGTTTGTTGGGATATTACAGCTTTGTTGTTGTAGTAGTACTGCAGGCTGCAAATTGCAAATTTTAAGTCTATTAGATGGTCTTTTTTGGATGATGAGTCAGGTAATTTGTACACTCAACTTTTAGGTCAGCTAGAAGGTCTGTGTCAAACTTTCCATCTTCAGTGTATGGGGATAACTAGGCCTTCATATATTTATTAAATA
The DNA here is from genome assembly GCF_036884655.1 of Musa acuminata AAA Group. Taxonomy (NCBI): domain Eukaryota; kingdom Viridiplantae; phylum Streptophyta; class Magnoliopsida; order Zingiberales; family Musaceae; genus Musa; species Musa acuminata. The sequence goes on from NC_088359.1 coordinate 572,156, forward strand.
AAATTTTATATCTCTATACCCAGATGCCCTTACATCTGGAAATATACTTGCACATGCTACTTGCTAGCCATCATAAAAATATTCTAATATGGTGACTTTGTGTGTCTTGGCCCCATAGTAAGATTGCTTTTTCTGTGACTTGGGTGTAAGAACTTGAATTGCTAGTCGTATATGCAACTATGATGGCAATTCTTAATTTGATCCTAAACTCGGCTTGATGTGAGATGAAATTAGCAGGATCATTTGGACTCTATGGATTTAAACTATAAATCTTACTTATCTCAGTAGTCAACCTGACTGACCTGAATTGATCCCATGAATAATCAGGTTAAATTTGTCAAATATGTCATATTTAGTTATACTATGTTGATAAATTGCATCATTAATAGGTTAATTGGGTTCAAGGTGTCGAGTTAAATTGTGTAAGCAGGTCACACCGTTTCTAAGTTTGTTGATGGTTGTTATCCTTGTCCTTACCTGATTCAAATTGTTTATTGACTTATGTAGGTTAGATATGGCTACTTCTATTACAGATGGACTTGGATTTGATTTTAGATTTTTGTTACGAGGAAGGTGATGGCAAACCACCTTGGACATTTCTCAGAACTTTTAGCCTCATGCACTAGGCCACCATTAATATGACTTGGACCATAGATAGGAAAGTTTTAAAGTGTTTGGTTTTGGCCTTTCGAAGTTATGGGTTTTTAGTGATATATATTTGAGGGCTGGACCTTGTGAAAACAGAGCTAGAAAAGATTTGGTGAATGTTAGTGATTTAAAAAGCGCCAGACGCCAAAAGGCGCCAAGGTCCAAAAACGCCCGAGGCGCTAAGCACTCGTCTAGGCGCTCGCCCGAGCGAAGCGAGACGCTAAAATATAAAAATATATAATATAATTAATATAATTATTTAAATAAAAAATATGCTATTAAATTAAGAAAATCGAGTACAAAATCACAATGTCATATTAATAAAAAGTCTCAAAAATCAAAACAAAAAATTTTACATCAAATCTATTGAGTTGCTCTGTACACTTGCCATTTATTCTGAAACCTAACAATAATTTTAAATAAATAAAAATTAATAGTATTAAAATTAAAATAATATATTATTAATCTAATAAATAAAAATACTATTATTAGTATACAGTTAGTAGTATACTGTCAACAGTATAGTGAGAAGAGTGTGAGAAGACCGAGGCTGCTAAGGCAACGACAGCGGTAGCGGGAGCGGCGAGCGATAGCGGGAGTGGGAGTGGGAGTGGGAGCGGGAGCTGCGAGCGACGAGCGACGACAACAGCGATGAGCGACGATTGTGGTAGCGGCGAGTAGTGACAATGGCAACGGCAGCGGCAGCAGAGAGCAATGACAACGGAGAAGAAATCTCAACGGCAAAATCGCGAGTGTTAGGGTTGGGGAAGTCGGGAAAATCGTGAGAGGGAGCCTATTGGTGATTTAGATGGTTTGATTGAACCAACTAAAGCACCGGAGACCGAACCAGACGTAAAACACTGGTTCGGTCGCCTGGTTTAACCCGGGCGCTCGCCCGAAGCGCCCGGTGCCTGGGCTCGGGCGAGCGCCTCGTTGAAGCGCAACACTTGGACATGAAGCGAGGCGCTCGGGCCTCGCCTCGCCTCGCCCGAGCGCCTAGGCGAGCGCCCAAGCGCTTATTGAAATCACTGGTGAATGTATCTTTTAAACCTTAGTTTCTTGGAACAAAGTGCATTCATTGTCATGGTGCATTTGCATGTGTGAGTTTAGGTACACCAGTTTGCTTGACATGCAGTACATTTGAAGCTTTTTCTTGAGTAACTTAATATCGTCTGCGACATATACAAGATTGCTTTTTGTTGGTTGGTCACTGGTCAAGTCACCTTATGCTTTGTGTGATACCAAAGACAGGCAACAACATGGTTATTTTTTATGTAATTAGATAATTCCACTGGGCTCATCCCTCTTTGATTATAGCCATTTATTTCATTTCTATTTTCTTGCTTCTACATCATGTAGGTTCATTAGTTATTTAGAAAAAGGCTTAGCCATTTACTTATTGTGTTTGTCTTATCTCATTGGAGGTACTCCTCGCACAACTTTGATTAGTTGGTCATTTCTGATACTATATTAGGGATGCATTTATCGTTTATTGGGTCAATGGCAACATGATGACAAAGGATATAGCTACACAAATATTTACAATTTTGAAGCAAGCAGATCGCAAGTACCTCACTCAGGTTTGTCTTCTTTATCTTTTCCAAAGCACTTAAAAAAACTATTTCTTAGGGAGTTGTTCGCACAGTTATTATAGTCACTGAAGTATAAGGTCAATGGTGCATTAATTATGGAACAGTGTTATTTCTTCAAGTACTGATATTAGGATTTCAATACTCTTATATTGAATTGTATGTTTCTATTTACTCTAAATTTCTGTAGGAGGACTTTAAACCAGTCCTGCGCGAACTTCTGGCAACCCATCCGGGTTTGGAGTTCCTACAGGGGACACCTGAATTTCAGGAAAGATATGGTGAGTTCTTACTAATGACAAATAAATCTATGCTATTAAGTATCTTGTTATGTTTGACATTGGATAAGTTGGTTGGCTGATATACCATGATGTTAGTTTCACAAATTATATACTTGTATATGTATGACACGCTGTTTGTAGCAGATAAATAGTTCAAATGCCAAATGGTCATTGTTCTATTATGGTACTCTGAATGGTTAAACAAAAAATTGATTTGTTTATTACTGTGTGTTGCTGTGTTGTAATCTGAAAGAAAACCAAAAAGACAGTCTGTTTGAATATCTCTTGTAATGACAAAGATCTCCTCTCGAAGTGATACTTATATGCATTTTGAAAATACATGGTCTTGTTGATTGTATTCAAATGGCATCCATCATTTGACCGTATTGGTTTATGCTTGAAATATGCCTGTTTTTGTGATATTTAAGTTGCCACGTGCCAGTAATATGCATAAATTAATGGATTACTTTCTATAAGTTTCAATTGTTGAGGACAATCTTTCACATTTTGACCTTTCCCTTACATAATGCTCATATCCTTCATTGATGCATTCCTTAAATGTGTGTCTGGAGTTATTTTTTTAAAGGCCCAGTGTCTAGAGGGCAGATCTCAATAATTTTGTACATCTTCTACTAGTATTGTCTTCATTACTGATTGTGAGATCTATGTGATGCAAAAACTTGTTCTGAAATGATAGATGTTTTGTTTTTTGACAAAAAAGAGAGAGAAGATTAGTCAATTGAACATTCTTCCTTAAAGGTATGCACTTAAGCTTTGCACTCGGGCTTCAAGAGACTTTGTAGCAAGGATTTAAATGTCAAATAAAATAAAAATTTAAAATGAATAGTATCGTACCAGCAATGAGTGATTGATATATGTTTTGACAACAATAGTATTTAGTAGTTATTCTTTTTTGTAGTGTTCTGGATTTATCAATATAATGTGCTTATGTGATGTACGACATAGTTATCAACATGTGACAAAAGTATGACTTCTTGTGAGTAAAACAAGAATGTGGTTTTTATTGACGAGGCTAACCTTTAAAAAAGTCTAGTGTAACCACTTAATAACTTGTAGAGGTCTGTAATATTCTTTATGAATTGTTTAAGCATCAAATAATTAATACCTACTTGTTAAGGTAGCAAAATTAGAGGGATTGGGTGACAATGATTCCTTGGCCAACATGGCTTGGAATTGGAGCTCACTATGCAGGGAATGCATCAAAGAGTCCCTATGTTCTTAATGGACAAAACAAGGGGTATACTTTTCATCAACTCTAAATGCTTCTCTGACTTGATGAGCTACACCTATCATGTGATGTATAGAGCATAATCTTCTCTTGGAAGCCTGACATACTAGACAACATATGTTTTCTTTCTTCATAGCTGTCCAATACAATTTGAATGAGACTGTAGGAAGGCATGCACTTGATAGTCTATCCAGTTAATGAATCTTATAGTTAAAATATTTGAAAGAACTATTAATTGTGATTAGAAAGAACAGGAAGATGTTCTTCTGGCTTTTTAGAGTTAAGGAACACTAGGACACACCAAAAAGCCTTTGAATGAACCAACAGGCTTTCTTCTCTGATTGAACTGCATGTGCAAGGTGATGATAAAATATGAAAGGAGGTGACAGAGAAGAGAGATGAGTTATCAGTTACCTAATCTGCACAACATCGATGACAATATCAGTCTTCAATGTATGGTCCTTGGCAGTAAAATTGTATAGTTGAGTGGATTCCTATTTTATTTTGCTGAAATAATTTCTTTTTAGACCTATTCTATTGTGTGTATAATTTAAATACTTAAGATTTAGTTTCTATTGTATGTTTAGCTGCTGTAGTTATCATTTTAAAATCAGCAAGATATTTACACTTCAGCAAATTATCATTTACTGTCTACGTGTGAAGAAAAAGCTGTGAGAATTCTACTACTTTTGGCTTTATGTTTCTATATATGGGATATCATGTAGTTTCTTGGCACATGTTGTGTTGATGGCAGGTCAAACTCATCCTGTTTATGATTCTCATCACATCTTATAATCATCATGCTCATCAAACACCTTTTCTTTCATATCACGATTCAGTTGTCTTAGGCTGTTACTCATGTATTTTATTGATAATTCCACCTTGTGTTGCATATTCAAGGTTGATAATTACAAACAGTAGTTGTCATCTAATACCGTGTGTTCTATGACATTTTAAAATGTTTTAATCATATTTGGTTTTCAAACTTCCTGAACGCCATGAAAGCATCTCTTTCTAATTCATTTGATAATGGAACATTTTTGCCAGCTGAAACTGTCATATACAGAATTTTTTACTATATGAATAGATCTGGAAATGGTCAACTTACCCTCAGAGAACTGAAACATGGAGATTTAATTGCTGCAATGCAACATGCTGAAGAAGAAGAAGATATTAACAAAGTTTTGAGGTGACATTTTGCTGATGTGCTTCTTATATATGTCTTGTAGATCTGTTTGATATGATTTGCAAGTTTACATAATATTGTATTATAAATGCCTGTAGGTGCTATTATATTTTCAATTTCTATTATGCATCTAGCAAATGATGGTATCTGACAATGTCCAATCTTAGTTGGTGTAGGGCTTAATGTGAAAATGTCTGTAATGGAATCCTTTGTTCTGGCATGTTCATTAAGACTAGACTTGATGATTTTGAGATTTGTTCAAAATAGTAGTGCTTATGGAGAACCTTCTTGTATTATTGGTACATACGAAGGCTTAAAATTTTATCGAAACTTTCAAGCTAAAACTAGCTCTTAGGAGAAAGATCAGTTTTGGTCAATACAGATATGAAAACTACTGGTTTTGCATGTTGAAAATTCCATTAGTTTCAGTATATTTAAATAGCATAGACAATTCGTGATAGAAGTTAAATAATAAACTGAATGCTAAACCTTATATATTTCTTTTAAATTGGAATCTGAGGAGTTGGTCAACCAAAGCGAAAATCACATTTTTGAACTCATTGCATTTTTGTCTCCCTTGTTTTTACATTGCTGCATCACATGGTAATGGCTATGAGGTCGAGCTTTGGTACATCGACAATGTTGTCCCTTCTGGTGACCAAGGTTTTAGTCACGAAAACAACCTTCCTAGTTACAGGGGTAAGGTTGCATATATTGTGACTTCGTATTGATGAGAGCCTCACACACCAGGTTTACCCTTTTCCTGATGGTAATTGCGAACTGATTATGATAATTCTTAAATATGCAGTTGCATTCCAGCTCATTTATACTATTATGTTTGAAATTATTTTATACGTTATATGCCAGCCTGATATTCTTTGATTGTTGGTCTTGGTAATTAGTGCCACCAATTATGAACCATTGGTATTTAATAATAATTGTTTCACAAATTTGTACATTGTGTAAGTAATTAGGATCATTTTACAGTGGAGAATAGCATTGTTCTGATAGTGTTTATACCTGCAGGTACTTTTCGTACGAGCACTTCTATGTGATATACTGTAAGTTTTGGGAGCTTGATACAGATCATGATTTCTTGATTGATAAAGAGAACCTAATCAGATATGGAAACCATGCGCTAACCTATAGAATTGTTGAAAGGATCTTTTCACAGGTTTGCATCAATCTGTTGTTTCAAAATACTGGGAGTCTAGCATAACATGTGATAGTCAAGAGTTGTACAAACGATCATTGTTGTTGGATTTTGTTCGTGATGTTTAATGTGTTTTAATTGCCATCTAGGTTCCCAGAAAATTTAAAAGCAAGGCTGACGGGAAGATGGGGTATGAAGATTTTGTGTATTTTATACTAGCAGAGGAGGATAAATCAGCTGAGCCTAGCCTTGAGTATTGGTAATAGCGACAATTCTGTGCAAACTTTTGATGATAATAAATCTTTAGATTTCATATGCATGATTTTTATGATTATATTATCTGATTAAACATAATTTCTTCCACCTTGGCTTTACTTCCTTGGAAGATTTTTTTTAGTGACATAATGGATCTGGTTAATAATTCTAGGTCTTCTGATCATTATGACATGTTGTCAATTTGTAACAGTTTGACAACTTGGTTATACAATAACATGAAGATCCGCTACACATTATAGATCACCATGAGTCATAAGATAAAACTGTATTTAGTCAAAACTTTTGTTTATCGATATTTCTCTAATAAGCTTCTTTAACTCACTAAACTGGCTCTCCTTGTGTTATTTAAGTCGTGGGTATGTTATTGATGTACATGCCCATGCTGACCATGAATCAGTGAGAATTTCCTACTAGAAACAAATTGAGGAAAGAAATATTGGCACGCCTCCAATCCCATGTAAGAGTGTATTTTGGTCTTGGTTCTTATCATATGTTGATGATTAAGAACTTTTGACAGACATACAGACATTTTCTTATCCGAGCATTTGTCCAGATCATGCGATAGTGAAGATTTCCTACTAAGAGAAGAAACATTGGGGAAAGAATATTGGATTGCCTCGAAAGCTCTTGTTAGGTTGTATTTTGGTCTAGGCTCTTCTCATATGTTGATGACTGAGCACTCATGTTTAACTGACAAACATTTTGAGGTGTTGTAATGTCTTATACCAGATGGATAACCAATTTCCCAATGTTTTGGTCTGACATATATAGCCTGCCACTACGTCTATATAATTTTTTGTTGAAGAAGTCATTTATTTGGTTAGGAGATAATTATTAATTGATCATCTCAACATCCTTTTTTGTGTATGCTTCTCATGCTGGCACCAAGGAACAATCCATAACTTAACTGTCAACCAAATTAAATCTTATTCATCTTTGTTGCTAAATTTTTATATTTGTTTCAGTTTTTCCCAACATGACAGTTATTATCTGTTATCAAGAGAAGAGTTACTAATATCCTAAACCCATTAAATATGTGACCATTTTATGATAATATCATAAGACCACATTTTTTCTCTCTTCAGGTTCATGTCTCCTTGTTGGATACTTGGCTATGGACATTCATTTAAGTGACAATTTACCTTGTAGTGGAACTTCTTCATATTCATATTACTAGAGTCATACATGATTTGCTATTAAGTATTTTGCTCGATTGTGACTTATTTACAAACATGATAGCCCACTGGTTAAAAGATCACCTTAGTGCACATGTCACATTGCAGGCAGCCCTAGGCGTGTAAATGTAGGTGTAATGGCATACCCTTGAATGTCAATTTCTTGGTTAATTTTTCTACATTATTTTGGAGATTATACTCTGGCCTCCTTTTTAACAATTCATGGTGGTTTGATGGCAAACAGTAGCTGGCATTACTGCACCTCTATTGTTGTTCCATGTGAATGATGAATTAGAAGAATTCTGAGTGTTACATTAATTTGTTTGGTTAGTCTTTGGTTGGAACTGTTCTCCCTTTCTCGTTTTAATATTTATTATGAATATACTGATTTTCAGGTTCAAGTGTATAGATTTGGATGGTAATGGAATTTTAACTGCCAACGAGATGCAGTTTTTCTATGAGGAACAGTTGCATCGTATGGAATGTATGGCACAAGAACCTGTACTCTTTGAGGACATATTATGCCAGATGATTGATATGATTGGTCCAGAGGTGACCAACTCTCCCAACTTGTAGGATAGGATGAGATTGGGAAAAATTTTAAAATTGGCAATTTTTTCTTGCAGAATGAAAGCTACTTTACACTGCATGACTTGAAAGGCGGCAAACTTTCAGGAAATATTTTTAACATCCTCTTTAATCTCAACAAATTCATGGCATTTGAAACACGTGATCCATTTCTAATTCGACAGGTCAGTGAATCTCTCTGCTTTGTCAGCAACAGTAACTTCCTTGAACGCAAGGAACATGCTTCATCAGTCTAATGTAACTTGTTCTGCTTGTAATTGTTCATGTAGGAACGTGAAAATCCAACTTTGACTGAGTGGGATCGTTTTGCACATAGAGAATATATTAGGCTGTCTATGGAGGAAGATGGTGAAGATGCCTCCAATGGAAGCGGAGACATATGGGATGAATCACTCGAGGCTCCCTTTTAATACAATCTATGGTTCATTGCCAAAAATAAAAGAAAAGATTATTTATGGTGAGCAGCTCATTCTTTTGTTGATTTTTCATTTTTTGGGGTGCCATGATATTCTAATTTTTTAATTGTTCCATTTGTATGGTGCAACTTTTATCCAAGAAAGGCATTAGTTGCAGTCGCTAGCAGGAAGAAATTAGTGCTACAGTCAACTATAAATTTCAATTAATTACTGAGAAAGATTTTAATGGAATATTTGAAATTTATTAAATTTGAATCATGAATTGTTCATATACCTACTCGTATAAAATAATTCCATGGCATCATCTTCTGATTTCATTTTCTTGTTAAGTCTTTTAATGCTGAAACAGGAGAATTAACTAAATATGAAAAATTAGTATGATGGCCAGGCATGCAATTTTTTTTGGGAGAAAGAATTCCTGAGCAAAATAATGTCATATTATCTCATTTTTGGAGTTAGATTATGAACTGTTACTATCTCTTTGATGTGTGTGAATTGATCAGAATAATTGATTAGGATGGTATCACATAATACTGTACTTACCCAGTCTTATCCAAAAGTTGATATTGTTGCAAAAATATCCATTTAAAACAGAAAAAGTGGATTATCTCCATTTTCTACTCTCATTAGTGTTGAGACTCGTTTGTTCCTATCCTGTAGGTTAGTTCTATGTTCCAGAAGAGTTGAGCTTAATCTGCTGAATTGTAGGTACAAAACATTTTCTTTCATCAACAGTAGCTTACATGTATGTATACACATCAGCATTTCTTTTTTTTATTTAATCTGATTGCTTATTTAGTTTGAGCTCTTTGTCATTTTCATCTTTAGGGGCCTGACAGAAGCATTTGATGATATTCTGGACGCTTCCCAGAAGCTGACTTGCTTGGAGCATCTATACAGATTGTATCAGATAAAGGCTTGCATCAGACAGATATTCCTCTGGTGGAAATTTGGAGAAGCATGCCCAAATTTTAGCTTCTACAATTTCATCAGGAAGGTTTAGTTGTAAATGTATGTTTTCATGACTTGCAAAGGTTTTTTTGCTTTCATGGTGATTGAAAGCTAGTAGGTGGGCATTCTGGGAGTGTGTTGCTCAAATCCGGTAATGCCTAGTACATAAGGTGAGACATTTGTTTGCTTCAAAGAAGAAAAATCCAATTTTCCTGTTGATCACATCATTGTAGATGGGGTACCTACCAATCTAAGGATATGATTTTCCATTATCCATTTCTTTCCTCTAATTTATTTTTGTTCCTACAATTCTTTGGGAGTACAATAGCAGTTTTATTGGTATTTCTCTCCTCGCATGAGTGTGTTTCCCCAGATGGTATTATGGCATGTTTGTTGCTATATATGAGACTTACCAATCATGAAAAATAGCAATTCTCAAGTTGGTAAGGACTTCATATTGTTGGAAGAAATGAACCATTTACTATTAGGATTACTCAAAAAAAGAGCAACATCAACCATTTACTTAGCTTTGGATAGCAGAATAAATAAGGAGAAAGTTAATCATCATGATAAATCTATCTATTAGGATTACTCCCAACCTTCCACATATTTATTAGTTAATATGTTGAATCAAAGCTTGACATATTATTTGTTAAGACAAATTAGGTTCGTCTCATCCTCAGAGTTGAGGCAAGACAAAGAGGCTTTCAGCTCCGTAAGATTCCTTAATCTTTTGATCGGAAAATATTCTCAATATTTCTTAGGACATTCCAATTCTACCATGAAAGGACACCTCTAAGTCTAATAAATTACTAGAAACAATAGTAAGAGGAGAAGAGTCAACAACATGATCCACCTGCTTAGATGTAAACCAAAAATCAAAATAATCTCTTTTGATCCGGTTTTCAGATTAGATGTAAACCAAAAAACAAAAAAAAGTACGATCCACTGCATGAGACTTTTACCATATGGAAGGTTAATGTGTGTCCATTGAATTGATTTATATTATTGTTGTAAGGCATCATAGAAAGAAGATCGAAAGGCATCATAGTACAGTCCATCGAATTGATTTATATTATTGTTGTAAAGCTACAGTATGATGTGGGTCCAAAGATGCCAATCTTGTTTCTTCAAAGCAAAAGCAAAAACAATGTAAATTCCCAGTCTCACTCCATCTCTCCCACCACAGAGAGGCCAATATGATCACTTACTTTATTTTACTTTACTGGGTTTGACATAGACACTGCTTTCCAAATCCTCAAGAATGTATTTTATTAGTCCAAAAATAACATGTGTAATCTAAATCAGAAAACTTTTGCCACCATTAATGTCACAGTTCTTGAAGGGTTTTAGCATGTAGCTTTCAGTATCTAACTAGTTCATTTTTTCCTTGTAAGTGATATCCAGATTAATGCCTTGTGATATCTAAGTAGTTAACTTTTTGCATTCACTCCCCCACACTGCCCAAGCTAGAGATTGATGCCTTGTGATGTTCATGACCAGCTTGTCAATGAAGACAACATGACAAGTTTCTCTAACTTTGGCAGAAAAGTTCATTCAATGCCTGCACCACAATCATTAATTGCCATACCAAATCATACATTCCCACCCACATTTTGACTTGAAGAATACCTTTTAAAACTTTATTGTTCTTCTTCTTCTTCTTCTTCTTCTTATTTTGATTACAGAACATATAGTTCTTTATCTTCCTAAAAGAAGAAACATGAGAGTTTTAATCTCCTCTGAGATTGCATGGATTTGTTTTCTGTGAAGGAAAATTATGCAGTAGGATGATGTTAAAAAGAAGCAACAAAAAAGGGATAAACTTTCCTCTTATCAAGTTTGTATCCACCGGAAGAACCCAGAAATGCCCTTCTACTTCAGGGGCTCACGTGGACCCCACGTTTCCTTCTACTCCATTTCACTCAAAGCCTTCCTTCGCTTCTGAGCCACCATACCATCTCTCTCTGTCTCTCTCTCTCTTACTCACTCACTCACTCACTCTCATTCATATTCCACCATTATTTTGACTACAGCACTCTGCTTTTTATTCTGTTCCACCAATTCCCCGGTTGTCCTGTCCGAATCCAAAGCCTCGCTCTCTCTCCTCAACTTCGTCCCCCACACCTTCTCTCTTAAATTGTTAGCTTTGTTTGTTTCTTCCCCAAGGCCAAATTCACTTCATCTGCATCACTTCTCTTTACCTCTGTTCTTTGGGTTGTGTGCATTGATACCCTAGTTTGCTGCCATTGTTCTCAAGCTCTTCTTTTGTGAGCCTACAGTCGTCCTCTTTCTCCTCCTCCTCCTCCTCCTCAGCCTCCTCTCTACTCTCTATCTAATTTATACCTTTGGTTTCTGCTTATTCCTGCAGTCGGCATTAAAAGATCCAGTTTAGAGGAATCTAGTAGCATTCTCCGTCGCCGTTTGCTTATTGCTCTTTCCTTGAATTTCTTTGTTGGTTTAGGCTTTTGCTTTTGCTCCTCCGTGAATCTAAATTCAGGCAAAAGGGCGTCGCTTTTCATAGCAAGAACCTACCTATGACAGAGATCTGATCGATCGTGAGCCAAAGAGGGAGATTGAAGGCAGATAGTGGAGAGAGGAGAGGTGGGGAGGGAGGGAAAGGATCGAAGATTTAGTCTTTCGTGGAACATCTTTGCTTCCGCGTGCAATGAGGCTGGACGCTCGGCTAGACTCGGCGGTGTTCCAGCTAACGCCTACTCGGACCAGGTAAAATGCCAGATCCTTTCCTCGGCCACTGTTTCTTGTAAAGGTTCGAGCAAGGGCGGATGGAACGAGACCGAGAAGTTGCCAGATCGGCCAAAGTTCGGATCTTGGAAGATTTTTTGATGGTATACTGTGCAATGTGGGAAGAGCCGGTCGGTGAGTTGACAAGATCTCGTAGAGTCTGAACTGGAGAGCTTCATAGATTTCTGTACTCATTGGAAGTGGATTTGGAGGACATGAATCCATTCAAAATTCTGGTGGATTCCTTCGTTACAACGTGGTTACAGTTCATGCTTTACTGCTCAGTTGATGTGAAGATAAGAATTGAACTGAGACTTCTAGTTTAGTTGGTGATATCATTTGAATTGATATGAATCCATCTCCGTTTCTATCACCTCTTTAGATCATTGCTCACAGAATATAGTGCACGATAAAATTGATTTCTGGTTCTTGGTTTGTTTCACAACCCTGGATATGGATGATGATCCTTAAGGTTTAGGCTTGAATAACTTATAAGTAGATGGTTTTGGGTATGCTTGTTTATTATGGACTTGTGCTTTCCTTTTTAACAGGTGCGATCTGGTCATTATAGCAAATGGTAAGACAGAGAAGATTGCAACTGGCTTGTTGAATCCTTTTCTTGCCCATTTGAAAGCTGCACAGGATCAGATTGACAAGGGTGGCTATTCCATAGTTCTTAAACCAGACCTGGAAAGTGATGCAGCATGGTTCACCAAGGGCACCATGGAGAGGTAAACCAAAGCTCTCTCAAGTGTGCAATCATTGTCAGAGTAATTGCTTCTCTTCAAACATGACCTGTCTGCCTTCTCCATTATCAAGCTGCATTTCATCTTCTTGGAGAAACTTGAGCATGTGGAAATATTTACATACATGAACTCAACATCTAATTCTGACACCAACAGGTTTGTTCGTTTCGTGAGCACGCCTGAGGTTCTAGAGCGTGTGTCAATGATAGAGTCTGAGATCTTGCAGATTGAGAATGCAATTGCCATTCAGGGCAATGATAATCTTGGCCTGAGCACTGTATGTATCCATTTGTCTCATTTCTGTGTTGTTTGTAAAGTTCAAATGACATTTTTTTTATGCCATTTGCAGGTGGAAGGTCACCAAATGAAGTCATCAGGTTCCACAGAAGGTACTTTAGACTAACCTATTTCATTCATCTAGCTAGTTCTGTTACTCCTCAAGAAAAGAAAAAGAAAGAAAGTGGAAGGGATTTTCAATTATTTCTGTTGCATGTGTAACATCAATTTTCTAATTTCAAGGGTGTGTTTGATATTGTCCAAAGGGCTAAAAAATTGTAGTCTTCATCAAGTTTCCATCATATCTTTATAATAGTCTCCACAACATGGGTTGATTAACCATAAATTGTTTATTATATCTTTATAATAGTTTCCTTCTAGTAGTGAACCTTTTGTCAACCATAAATTGTATGTTCACATCATCAAAGAAGACTTATTTGACATGATCAACATTTTTCACAAGTAACAAAATATACTGTAATGGCTTTTCATCAGGATCAGATCACCTCCTAACCTCCATATGGAAGCTGGTCATGCTCCTCCAATGAATATTGGAAATCTTGATGAGGAGGGGTTCATACATCTTATATGCTAGTAGCCTCTATAATCGAAACTCTCAAGGATTGTTTATAATTGGCTTCATCAACCATTTATGGCATGGACTCATCACATTTTCATGTTGATTTTAGATTCTGTTCCACTGGTGCTCTTGAAAATTTTGACCTTGGTACAGTTGCTTGCTCATGGCAGGTATGAAGACCTCAGTTGATCCTAACACAGAAAAGGCAATAATTCTTTATAAGGTATCGATTTTATGCAGACATCTCACACACACATACATATTTATTGTTTACATTTACATAGTTTAGAAACTTTTATGATATACCAATATGACACAGTACTGAGTGACATTTTCATGTCAAATGTTGAGAAAGAACCTAATACAGCTCAGATATGATATTAAAAAATGCTTGATTTATCACAAGATCAACACTATATATATACGAGATAAATAATCATTTGTAAAATCAAATATTTTGAGAAATCATTTAATATGTATATTGGAAGGATCATACATGCATTGATGTCTAGCACTAATTCGATACCGATACAGCAAGAGATTCATGGTAACCTGGTCTCATAGACACACCTATGCATACACCTATACCTAACTATAAATCCGGTACCTGTCTATCAGACATTGTTATAAGTGTGGTTTCTCTTGTTATGGCAGCCTGGTTCACAATCAAATCCCCCAGATTCAAATGGATCCTCCACACAGGAGGCAAACTCAAGGTATCTGAAGCTTAACACGTCCTTGGTTTATTTTCTTTGCTGTTTGCTCCTTCAGCATACAAGAATAGTTGTAAGAATGTTCTACCAAAAATGCAAGGTAAATTGTGTTGTCTTTTCCATTCAATATTTTAAAAGCACTAGTTAATTACAAGATAATGAAAAAAGGCAACACCTACATTCTTTTAGATTCTCGTAGTTTACATGAGTGCAATGGTAATCAAAGAATTGATCTCTGGCTTCTGTGGATGCATATGTTATCTTTTCATCTTAATTATATTACATAATTATTTTAAGTAATGAAATTGTTCCTGTATCTTATGCACAAATGCTTTTTGTGCAGAGTTCAGCTTTTAAGAGTGCTCGAAACCCGTAAAATGGTACTGCAGAAAGAACAGGGAATGGCCTTTGCACGTGCTGCAGCAGCTGGGTTTGACGTGAGTAATATGGAACATTTGATACCATTTGCTGAAAGCTTTGGTGCCTCACGCTTAAAGTAAGTTTTTCTTTTTTTCGAGCAATACATTCTTAAATATTGCACGCTCCAGTTATATTGATTTACAGGCTACCAGGTTGAGACATAGAATCAACTAATAATGACAGTGGGAGATCTCGAATAACATTTAAAGTCTGAAAGTGGCTGATGCATTTTGATGCAGGAACGAAGAATAATAAGAAAGCTCATTCTAGTTATACTAATTTCCAAGTTAATAGGTCATATGATATAGAATAGTTCAGGAATTACAAAGGATACATATATGAAGTTAGAATCTGAAAGAACCATGTGCATTAAATGAGGGAAGAATATTGTGAAGTCATGATACATCTGAAAAAAAATGGACATACATTCTGAAATTTATTATTGTCAAAAGGCTAAGACATATTTGATATGTTGCCAAGTGATCATTGTTTGATATATTGCCTTCATCTTAGATTCATCCTCAATAGTTTTCTCTTTTGCCCGCCTTATAAAACAGGAAAGCTTGCTTTCAATTTATGGAGCTATGGAAGAAAAAGCATGAGACTGGACAATGGCTTGAAGTTGAGGCTGCAGTAGCAATGTCAACACGGTCTGAATTTTCTGCTTTGAATGGCTCGGGCATCATATTTGCTGCAGATTATATGATACAAAAGGATCATGTGGATGCACGATCCATCTCTGGTGGTGATATGATCACAGAGAACGATGGAAAACCCGGTATATTCTCTGAACTCGCAGGCTGAGATCATTCTGAAGCTACCATAATTTCATTTAGAAATTGACAGATAATGAAAAACACCTTAATTCAGATTCATTCTAGCAGAGAGATTGTTTAACCATCCCCATTCTACCATAACCCTAGGTAATCTTGGAAACAGCCTTTCCAAATATAGAGGTAAGGTGGCATACATTGATCTCCACAGGGCCTACATCAGCAGGAGCATTATGCACTGGGTTGCCCATTTCTAATATTTTGTCTAAGAAATCCAAACTACTCGATGCATTAAAGTTTTCCAGTTCTACAATTTGATGTATTGTTAAGTGCAATCATCCCTACCATCTAGTTTTCGACATTACAGTTTCTCATTTCTTGTGGATGATAAAGCCAAATTTTATTCTGTTTGGTTGGCATATCATCCTGATCGAAGTTTCCTATGAAATACTTCCATTTATAGAATACTTCTTTTAAGGCAGATCAGTCAAGTTGCATGAATTCTCAAGCACAAGCATGTATTAAGACAACTAGTAGATACATGTGCAAATTCCACATGCATTTCCTTTCTAGCTTGACATCGAATTATATATATATATATATATATATATATATATATATATATATATATATAGCTTGACATATCATTTATCTTGGATGCATTTGTTTCTTCTCAGATAAACAGATCCCTTCAGATCAAAAGGTGCCCTTGGGACACCTCCACGAGTATTTTCAAGGTCAATTTCAACATCCCACTTATCCACAATGCCCTATGCATTCTCCACCAGGTCATATTTTTCAACCTTATTCAACGCAAGGAATGCCTTATTATCAGAACCATCAAGGGAGTGTCCCATGTTTTTATGCCCCATATCCTCCAACGGATGATCCTAGATTCAACAGTTCTCACAGAAAGGTACCAAAAAGGCAGTCAATGGATAATAAAGATGTTCAATCTGAGACAGGATCACAGGATGACACTGACCAAGATACATCAGATCTCGAGAAAGAAGGTTCTCATGGTCATAAATCTCATAGAAGAATTGGTCAGGCAGGAAAGAAAAAGTCTGGTGTAGTCGCCATTCGGAACATAAATTACATTTTGTCTAAGAAGCTTGGTGCAGGAGAATTCGAAAGTGAATCACAGTCTGCCTCTGAACCTGAAGCTGTAGAACAAAGTAAAGAAGTGCATTCTGATATGCGAGAAAGCAAGCACAAGCACAAGCACTCTTCAAGGACTTCAAAGGAGGAGGAGGGTCGAACAAAATCAGAAGAAAATTCTGATCCTTATGACAATGATAATGCTGTATATAGAGAAGAGCAAGATTCTGGAAATTGGCAAGCATTTCAGAATTTCTTACTAAGAGCTGAAGAGAAGTCAAGAACAGCTGATGAAGATATGCTCATGGGAGGAAAAGGGCCTTCATCAAAGAGGAAACAGGGTAAAGGTGAAGCTGATCCTATTGTTTCTACTGAGAAAGATTATGGTGTTTTTCATGACCGAAGGACAGTAGGATTTCATTCAGCTAATGGGAAGGCAAACCGAATGAAGCAAGCGGCTTCTGATGATCGATTTTTAATTTCAGGTTATAGAAGAGACTCAATAGACAATCAGTTCAGGAAAATAGAAAGTGCAGGAGGAGCATATCGGCAAATGAACAGTGATGAATTCATGATTTATGGACAAGAAAAGCAATTCAGCAATGAGAGTTCATCTGACCCACTCATTGATCATGTGGGTGAGCGTGCTGGTAATGCGGTCAAGAGTTCATCACGCAACATAACAGATGAATCCTTTGTGCTTCCATATAGATCAATTTCATGGGATCTTGGATCAGACAGCGTAGCTGCTATTGACATGGTTTCTGAGTTCCCCTCAACCATTCAGAAAACTCAGGGTTCATATGATAAGGTCAAAAGCCAACTTAGCTATGAGCCAGATAATCTATCAATGGTTCCTGTGCATGGATTGGAAAGTGCATCTGTAGGTTATAATCTGGCTATGGATTATGATTCTAAGATTCCTGTTGGAAATGCTGCCAAGCTGGAAACCAGTAACCAAGAGGAACCCTCAGTGAGCACTAAAAAAGAATCAAAGAAATCAGACAAGAAGTTAAGAGCGACAAATGATAGTGTGGAGAAAAGGAGGAAGGATGCACTGGTGAAGAAAGGGGTATACTCAAGGCTTAACCCTTTGACTGAAGCACAAAAGCGTGCAGAAAAGCTGCGGTCTTATAAAGCTGATCTTCAGAAAATGAAGAAAGAAAGGGTACTTCTCTTGATTCATCTTAATTTTTGTTGTCTGGTTTCTTTCCTATCTCTCTAGTTGCTAATCACAGTAGAAAATGATGGGGGAAAAAAACAGAGAGGTGCTTAGATTAGAAAGCACATTCTATGGAGCCTGCAGGATAAGCATAGTCCATATTATTTTTTCATTCTTCCAAAAATAAAATGTCACTGGATATTTTCACAAACATCTGGATCTACAGTCTTTATATATATATAATTACTTTTAATCTCCCTTAGAAATTATTAATACTGTGTTCATACAAGTCAATAATGAACTCTTTTCCTATAGCCATGTTTCACAGTTTTTGGACAAGAATATATTGTAAGAATGTACTAAAAATTACAGTTCAGCTTACATTGAATGAATTTTCAGTTTTTTGGTGTGATGTTAGTGTTGTAGAAGCCTTGAAAATGGTTGAGTATACTGTATGTGAAACATTTATCTGCTAGATCGTAGTGGTTTAGTTAGGTTGTTTTGCTTGTCTGCTTGGCTGACTGGTCGGTCTGCTCACTCTTAGGAAGAGGAAGAGATAAAGCGTTTGGAAGCTTTGAAAAGAGAGAGACAAAAGAGAATAGCTGCAAGAAGAAGTAGTTTTAATGTCACCCAGTCACCATTGACTCCACAGCAGACAAAAGCCCGCTTACCAGCAAAGACTTCGCCAAGTCCTTACAAAGGATCAAAGTTTAGTGATACACAGCCTGTTTCTTCTTCACCTTTGCAAAAATTGCCATATAGGACATCTTCAGTTGGGTCCAACAATCTTCAGAAAGTTATCAAATCCAGCAGATTAAATGGCAGTAATCATGGATTAACCCGATCAGCGTCTTCATTGCCTGAGAAAAAAGAAAGTAGCAGGCTCATGCAAGAAGCAAAGGCAGATTCTCTTCGAATGAAGAGACTCTCTGATCCAAAAAGCAGCTACACTCGCCATTCTCCCTCGGTGAAGACTTTGGCTGCTGATCAGGCACCTAAGAGAAGCATAGCTGATGAGTCTCGGAAAAAGATTACTGCAGTTAGGCAACTGGACAAAAATAAGTCAGCAACTCTGCCAGGGCTTAGAATTAGAACAATAAAATCTTCATCTGAAAGAGTTGGAAAGGGAACAGCTAGCAAAAACCCCATGCAGAAAGGGAGTGGAAACAAAGCTTCTCATGCTTCTGATAGCATTAAAGGAAAATTGGTCAATGATAAACCACCTGGCAACAGCGATGAGAATCCAGTGATCGAGAAGACTGTCGTGTTACTTGAAAGTCATGTGGTCAGTGCTCCTGTTGTCCGGCAATATAAAGAGATAATAGGCACAAAAGGGATATCACATGGAGATGGGTTGGGTACAGGATTTTCAGCTATTCATGCTCCACCATCACCTATTGTTACAGGTCAGCTAGAGGATGCTGGTGAAGGCAAGTCGTGTGAACAGCCAAGCTCCGGTGAGGTATATTTTTTCAGAGAAAATTTGCACAATTTTTAATATGAGATTATCAACAAAGATATGGTTCAAGGGAACATATTATTCTCAACCTAATTACATCCTTTCATTTAAAGTTTGGAATCACAAATTTAGCATGGGAGACTTCTAGCTCCTGCTATTAATCATTGTTACCAAGACAACATGGAATCCATTAGTTTAGTTTTTTTGGATGTAGCTTTTTTTATTTGATACTATTGCCTTTAGTTTAAAAAATATCATTAGCGTTTAATTGAGTTCATCAAAAAGCAAATAGCTATCTGTAGTAGTTTGTTTCAGATTTTTATGCTGTCTGGTAACATTGATGGATCTGTCTAGTGATTTCTGTAGTAGTTTGTTTCAGATTTTTATGCTGTCTGGTAACATTGATGGATTTGTCTAGTGATTTCTTTAGCCCATTGTTCATGGGCCAGCTGCTTATGGAATGACTAGCAATCAAATCTAACCAGATCACTAAAGGCTATGTCATCGTGGACAAGAAGAAAATGATTTAAGCTTGTTGGTCTCTGCTTTTGTTTTGACTGCAACTTTTTCAAAGATGAAGCATCCATCTTTGTTGCACAACCAATGCTACTGATAGGCTGATTATGGATGTATGTTGCTTATGCTGATCAGGGGGTTGTTCCTTACCCGAGTAATAAGCCTCAGAAGTTCTCAAACTCGACCACAGCAGAAAAGCCATATCAAGCCCCTTTTGCCAGAGCAACTTCCTTGAAGGATCCAGTTATCACTAAATCTGGGCCTGATGGAGATCTACCTGCATCAGAATCTGAAATAGTTGCCATGCCAGCTGAGAGTAAGATGAAACATGTATCTGGATTTGAGAACCCAAACTTGGGGAATCAAACTCATGAAACACATGAGAAGCCTCGAAGCAAGGAAACAAAAGGTTTCAGAAAGTTGCTAAAATTTGGTCGAAAGAGCCACAGCTCAGCTTCAGGTGAAGGTAATCTCCAGTCAGATGCTTCATCTGTTGGCGGTCAAACAGTTGCTGCTGCTTCATCCAATGACGGCAAGTTTCTCATCTCCTGCAGATTGGACTTATGATTTTGTGGTTAATATTTTAATTTGACTTGCTTAAACAACTGAGTTTAACTAATCAGAAAGAAAGAATATATTGAAATGGATCATCTTTATCATTACCAAGATAATTCTGTCAACAACTTAGGTCATACTAAAGTGTCACTTTCCTAATTTTCAGCTGCTAACTTATTTAAACTTTCCAAAACTACATTTGCAAACTTGCTACTCCCAGTTGTTTAAGTAGGAGTACAACTGATATGATATCCATATGCAACACCTGGAGGCTAGTAGATTTGCCTGCTGTGTTGCAGCCTTAAAGAAGAAACGAATGTGCTTCTTAAATTCTGCTCTTTTATGATTTAATTACCTATAAGAGTGAATATTAAACATGGTCGCACAAGCATCAATTCAAGCATATTTGAACCCATACAATATGTGCATGCAGTAGGTCATCATCTTTCTTTCCTTGTCTTGTCAGCTCATGTGTTGTAGAATCTTGTTCCTCAAGATGAAAAAATCTTGCTGGAAGAACTAAAATTAGGCATGTCTTTTTCAACTTTCAAGCTGTTCTGCTGATGACTGTGTGATGTACCTAAAACAATCCCGGGTACCAGCAGGAAACTGAAAGTTCTCATGATTCCAAACTAAAATCTTCTTCTTTTCCTTTTCTCTGAAGAAAGTCATTGGTGCCTGTTTCTTCGTGTATCTTCTGATTTCATTTTGATTCGATAGGCCTTTCTCAAAGGCTTGACTTTTTGTGTACAGTTTCTCGGGCATTCTCCCTTCTTTCGCCGTTCCGAAGCAAGAACAGCAGGAAGAAACAGGCAGCATGATCAGCACACTGCTCCATTTTTACACAATCAAGGAAGATGCATCAAGACGACGAAGATGAATCCACTTCCATCGAGCATAAACTGCAAATGGACTGAAATATTTTTGGTTTTTCTGATCGATGCACTCTATTGTTTTATTCTCATGGTGTAAATTTTGTTAATTATTCCTTGCTGTTCATATCATCATTGTGTCTGTACTCGTACCCTTGTGAATGAACCAATCTTAAGTTTGGATGATCAAGTGCATATTCGATTTGTATGCAATTGCCCTTCTTTTGAGTGCCCTCCCACATCAGGGCAGTGGTATCAGTAGTTCCTTAGGTGTGCCTTTAAAGACACTTGGATATGGGCATGGCATTAATTGAAGGAGCTGTTACAAATCTATTCTCTCCATGTCTCGAAAGGACATATTTGACTTCCAAAAATTTTATATAGCATACATAATCTCGCAATAATATAATATAAATCCTTCGTATTAGCATTTGTATAATAAAACTCAGGTTAAGGTTTCTTAATCGTAATTACCAGTGAGCTTTAAGAAATCTTGAATTGTAAAATTCTTTAAAACCTTTAATACATTCTTCGATAATAAAAAATCATTAATGTGTAGACACATGTGTGACTCTTAAAGGGTATTCGTATATTGGGAGTTTAAACATTGTTACATTATTATGATATTGATGAAATTAATTGTAATAGTATTTATATACATTTTTGAGTTCTACGATAATTTCATCATAATAATTTGAGTTTACACGGAACGATAATTATTGTAATAATAATATTTATCATGATACTGTAAATATCATCATGACTTTACCATCGGAGAGTCGATGTGACGAAATTAACACAAGATGGAAAGATAGAGACAACAAGAAATAAACAGCAGCTTATAAAGTTTGAATATTTCTCAAAAATCCAAATCCACAAAACACACAAGGAATTCATTAGTTTTCGCTGCGAGCTCTCAACAAAACAGAAATAAATTCGACAAAATTCGCCTACTACTCGAGAGGAACTCAAACTGCAGTCTCCTTTTTAAGCTTGGCCAGCTCTTGCCTGATAACACCCCCTCTCTGAACAAACATATGACAGAATTGTCAACACAGTGAACAAAAGGAAAAGTACATTGATAGAAGAAGCAAGAAGAATCTCCACCTTAATCTTTGCCAACATGACCTTGAACCTGTCAAAGTCATTTAGTGAAGCTCTCCTCTTCTGCACAATTAGCTTCCTGCCCCATGAGCTGTTCTCCCATTTGTTCTTCACATCTGCAGTATCATGTCGGCTTTATAACTGCAAAATTACATGTTAATCCACCATTCAGCAGGGAATATCAATCTCACCAGCAGCTTCCATGGCAGCAATAAGGGTCTTCTTCTTGGGAACTCGTGGTATGTCGATCCTTATATCAGTAAGAGAAAGCCTCTTGAAGTTCATTTGACCACGCACCATGTCAGGAGCATCGACCAAGGCCTAAAATTCACGGCAGATAGAGGGGAAAGACAAATTATCAAGTCATGCCTAAAGAACTCGAGGTTCTCACTGCAAGTACAAAGGCAAGCACCATTGAACAATTTTACCATTGGTCAAATGATGAAATATGCAAATTTATAGACTTCCAAGACAAAATATCATGAAGTCAAATAAATAACATTTAATTCATAAAATCGGATGGTATATATATATATATATATATATATATATATATATATATATATATATATATATATATATATATATATATATATATATATATATATATATATATATATATATATATATATATATATATATATATATATATATATATATATATACATACATACATATCTGAATTGTGTTCTAGTAAGGTTTTACATGGTAGCCATGAAGATATATGTATTCAGAGTAAAATCGCATAATAAGACCCAAAAATGTTTCAAATTTTAGGTAATGCCTATCAATTTTTCAAGCTCCAAAAAAGTAAAGATACAAAACATGAATGGTGACACTGTAATGATGTTAATAATACAAAACAAAAGCTCTGTGGAACCAATGTGTGCCTCTAATATCCAATATTTTATCAAATATTACTGAGCAACGATTAATCTTGGTGATGATCAGACAGTACCATCAGTAATTATCAGTGGCGAACTGGTAATACTGTTGAAATATAATAAGTATAACCATCCACCCAAAAATACTTGAAAACAAGATCCTTTCTGCGATGAAATCATCCCTGTGGCTACAAGGATCAGGTTATGGAATAGTCCATTGGTAGTTCAATAGCTTAATAAAGTTTTGCACACAATTTTATTGAACCCTCTAATAAAAAAAAATTGAACTTAGAGGTCACATGTATGCATCTGTAATTAAAGATAGCACAAATATTTTCTAAAGCTCCAGTTCATTGTCAAATTCTATTAACATATCACTCACTTGGTAGTCAAGTTCAAAATTCCAAATAATAGTGTGATTATTTCCTATTGGTTTCTTCAAAACCACATCTCCTACGGACCAATATTATCCTTCATGCTCAACCACCTCTGAATCATGAGAATTCCAAAATCCTTACTCTCTGTCACTTGTTTCACTTTCCATGTTAAACAACTACTAATCATTACATCTTTAGAAGTTTTTTTCAGTTAGCACCTACTCTTTGGTTGTAATCCGAAACGCTGACCAAATAATACACACCACCCTTTTGCCATTTGACATCCACATGCAGCATAAAGATGTGAAATTCTCCAATCTTTGGGATGCAAAACTTAAACTGCTCAGTTTTTCATTTGTAAAGGTTTTCAGAAAATAAAATCCAATTAGGCTCATCCCCCAACAGATACAAACTGGCAACATAAAGTGCACATCGAAAAGACCTTTGCATAATAACCGTACGAGTAACCAAGGGAGAAACTGGGACTTTCCTTGCTTGTGTGAACCTCAGCAGTATCGTAAATTTTCAAGTATAAATATTTCAGCAACTTGATTGCCATCCTAAAAATTAGGCATTTACGGTTGAAAAACAAGAACATTCAGTCAAGACGGGAGTCAATCTCATCGTAGGATACGACCCTACTTCACGCCACTAAGACAACATAATGAAATTGATGAAAAAAACAGAGTTTGACGAACAAGGAAAACATTCGACCTTCAAGAGCCCTACAATTAGTTCACGCAACTTCAACACGCCGAAAAATGAAACTTACTCACAATCAAGAGAGAGAATGACGTACTCTGTTCTGATCAATAACGTCGACGATGACGACAAGCCTGCCGTATTCCTTCCCGTAGTTCACGAGGGCAACCCTGCCGATCTCCACATATCGCTTGAACGGCTATCGTAAAATACACGAAATCAGCTCAAGAGCCAGGCGAGAAGCATTACATCAGAACAAGGAACCGTGACCCGACGCAAGAAATCAACGAATCGACGACGAAAAGAGATCAGATCTCTCACCATTTGAAGGCGACAAGGAGAGACCGAGGCCGCCGCACGCGATGGAAGGGGGAAGAGACAAGGCGGCGAGTTGGGGGGTGTGCCAAGGTTTTATAACGAACCGGTGTTTCAGGCTTGCTTCGTTGGCCGTCCCACATAAGGGTAACACACTACTACTACCAAAATGCCACTGTCTGCACTTGTAATCACAAAATTACCGAGGTTGGCCCCTTGTTGATGTCATGGTGCGCATAAAGATGAGATTTGTGCAGCGATTTGAGGAGCGTTTTGCAGTCCTTACCGTGTGACAATTTTAATTGTATGACGACTTTCTTTCTTTTTTTTCTTTCATAAATATCAATTTTATTTTTATTTTTAAATTATTTTTCTCTCTACTCTCTTGTTCCCCCACCACGTACGTTCCTCTCTTCTCGTTCCACCTCGATCATCTCCTTCTCTCCTTTCTCTTCTCCTCGTGTCTCTCACTTACATCTTCTCCTCCTCCTCCTCCCACTTTTTACGGTCTCCTCCTCGTTTTCTCCTCCTCTACGTTAGCTTTTCTATAAAATTAAATTGTAATGCAAAAACTTTATATCAAGATTAAAATCAAATGTATGGTAGATTAAGGATAATGCTAGGTATCTTTTAATATCATAAGTGGAGGTATTTTAAATATCTTAAACTACTTTAATATTCTAAGGCACTACACCATAGATATTTATTTCATCATATGATTTATCTAAATCTATAACTCGATGGAATAGGAATCAATCAAAGAAAAGGAAAAGAGGTGTTAGACATGATTTGATAAATACGATGATTAGATCCATAGGAAATTCATTTTATAGGCAAAATCGAAAGATTCATAAATAATAATAATAATAATAATAATTAGGAGAGTCCTTCCAATTATCTTTTAAAGTTTCATAAACTTTCTTTCTTTTTGTCATAACTTTAATCTAAATTTAATTAAATTTTTAACATATCTTATCCTAAGTTAATTATATCATATAATATAATATTTTCTTACTTGACCTATTAATTAATAAACTATAAACAAAGATACAACACAATTTTTAAAATATAGTGCTGATTCTTACAAATTAAATTATAATTAACACACCAATAAAAACATAAATAATATATATGTTACCTCACTTAGTGAGTGATATGATTTGTGATGTCAATATTTTATAAATATGATAAAAAAATATGTTAATATTTTTTACTTTTAAAATTAAAGTACATGTTTTCTAAAATTATTATTTTTAATATTCTATAAAATATTGGTTACACATGTATAAGAATTAATATTTTCATTAAGCATATTTTATAGTAAAAAAAGGCATAACCGTTCAGTACAATAAGTTTATATGATAAGATTGATTTGGGAAACTAGTTTTTTGTTTTTATTTTTTGGTGATGCTTTTTGTGATTTTCTAACATCTTGGGCGTTAACCCAATCGAGAGAACCTTGCTTTGATATCAATTGTTATGATCCTAATAACACTAAGAAGGGGGAGGAGTTGAATTAGTGCAATAATATTTTTAATTAATTTAAAACTCGATCAATAAATTAATATATTTTAAAATTTTAATTGATCAAGTTAAAGTTGCAAGTAAAGAGAATAAGACTAAGTCAGGCAAGTAAAGAGAGGTAAACCAATTTATCATGGTTTGATCTTTTGGACCTATGTTCATTTCTGATTCCTTTTACCTTGAGGCCATCGACATTCACTACTAATCTTCTTTTCAACAAATAGAGATCAACTACCCTTATTACAACTCTCTTCTTTTTTTAGGAGATAATCTTCATAGTCTCTTTTTACAATAGATATCTTACCTCTTATAACTTGAAATTTCAACTAAATTTAAGATGAAGAGACTCAAATTATGCTCAAAATAAGAGTTTATAATACTTCACTACCTCATAAATGAATGCTTCATCAACCATCTGAGTAGAGTATTTATATGCCTAAAAATTTTTAAAAATAGAATAAATATTTAAATCTCTAAAATTTTGGGATACGTGCAATGCTACCACTTATATTGGGAGTTTATACCTTTGTAACTTTTGATATCATAAATTTGGACATTGATTGTACTATCATCACAAATTTTAAATTATATGTAGTATTACCATTGCCCTAGGTGGTACTACCGGACAAAGCATAAATAATACTTGTTGGCTAACTTAGGCGGTACTATCCCTTGGGCTTGATAATATCACCCGTTAGGTTTGGTTTAGGTCACCGATTTAACCTTCTAACGGGCTCAATTCGACTTAGCTTGAAGCCCAATAATTTTTTTGATAAGTGCGTTTTGTTATGACTCAATATTAACTTAAATTAATCCAAAATAACATCAATTAAGACTTTGATAAATTATTCACATATCCGACACGTTTACAAAAGTTTTCGGTACGTTGTATATCCTTTCAATGCATTATCTAATTTTTTAGTATTTCATCGAAACTTTTAATATATCGTTCTTTTCTTCGAGATATTACTTATTATATCCGTACGTTAACTTTTTCACGACATCCAATCTTCCATCGTAATATTTAATCATTTTGACATAATATCCGAACCTTTAACACGAAGGGATCTCATGTTAACCGATCCTTGGCTCGATATTCAATGTTCCACGTACTAATTTTTTTATACAATATTCGACTCTCATATCTAATAGTTGGCTGGTTCGATTCTAAAAGCCAAAGTATTTTTCTGTATCAGTTATTTCAAAAGCATATTAATCCCATATAAACTTATCAATACGTTTCAACTGCCTTGTGATAGCTTAACAACTTGCCATGTGGCGTGATGTTGGGTGACATTGGATAGCAACCTGCCATGTGGTGTGATGTTGACTACCATGCCTTAACAACCTGGCATGTGGTGCGATATCGGTTGACGTGGTGGCTTAGCAACCTGCCATATGGTATGATATGGCTAGCAAGCTACCATATGGTTGAATGTCAGCTGACGTGGCTCAATAGTATATTAATCCATGACTCTTTTATTGAGATGAAGGCGCCCGTGGACGGTTTTCTTTTTCCTAATCATTTGTAACTATCAATAAGATAATGAAAAAAGAAACTCTTAATTTTCTTATCCCTTCCATAAAATAAAGAATATATAAACATTAATTTACACATAATACAACTCACTACAATAATGCATTCATTCAACATCTCTAGGTGTTCAATCACTCATCTTGTCCATCCAAAAGCCTGCTGTAGCATCCAACCTTGCCATTCCTGCTTCCCCAAAACCATGCCCGAATCCCAACTCCATCAGGCATCCAATCTCACCCTCACAGCTTGAGCTCATCCCCACCATCGCCGTGCTTCCCATGATCTCCTGTGGGAAGTCAAGCAGGTTGCACTGCAGCATTGCCATGTTCATAAAGGGGTTTGAGCTGCTGTCTTCTTGCCGTGGGAGTGTGGAGAATGATGAACCCAACTGTTCATGGCACACAACATCTGGCATAAGGAGGTCCAGTGGCGAAGAAGATGACCCCAAGGTGGGAGAAGAAGAACCAGTGTTCTCGTGCTCAGCCTCCCCTTTGCTTTTCTTAAACACCCGACAAAGAACCCAGTCCTCCTGCCACAAGAGAATTCACCAAACGGAGCCATGAACGCGCTGTTATGTGTCATCAGAGATAAGGTTGAGCTGACATGTACTGTTTCTGGAATACCATATTTGCACCACAAGAAGATACACATATGTGACCACATTTAAGAGTTGTGTAAGTTTTGGCATCTATTGCCTTCAGTTAAATAGCCCAAACAAAAACTAATCATTCTCTGTTATTTTTGGCATCTATCGCCTTAACTTAAATCATACTCTTTCTCATGTCCTTTTGCTATGATCTTACGTAACAAGTCTTATCTTCAAGAATTCATGTGATTATTTTCTAGCTACATCATTCTCCTAATACTGCCAACAGCTGCATCATGAAGTCCTGAAGAAAAAGGTTAAACCAGTTCACATCTACCATGAAAATTTGGTGTAAAAAGTATCATCATGGAAAGTATAAGATGGTTTCGCATGTCATTTTGCTATCATCTTACATAACAAGTGTCATCTTCAAGAATTGCTGTGATTATTCTGTAACTACAACAGTCACTTGTTAATGCCAACAACCACATCATGAAGTCCTGAAGAAAAAGATTAAACCAGTTCATATCTGGCAAGAAAATTTGGTGTAAAAAGTATCATCATAGAAAGTATAACATGGTTTCCAGATGTTTGTAGTAGGCAAATCTTTGTGATACGAATCTCTACCGCAACAAATGAAAGCTATATATGATATATGTATACCTTGGGGGGTGAATGAAGAACCAAGAAAAGAAGAGAGAGAACCAAGAAAATTTGATGTGGCTGAAGAACAAAGAAAAGAAGAGAGAGAGAGAAAAGGGCGAATTCTTGATCAAATGAAAGCTATATGTGATATATATATACCTTTGGGGGTGAATGAGGGTTCTCCATTCGGAACTCATGCATGATCCAGCCAGACTTTATTCCATTGGGAGCTCTACCTCCGTAGAACACCAGCGTCTTCCTCATCCCAACCTTCGCATGCGTGCTCGGCTCGTAAACCGTTCTATCTTTCCCGGTAGCTTTCCAGTAACCAGATCTGGTCGCCCGATTCGTGCGCGATCCGGTGGCGTACTTGCGGTCGCGGAAGCTGAAGAAGTACCACTCGTCGGCGCCCAGCTTAGCCACATCTACGACATATCCAAGACCACAGCTTAGCATAACATCAGTTCAATGAGCAAAGTAGGTCGATTTACCTGGAAGCTCCCATGGCTCGCGAGTGTGCAGATCCACCTCCACCATGGTCGCCTCCGAGGTGCTTTCGTTGATCACCTTCTTGTAGAGATAGTGACAGACCAGCTCCTCATCGCTGGGGTAGAACCTGAACCCTGGTGGCAACGTGAATTCTATGTCTCTCAGTCCCATCAGAGTAAGGCTTTTAATTTGCTGGTGCAGCAGGCAACCTACGAGAGCTTCAATTCTTGAGAGGAGGAGGTCTGGGAGCGTATATATATATTAACGATCCTGGAGTCTATCGTTTGCAGTAGAAGCGTGTGCAGCCGTCGCAGTCTCCGATTGGACGTCAACGGACTGATGCTTGTGCTGAAGGACTTGAGAAGACCGCAACAGCAAGAAATCTCGATATGGCAAAGGAGAAAAAGAAGACATCATCTCAAAGTTCATTGTCGAACACAGAATGGTTTTACGATATTTGAGGTTGCTATGTACGAGAAATAATTCTGACGAGATGACGGGGAGTTGGTATGAGGTAATAATTGGCCCCGTCGTCTACAATTATTCATGGTCACGCCGGGAGTGGGGTCTCATCTCTTTGTCCTCTTATCTGAGCCAAACAAGTCACGGGCTGTTCTTAACATGCATGCATGAGAACTAACACTTGATCACAGTAGAACAAGTACGATGGTTTTTATGTTGCCTAGTTTGATTTGGGAACAGAAACAAGTTATCCCAAATAAGTTGCTAATGTATTATTCGTAAGATCCATATATATACACTAATTAATAGCAAATGGACCAAAATGAGATCACGAGTCCATGTAATCCAAGCTGATACTTAATAATAATAACCTAGGCTGGATTCGGTTGTATGTGGATCCAATTCTCTTGATCAGTAGCCGCCAAATCTTGAAAGTACGCCTGTTAGATGTTGTCCCTTGCAAGTAAAACAAAATTCCATACTAATTGGATTTTGTAAAAGATAATTTAGTAAAGACAATATCTTTTAGTGGAGATAATGTCTAATCTTTAATTAGTCTCTGAGGGAACAGATTTGAAGTAAACACTGTTAAGTGTGATCTGAAGACAGATCGAGAGAAGATAGACAAGCATTTTGGAACTTCTCCAACTCTACCTCAGATGACGCAAGCAATGCCAAGCTAGAGAACCTGCTGCAACGAGATAGCACCCTGCATGCAAGAACAAAGATGACGCTGCAGAGGAGATCCAATGAAGTGTCTTATGTAATCAAACACCATTGCTTTTCCACAGGGAAAGGAGAAGAGGATCACACCTATAGGTTTCCCAATGGCTGATGCACCGAAAAGAGTGACACTTTGTCCTTGTTAGGCTCACTGATGAGGTGTAGCATGGCTCTCCATTAGTTTGGGTGTGGATGGAGGAGGATAGAGTTCAAGAAGCACATCTTGGATAAGGAAATGAGATGCAATTATTAAGCACCATGATTGGGGACTTTGATGGTTTCTCCATTCGGACAGCCAATGGAGCTCAGGCTTTGTACAAAGAGTGATGGCTCCGTTCTCCTTCCCTAGAAATTTCAGGTAGAACACATTGGCGATGAGTCCCTCATTGGCCAACCCTCCTCCTCGTGCTGTCACCCGGCTCCCAATCATAATCAGCTCAATCATTCTGCGATAGCATCATGAGCAACTAATTCAACATGGTTGGCAATCCACCGATCGCCCGGTCGCTGTTCGATCGATATAGAACGATCGATGACGATGTCGATGGATTCCTGATGGACCACTCATCTTGCTCCTCACTGTCACAAAATGACATACTCATCATTGTCTTTGTCTCCATCACTGGAACAAACAATTTGTATCGATTAATGCAAGGGCGATTAACTGCATCGCAATCGAAATTACAGAGTGATTATAACAAGCACCAAACAGATTTGATTGTTTTGCATCAGCAGCAACAGCTATGCATGGATCTAAACATTCTGTGGCAGGATGGATGATCCAAAAGCTGTGACAAAAGAGTTGAAGATAGAGAGAGTTGCATTTTATCCCACTAAGGGAGACCAAGTAAAGAAATTTGCATCATTATTCTTTCTCTAAGATCACTCGTCGGATGGCTATGTTCCATTAAATGGATGTCAATTCTTGAAAAGTTGTGTGCGCATGGGTAGCTCAGCTGCTAAAGGATGCCTATGATTGAGCTTTCAACAAGTTGTAAGCTCTTTTATCTATCAGATGGACAAGCTGATGCAGCTTCCTTGTCAAAGGTCTAATCATTCAGTGTGTATCTCCTCCTATTTAGCTCACAGTTGTTGTTGGTTAAGCCATTATTTATATTTATATATACATGATGAATTTTATTTGCCTGCTATTTATTGTTCATAGGATATAAAAAATGAAAAACTAGTTTGTTTTGAAGCATATTATCCAATTTCATCCATCTAAGCCAACATCTTATTCTCTTTGAAGGACTAACATGACTATGAATTCTTGGGATATAATCTATGCGCTTTCTTAGTTTGAAGGCATAACTTTCAGATTTACATATGATGATGTAAACTCTGCCGATCATTCCAATGCAAGAGAATGATAGAAGTGCTGGCAGCTATTGAGCTACAAAGAAACAAAAAAAATGCTACTCTAATCTCAATGAATGATCATAAATCTGATACTTGTGAGTTCAGTGAAGTCCTCTGTTTTAATTTCCACATCATACTTGTTTAAGATTAAAAAGAGTCTCCTCACTGAATGGTATTATAATCAATTATCAGAGGAATGGCATCATCCTTGCCGACAACTAATATATTATGAAGATATTTGAAGACAGCATCATAATAATTTGAGAACATTTTGTGGAATTAGCTACCGAGATTATAGCTAACATCCATTCATTGGTTTCCTTGAAGAATGCATGACATCCCAAATAATTAAGTTAATGACAAAGAACAACTTGGAATGATGCAAACACATCCCAACCCAATGACAATCCGGTAGAACAACCCGTGATCAAGTATGTGGCTCAGTCGAATGCTTGGACTACTTGTAACCAGCACATACAATACAACATGTCATTGTGCTAAGCATTAATGGTCATCCATGCCAACAAGCTCAAATGGTTGTGATCAATCATTCTCTTGAAAGAGATTGGCTACTTACTGCCTCAGGACTAAAATATTTGCACAAGTAAGCCAGTAATGGTTTGGTTTCATCAAAACACTGTCTTGATAACTTGGGAAGGTGGCAAAGTGTTGTCTGCAAGCATTGTTTTATGCTGACTGTGCTGAAAGTGAAGCACAGATGTACTTGTTGAGGGAGTTCACAGTTGGGAATTTGGTTAGAAGAAGTGGCTGATTATGTTGAAGTCACAAGATTACTGAGAGTGAGTCACAACAACAGCTAGCAGTCAAGAATAATAAGATTACAAACTAGAAAGATGCAATTAAGGTGTTACTAAGGCGAAAAGCAAGCGAATTTTCTGACATCCACAGGATTTAATGCTTTGGATTTAGTCAAAAGGATGAGATGTTGCAGATGTATACTGATTTGTTTCTTCAAGATACCATTGAACTATATATCTTTCTCATGAGATCAGGAGGTACTGTCCCACAGTTGATGAACAAGAGGAAAGAAAGTGGACAAACAAGATCTTATGCACAATAAAGAGAGCAATACATCAGGAAGAAGTAATGGAGAAGCTGCAACCTGGACACCTTGGTAACAAATCTGAACACACCAATGTCCTCAGCCCCTTCTCAATTAATGGGTCCAAGGAAAGTGACTTCTGTATCATAGTTGATTTTATGGTGTTATGCCTGATGTCAACGTCAATTATGGGTTACAAATGTTCTGTAAAGTCCAAAGAGTGAAATTATGGTAGACTTTTTATTCACACCATAAATCTGAGACAGACTTTCATGGAGGTCAATCTACTATGAATTGCTAAATAAGACTAGGAAAATGTATTTGGAGACACATGAATAGAATAATTTCCACTAGTTTTGATGGATGATTCTGATAGAAGATCATGATAAAAACATACATGTAATAATATCCCTATATTACTTACATTCTCAATAAATCTATGATTTGAGGGTCGTCGACAATAATTGAGCTTTTGATTCATGCATCGAACTTCTCCTGTTTTAATCACACTCTCCATTGTAGCCTTTGTTCGACTTCCTCTACTTTATTGTTTTGCTCGGTGGTCTTTCTTAATGGTTCAATCACTGCAGAGATTTAACCATCGGAGCCTGGTTGCTGTGGTTTCTACTGCACCTATACTATTGCTACCGTGGCTTTCGCTATAGCTACCGTGGGACCGACGATCAACTATACAAGCATTTGCTTCGCTTCGAATTCAAGGCTACCAACAACAAAGCTGAATACGAAGCACTATTGTCGAGGCTCCGCCTCACTCAAGAATTACATGTGGGACTTCAAGTCTTCAATGACATGCAGTTGGTGGCAAGCCATATTAGCGTGTTGAGAAACCTTAATAGAGCATCACATATACAGCGGAAAACAAAACCAAAAATCTAAATTTTTCAAAGAAAAATATCTAGTGGTCGTGTGAAGATTAATATGCGAGAAACCACAAAAACCAAAAAATATATCTATCATTTGTTAGATGTAATATCTGGGGAGATTATATATCCTCGAAAAAACTAAAATCAACTATCTTCCTCTCTAGCGGTGATCCGCATGGCAGATGTGGTGACGATGCTCCTCAAATCGCAGTATAATCTTCTTCTCCATGCGTACCACAAGAATGCACTATCTTAAAGAAGGGACTGACCCTTTTTGCTATCCATATGCCCCAAACAGGGGTTATCAATTGAGGAGGAGAGGAGAGAGAAGAGAATAAGAGAGGCGATCAAGAGAAGACTAGCCTATGCGGTCCCTCCTATTTATAGAGATTCCTACCACTTAACCCTAATGGATCATACTTTATTGTGTACTAGATCTTTATCCAATTACCCAAGCCTCTTGAATTAGTGAATCGCTATCCAATAATCTCTTATTGGCTCTTGTTGGATCTCATCCATAAAATCCAATAATATAGCGAATCTTGCATCTCGGCCAAACAATATTCGAGTCGTGCACTTTAGCCAACTAGTGCTCGAGTTATGCATCTCGACTAATCATGAGCTCGAGTCATACATCTTGGCCAATCATGAACTCGAGCTACGTGTCATGACTAATCAGTGCCAAGTTATGCATCTCACTAGGTCAACGCTAGAGTCGCTCGAGTCATGCATCTCGGTTAGATAAAGCCGGAACTACAAATCTCGGCCGGATAAAAGGTTGATAGTGGCAGGTAAAGAAAATGAAGGTGGGGTGCCCAACTCGAAGGCGATCTACGACAAAGAGGCTCATGCACCCAGCGGAGCTACGGATCTAGCCGAAGAAAGCACCAAGCCATACATCAAGCCCCTCCACGAGAAAACTGTCGAGCCTCTTTGGGGGGGGGGGCAAGAATGATAGGGCATATTCTAGCATCTCCCCCACAACCACAATTGATCGCCATGTCAGAGCCAACGTGGCGCCTTAAAGTTGACATGGCACACGTGCCAATGTGACACCTCAGACCTATATGAGACAGTCGCCTGCACTCGCGCCATCAATACAAACCTGTATGAGACAACCATTGTGCTCGCACTGCCTAAGGCTATACAAGATGATGCCACATTGTACGAAGCTGCTCGGGAATGCATGAAGCGACATTACACATCATAGAGTTATGCAAGTTGGTCAGCACTGTGCACAGTGTATAGGCCGACCACCCAAGGCATCGGCGGCCATTAATGAATCGTGTACAACCGTCTCTCGATAGTGGGTATAAAAGCCGATCTCCTGGCCAATGCCAAGGATCAAATCTTAAACACTCAAGACTCCCCTAACACCACCATACTAACTTAAGCTTCGGACGGGTTGAGTCAGGAATCCCCCTCCTAACATCAACTTTCTGTGCAGGAAGGTGACGCTGAAGCAGAAATCTAAGTCCCTACTCTATCTTGGGGATGATGCTCTGACCCAACCTATCACTGACCCTCTTGCCTCAAAAATCTACGTGGACGACCTTGTATTCTTAGGATCAAACTGAGCCATACTGACTCCCCAATCACAGCGTGAAGTTGCACAATATTTTTAGGCAGCACTAAAGCGGGAATCTAAGTCCTTGCTCTATCTCAGGTTGATCCAATGGAGAGTGCTCTAACCCGACCTGTCATCGACCCCCTCGCCTCAAAAATCCACATGAATGATCTTATATTCTTGGGATCGAGCCGGGCCACTTATGTTCTCAGGATCGAGCCCAACCACGACGTGAAGTTTAGACAACAGGCTTGATTTCTTTTCCTTGTAAAGTTGGTATCAGTTCGTTCCCCTCCATTAAAGGTGAAGAAAAATATCATTTCAGGTCATTAAATGGAACGGTGAAGAAAAAAACATGTAGCACATACTTTTTATATATTTTCATAATGTAACGCATCCTTACATGAAACATACATTACACTTTGATTCTTTAGAATGAAAAGTATGATAACATTTTGGGTTTCAAAGCGGTC
Source organism: Musa acuminata AAA Group (assembly GCF_036884655.1). Classification (NCBI taxonomy): domain Eukaryota; kingdom Viridiplantae; phylum Streptophyta; class Magnoliopsida; order Zingiberales; family Musaceae; genus Musa; species Musa acuminata. The sequence goes on from NC_088359.1 coordinate 608,280, forward strand.
ATATAAATTTTTGATATTGTAGGAGAACATATATTAATCCGTGGAAATCTAATCATATCTCGTATGTGATAATTTGTGACTAGTACATCTTGACTTTGCTTGTGATCGGATATTTTGTGTTCGTTAATTTCAGCTACGGAATTTTCAATAGTAATACCATTTAACATGTTTAGTGAAGGCATGCTTTGCCAACTTTGTGATGAGTCCTCATCACTAAGTCAACCTACCATGGCTGTGTTCACCCTTCAGTCAACCACTAAGGTTTCGATCAACATGTCGAGTGACATCTTTTCACAGTTGGTGTTATTTTTTATCATTTGTACAAATTACACTCTCACTCTATGATTTCTATGACTTCCTAGAAATTATTACTTGCTATTAATTGTTGGGGGAAATATCTCCATATAAACAAACCATAAACATCAACAATCAAATACAATTTGGAAAGGCCCAATGCTAGATTTACATATTAAATAAAAATTTATTTAATTCTTTTACCATAGAAGAATAATAAATTACAATCAATATTTCTCTTTCCTAAGCTTGACCCAAATCTAGTCCTAAAATCTCTTGTATGTCATCTCATATAAATCCTTTAAAAAATCATCTAAAAGGATCTATTGTGATGGTACTGATTCTTTGTTATCTTTGCTGCGAACCATCGAAGCACATCATCTTTACGTTGCTTCTTGCTACATCGATGAAAACAAAGCATCTGATGCGGGACTGATGACCCCTTTGACCAAGTATGTTTCTGAACCAATAGGATGTTGGGAGTACCTTCTTCCCTGTACCTTTCCCCAGTTGTATTGATTGCAGTCACATGACCATTAATGTAGGAAGCAAACATTCAACGCCTAGTGTTCATAAACAATCTCAAAGCCGGCAAATGCGACTCATCTCTCGCCATGATCGGCACTTCGAGCTTTGGAATCTCTCTGGGGCATGGGAAAACGTTTGAATGAAGTGAAACGAAGCCCGGTTTCCCATGCACCATTTTACTTGCTTGATAAGAGAGTGTGGTGGGCAGCATTGTTAGGGAGCTACGATCGCACCTTTTGATGCTCTTGAAATGTAGGCATTGAAAGGGAGAGTGTTCCTTAAAACAGCAAGCTGTGAGTGGTATTAATTAATCTCAGCTGACTCTTGCATTTATCATACAATTCCTTCATGGCTGGTTGGTCAATTACCAGAAGTTCTTTTAGGTCAGTAAGTTGACATAGGCCTTGCAGAATTTTTCTGTGATATTAGCTTTGATGTGATTTCAAGTTTCCATCTGGAAATGCTACCACATTTGCTGCTTTGCTTGAAAAGAACCAGTAAATAGCTACTTATATAAATAAAATTATCGGACTGCTATCATGATCCATTTAAATAACTGATTGTAGAGTAGACATGAAGTTATGGATATTATTTAGAGTAGTAAAGTAGAGAAAGAGAGAAAAAAGGGATAATCATTTCGAAAAGATCGACGTCCTTCTAAGGTTTATTAAAAGATTAAAAAAATATTTTATTTATTGTTAAAAAAAATAAATACATTCCTATTTATAGAGTTCAAACTCTTAATAAATAAATAAATATCAAATAAATTTATATTTGATTCTTAATAAATTTAATAAAATATTATTTAAAACTTAGAAAATGAAGGAACCTTAACAGTATAAATGTCAAGCTTTACTACTGCTCTCAGTGTAGGGTTCTACTGCTATAGAAGATGATGCAATGTACTGTTTCATCTGAGACTACCTACTAGCTATAATCATCATCTTGACAAACGGAAATCTCACTAGAGCTAAAGATAAAATCATGAGTTTTGGAGATGTACGAAACTCCCTTTACATTCTTTTCTTTGCAAAGCAGCACCTCCAACAGCATCGCAATCAGTAAGAAATTTCAAGAAAAATGGACATATGGAAGCATAAGTTTAGAAGGAGAAGAAGAAGATGGCAAGGCAACAGGATTAGAGGAAAACATGCACTTTTATTTGTTCCCAAAAGCAGAATTCCATGAAAAGAAAGAACCAAAAATGAACTCGGGCAAGCAGTAGAGAGAGAAGAGAAGCTGTCATTTTAACTTAGAGAAGGCGAGCAAGAAGAAGAATCCACCTCCAAAGACTACATCATCTCTTGTTGTTCTCGGCCACATCCACTGCGGGTCTTGCCACATGAAATGCCACATTGCAGCATCTGGAACTTCTCTTCCGTGAGAGGGCGAAGCAAGAGCAAGAAAGACACGCATATACATACACACACACGGGATCATACTTCATCTGTTGTGAAGCGGATTCGCGCCGGTGGGAACCTTCCTTTTGTCTTCTCCTATCAGCTCACTCTCGTTAAGATGGTTCTGATGGCTGTCAAACGCAGTCGGCGGGACCGAGACCGAGAGAGCAGCCAGGTCGAGGAAGGCGGCACACCGAGCGCCCTCCGCCACCAATGACGAGCGCAGAAAAGCTGGTCGCGCGACGACCATCATCGTTACCACCACCAGCAGCACCGCCGCTCTTCCTCCCCCAACAAACGGGATCATGATATGGTGGGCTTCACAAGATCAACCGCATGCATGAACTCCTCCTGAGACTTGTAATTATCTGAGGTCAAAGCCCGTAGGGTGGGCAAAAGCCGGTGGAGGAAGGCGAATTGTTGCAGTCATTTTTAAGTGATTATTTACTACGAGGGTCATCGCAGTCTGGTGCTGAAACTTCCGTGGCCGGCGGATCCGATGGAAGTGGGCGATCACGTGAGCAGACCGGCATGATTCTGGGAACTCTCCAATTTGCTTTCTTTATAGTTTGTAGTCATCCCTCCAACTCGTTTCACCTTTTTCTTCTCATCTGTTCTTCTACGTTTCTTAATGCTTTTAGCTTGATTATTCATTCATTAAATTGAAGAAGAGTCTGAAACATCAGTTTGGGTAAGCCATTAATCACATTTCAAAAGTGGTGGGATGACCAAAAACCAACAAATGTGATAAGGGACTCGAGCAAAAATAAGTTATTTATGAATATAATTAAAATTTATTATTAGATTGTGTGTGTATCAATTGCATCTCATCTCAGGGGATTATGAATATAATAAATTTTCTAAATACCTATAAATAGACAAGATCTCTAGGCTTAGGATACATTTAAGATATTATAGTTTCTCTCTCAATTTTCGTGTTCCATCAATTTAAGTGATCCTATGAAATGATAGAAAAATAGTAGAAGGATAGTCTAGTTTTCCTCGTAGATTGATAGTGATTTTAGATCGATGTCTTTACAGATCACACAAGATTATTTTCATATGGTATCAAAAGGTAATCATCGTAAAATCGAAATCAATCCTAATATAAATTTTTTTTTTACATTACATATAGAATCACTTGGTTCACAATCACTGCAAGACTCATTAAAAATAGAACTCAACAGCTCTACATTGAGGTTAATGGTTGACCCCAAGAACAAGACAAGTGTATGAGAAAATGGTTAATGTACTCATTATTATTGCTCTTGGATTCTCTTCTCGAGATGGTTGAAATGCTCAACTAGTTGATCGATCAGGGACATATACCTTCAGCCCTTTCCCTCACTTTCTCATCCTCCTATAGAAACAAGGAGTCCCTCTCCATTTGTTTGTCGTCAAACTCTGTGCATGGAATCACTGCCTCAGAAATACTACTATTTCAAATGACTTCAGTTTCCTCTCACAATGCTGTGGTTCTACTCAAAACAGATCATGCAATCAAACAAAGGAAGCTATTTTGTGATTCCAGTCGAAACACATGAAGCAGTCAAACAGAGAGAGCGCGACAAATTCCCACTACGAAATGGTAGCCAGGCATTCTCGCAAACGACTCATCGTCACAAAGCCGATGCCACAGACGGTGAATCGGCTCTTCGACCATAACAGCAACAACATATCCACAATTCCTTGATTGCCCAAAATCATCTTCGAGCGCATATGTGGGAAAATTTAGATCGATCTGAAATCAGTTTTTGCCGTAAAATGTTGGTCAGAATTGACGAAAAAAAAAACTTGTTTTGTGTGCTTTTAACAGCCAATTGCGTGAATAATAATAACCAATCGAGACACACCGAGAGTCAGCCGAAGAAGATTGGGTTCGTCGAGGCCAATCGCCGCCGTCGCGCAATGTTATCGACGGTGATTGGGTTCGTCGAGGCCAATCGCCGCCGTCGCCCAATGTTGTCGACGGTGATTGGGTTCGTCGAGGCCAATCCCCGCCACCGCGCACCCCCCCAATGCGACCTACCGACTGATAACCGTCACTCGCCTTGCAAGCAAAACCTCCGTGCGTTGTTATTGGCTTCGGTCCACCAACAAAATAGGCCGGGTTGGTGGGTCCCTATGCCAAACCCAATCCCACGCCTCTCCGCCGCTCTCGCCTTATCCCCAATCGCTTGATCTCCTCCTCCGCCACATCCTCCGATCTCCTCCGCTTCGGTTCTAATCCCTATCCAAAAATCCATTACTTAAGAGAGTCTGTTTCCTTTTTCCCCCATTGCCTCCCACTGCGGTTGAGGGGGTCTCTTTTTGTTCCTTATCCTCTTTTAGGGTTTCTTCCCCGCCCTTCATGGCTCTGATTCTGGAAGCTCTGGTTGAAATCTCGCGGAAGCCCAACTTCGCGGACGTCGCCGTGGAGCTCGCGATGTTCGCCGCCCCCCTCTGGATCGCCGTCCTCGCCGGGCTGCTTCTTGGATGGGCGTGGCGGCCAGGCTGGGCTGCCGGGCTGGTTCGCGCGTTGAATCCCGAGTCCGCGCCTCCCCCTCAGCCGTCGTGTTCTGCTGGCCCCGACTCGTCCGTGGCGACGGCGCCGACGAAGGCGGACGGTGATAGGTAGATGTTTTGACCTTTGGTCGAAGTTTGATTCCTTTCTCTTCTTCTTTGGCCAAATCGTGTCCTTTTGGGGGTTCGCAGGAGCGAGAAGCTGGCGGTCACCGAGGAAGACTTGGAGCACCTGTGTCGGCTGGTGGAGGTGACGGATGGGGGCCCGGTGTGGCACAAGATGATGGACAAGTCCTTGCCCAACATGAGGTATCTAGCGTGGCGGAGAGATCCTGAGGTAAAAGCTGCAACTTGTACATGCGAATACTTTGGTCACTGAAAGTTGGATGTATGTTCTTCCGGTCGAGAATTTATGTAATTGTTGTTTCGTTGTTCGTGATAATGCCCTTTCGAGGATGCACTGGGTCAGTTGGCATAATTTGGTGTTTTCATGCTAGACGGGTCCGCCGCAGTACCGTAGCAGCACTGTATACGAGGACGCAACACCGGAAATTCTGAGGGATTTCTTCTGGGATGACGAGTTCCGGATCAAGAATGGTTGGGATGATATGCTCCTCCAGCACACCACACTGAAGGAGTGCCCAACGACAGGGACGATGGTGGTTCAATGGGTTCGCAAGGTATGAATCATGATGGATTTTTTTTACAAATGCAGGGACTGATTTTACTGCTTGTCATGTTTGTTTATCATCTTTCTTTCTGTGCAGTTTCCTTTCTTTTGTAGCGATAGGGAGTATATCATTGGACGCCGCATATGGGAATCAGGAAGGACTTACTACTGCATAACAAAGGTAATGAAAAGATGTTTCCAACGCATATGAGAATGAATGTTGTCATCTCTGGACAATGGCTTTTGCTCTTTGCACATAACTAAATTTGATGCATAAAATGAGCTAAATGCTATTTCAACAAGGGATGTGAAAAAACATGATGCCATTATTTCAGTTGATGAAGAGAGTATTGCGATAATTTATGAACCTAGAGAAACACCAAATGGAGCCCCCCTAAAAAATTTTAATTAGAAATATGCTTACTAACCTGTGTAGGTTACATGGTGGATAGGATACCAGTCAGAATGCTTGTCGGATTCATGTTTCTATTTCATTGAGGTATCAAGTTTTTGGATAACTATTGAAAAGTAATCATTTAGGGATATCACAGAGGTACTTTACTTATTTTGTGGACTTGATGTTTTCTGAATATTGATCTTTTAATGATGGACAAGAAAGATATGCAATTGGATCGTGCTCAAGTATGTAGGATGGTAATACAACTAATAAAAAAAAATTATCTACCATATATCTAAAAGACTAAACACTGGAAGATTGACTACTTGTATGCTCTTATAATTTCTAACTATATTTCCTATCATTATGAAATTATACCAAAGCCTTTCTAACATTCAATAAAAGACTTTGCCATGGCTATCGTACATCTGATTTAATTTCAGTTGGAATTAAGAAGGAAGAAGCATATGACTTATTACTGTGTTGGGGAAGCATGAAATGAGTTTTGCCAGAATTAACTTCAAGAACCACATCTACTCTCTTGATGAGGATAAGAGGATTCATTCATGATAAATGGGAAGAGGAACCATGGAACCATTAGGGAGAGTAGTAAAATAGGCAAATGTTGTTGGTTCGAGAAGACAGTAATAGGATTCTCCTTTTAAATGTCAATTGCTTTTATTTTAAATAGCCAGTGGAAGTGAATGGTACTTAAAGGTCATCCTATATCAAGGGTCTGCAGCTGGAGGTCATCCTAGTACAATTGACAAAAAGCTGCAGATAATCCACCAATTAATTATTGTGTCATAACCATTGTCACAAATGAACAGTGAGAAATTTTTAGAAGCACCAAAGTGTTGTAATTTCAGATACATTATAAAGTAGAGACGGTATTGAGCATCAGATCATTTTCAATAAAGCTACTGATGATTTTATCCTTTCATAAATTTTGGATTATTATGTCTTTGGAATTAAATTTCTTTCTGATGAATAGGTTAGCAATGCTTGTTAGTTTACTTGTTATCATATACTATAATCCATAACTAACACTTCTAATTGTCAAGCATCTGTGGCTTGTGATGCCACATATCATTTCTTTTTATTGCAATTTTTCATATATTTTCTCTTTTGTTTCCAAAATCTGACATAGGAGTGTATGAGTATTATTTATAATGATTGAATTTCATGCTTCATTGAAGAAAACTGAATGTAGTTTGTGGAAGTAATGGTATATGATAGAGGGAAGTGAAGAAATCTTACATGCAATGAACATAAATTAATGTGTGATAAATTCCAAGCAGAATGATTATATGATGATATTGGTTGTTTGGTTGTTTTCTTTGATGCATCTGTCATCCTTAGCTGATGCATCTGGTTGTACACATTCAGTTCAATCAAGGTGTTAAATAACTTGAATACAAATGTGTAGCTCTTATTTTATTATTGAACTTGTTGGTACAATTTTCTTATGCATCTCTAGTAGCTTTGATACTGTAATATCATCTTAAGATTAGCTTGTTAAGGTCCAGAATGTGCTGAAGCACCTGCTTCAGCACCAAAGTTGAATTACATGTAACAGAACTTGCGATTTGTGTTTTATCCCAAGCGAGAAAATGATTTCTGTTTTAGGAGAATATCTTATCAGTAAGGTTTTTTGGAATTATGTTTTGATGATCAATAGCTTTATTCTCTGTTGTTTGTTTGGCCTCCATAGTTATCCAAAATTAATTAATAGAATTTGTTTTTTCAGTATTAATTAATGCAAATTCACTAATTAATCACTTAGTTTATTAATGTGTTTTTCAAAATAAATCATTGACATAGACTTTAAAAACCTTATTAATGATATAAAATTCTTAATTAATGCCTTATAATTAATAAAAATAACATAGGATGTCAAGAATCTCAAGCTTTTCCTCAATACCAATTTGTTAACTGAAAATCTTCTTAAATAAAGCTAAATTCAGAAGCTTTTAGTAAGAAGTTCTTCAGGAATTTTCTTTTGATTCTATTAACTTTGTTATCGAGAAAGGCATGAATCTGAATTTTTCTATTCTTTGTGGCCATTATGGTCATCATAATTTTGTGATTGTTGCAACTTAACCTGCCTGGTACAACTTTTGTTCATTTACAGCAGATCGGTCTGCTGCATTCCTCTGACACTTTCCATGGTATTTAGATTTGTACTTGTGATTGCACAATTGCTGGAGCAGCTGCTTGAGTCCTAGCATGGTGTAAGCTTGAAAAATGAGCTTTAATTTGTGTGTTCTTCCACTAAAATGGGAACAAATACAGCAACATATTTCCCAAGGTGAATGTGACATTTGAATTGACCAATCTCCCATTGTATTATCTTTTAGGGAATCCCATGCTTGGATGTACCTAGGCGCAACAAACCAAGACGCGTTGACTTGTATTATTCGAGCTGGTGCATTCGTCCAGGTAAGGAGCTATTCATAGGTTTGTTTTTCATCAGCAAGTAGATAACAGGTGGTCACATTCACTTTTTTGTGCTTCATATCCAGCTGAATCAAAAAGAGATGGTCAGATGACTGCCTGCGAGGTTCTTCTGTTTCACCATGAGGATATGGGCATTCCATGGGAAATTGCAAAGCTGGGAGTTCGGCAGGGTATGTGGGGCTGTGTCAAGAAGATCGAACCTGGCCTGCGAGCCTACCAAGCTGCCAGGAGGACCAACGAACCACCATCGCGGTTTGTTTTCATGGCACAGATCAACTCCAAGATTGATGCCGAGCAGTTGAGATCATTTGAGATCAGCAACGATGCATCAGCTGAGATTGTGGAAGCAGAGAAACAGAACTTGGCCTGTAGCATACCCAAGATCCTTCTGGTTGGTGGTGCTGTAGCCATGGCCTACACCCTTGACCATGGCCTGTTGACAAAGGCTGTCATTTTTGGAGTTGTGAGAAGGTTTGCCAAGATTGGGAAAAGATTGTGATCTGGAGTGAAAAATCTGTAGATGAATATATAATTAAGCATCTCTGCGCACCAATTACCATTGTGTTTACAGTCTTCCCCTCTCATGTGACGAGGTTGTAGAAGTAGATGCAAATAGAAAGACATTCTGAACCTTTTTGAAAAGAAATCCCAAAAACAGAGCATCATTTCATCCTCTATTACTTTGTTCCGTCGGTATCTCATGTGCTTCTTGTGGTCTACATTGTAAAGGTGTACGTGGCCTTCTCAGTTTCATTGATTTCTCAGCAAGCAGCAGTCCGGAAGAACTCACAGGTTTGTGGCCGGGGAGATGCGATGTTGATGTGTCGAGTATCCTCCTCCTCCTCTCTCTCTCTCTCTCTATTTTGTAATTGATCCAGAGAAGATTCATCAGATTTATGTGAGAAAAATGTCCCATCAGATTTATATGAGAAAAATGTGTACAAAAGAGTTTGGAAAGTGATGAGAATCCATTCAATTATGATTGCAAATGGCATCATTATATTGTGAAAAAGGCATTTGTAATAGATTGACAATGGACATCAGAAAAATTGTTCTTTTGCGGAATTATTCCTTTCTTCACAGACATTGCAAAGTAGGGTATCAAAAACGAAAAGTTGAGAATAGAAAAAGAAATTCTAATATACAATTTATCTGATACATCACACCTGTGAATAAAAAGATATACCAATTATTTGTATTCAGATCCTAATTTTTCTTTTCACGTGGCTTTTGGCATCATCATGCTATTCTCATTTTCACAAAATTAAGCATAATAATGACAGGCCAATCGATCGTTTATCTCTTAGTTATTGCCACATATTTACGTATGACAATTTCATTATGTCAACCACATGAGATCACAGCCCCAAAGACACTTTGTCAAACAAATGCATATGTTACAAGTATGTACCAACCAACACTCGTGGAACGAACACAATGTGATTTGCCCTTCTTTTTTTTCTTTTTACAATACTTCTATTCTAAACATTGAGTACCGGTTTCCAAGTAATACAGGGTTCAGTCACGAGGTGCTGCAGCATTGCGAGGACAACCGATGCTTGGATGAGAGAAGGAAATGTATCAAGTACTGTCATGTTTCCAATTTCTTTACTGCTCAACCTTTCATTTGAGGTATGATCAGTCGGCCCTGAAGGTTCAGGCTGAGGAGAACCATCGCTGTCTCGGCTGGGTCCCGAAGATTCAGGCTGATGCGCACTATTGCTGCCCCCAATATTTGCAGGTCCTGGCAGATCGTCAAAATGCTCTCCACCTCTGCTCTCATAATTGGACCTTCCATTATCACCGTCATCTCCTGGAATTCTTAGAACCTTGTCTGGCTGTGCCTCGACACCAACCCATCTTAGATGAAGCTGCCAGATCAGTTGTTAAGTACGAAAGAAAATCCAGAACTTTTGCTTCGAGGCTCTAACGGATCTGTAGGTTATGAGTACCTGAAGGTACAGGTTGACCTCATCTGGACGAGAAAGAAAGGGGAAATCACCACCTGTTTTCAGGATGGCACGTCTGGCTCCAGGAAATCTTTCACTCACTTGATCTTTCAGCTGTTGCGGAACAGCACAGTAGTCATTCGTCTGCAAGACATGGCAGCAGTAGTTAACATGGTACCCCACCAACTTACTAGATCCTCATAACTTAATAAATGTGTGACCGTTTCAGTCAAAATGGATGCTTCTAAATTATACTGCCTGTATGCTAGAATAACAGTGGCTAACATGAGGGATAATTCCTAGCTTAGACAATGCTGTTGCTGCACAGCACAGAGAATTTCTCTTTTTGGTTACTCCTATGTGATGTTAGACCTGTTTTCAGCAAAATCGTAGGTATGAAATCAGCAATATGATGAAACAATGAAAAAGCCACAAGAGAACTAAACCAAAGAGGAGAACCAGACCCAAGAATATCTAATAAGCAAAATACGCAACAACGAAATGTAATGCCTCAACTATTTGTAGGGCTAATGGATAATTTCACTGTTGAACTCTGTATGAAGCAAATTTTCTGGTTAAATCAATAACATCCCAATCCTTTTAAATAGTTTTTGATAAAATTTACTCAGGAACGTAACATACATCCATAATAGTGATGAAGGAATCTGAGACCAAAAGAGGACCAACTGATGCAACGTTAGCATTCAACTTTAACCTTGACGATAGATCATCCCTTGACAATGTTTCTACCTGCAAATTAAGTGTTTCGGAATATTACAAGAAAACACAAAAACTAAAATGTGCTTGTGTTTATTAAAAGAAAGGAAAATAAAGGAATCTGATAATGCACATACACAAATACATGCAAATTTCTTGATTCAGCAAACCAATAGAAAATATTATCATTGTGCAAAAAGTTTGAGGGCATCCTTCAATGCTAAACCCATGAAAAGGAATGCACAAGATGCTTATCAGGACAAGTCAACCATGCCTAGCTCCCACTAGTACTCTAGTATTGAATGGTCTTAGCTGGACTCTCGCCCACCTAAATAACGCATGTGAAATACATACCAGAAATTATACATCTTTTTGTATCGATAATATATCAGCTCCCCAGGGTCCTCAAGAAATTGGTGAAAAGTTGAAAATGTCCAAAAAACGAGCCTGGCTGATATTCAGAGATGACAACCAATCTCTTTATGGTATTTATCCTTTAATACCTCGAATGAAGAATGGAAACGGAAGATAAAAGCAGATTCCAGAAGAGATCAAAATACATGTAGTTGAACAGATATACACATGAACAAACCAGAAGAGAGGACATGAGAAGTAAACAACTTCGACCACCTGCATGATAATGTTAAAATAACCCGGAAATACCAGTTCCATTTAGCAATTGCACAATATGCCAGATGCAACTGAATATGCATTTAATCTGACAAAGCTGACAGATAAATGAAGTAAAAGAGGATTCATGGAATATGTTTGACTGAAACAATAAATTCCCTTTTCTCATTAATATAATAGATAAATTTTCAATGACATTATTGCATTATATGCATACTCGACACTTGTAAACTAAGAACACCATGAAAATATATTCAGCTTAAACCATCGAAGTCATTAGAAAACGGACCACAACAAGGATATGAACAACATAAATTGTGAATACCTGCCCAACAACAAAGTCCACTGAGTCGGCAATGAATGGTTCATGTGGACCATCACGAATTCCTGATAAGATGTACCGCTTCAGCAAAAATGAAGGTGTCCAGTTAACACTGCAACATCAAAATAGGGGAGTCTAAAGACAGGAAGAAAAGAAAGATGTGACTTGTGATGGTCATCAGTTATCAAAATGATATCTGCATGATTTTAAGTTTTGTCAGCACAACACATGCAAATAATGTGCAATCACGTTACAACACAGGACAGTCTACGGCTGGAATAAACCAACAATGTCTGATAATATGCTGAAAACCAAAGATTCATTGGAGCTTTACAAGGAACAAATCCATGGGTTATTCCATTATAAACATGAGTAATTGCCAAAACAAAACATTATGTTTCAAAAACTTAGCAATCAAGAAGCTTTGAAAAAAATTTAGTAGCTACTAAACAGCCTATATTAGGACAGGATGGACTCCCACCATAGTTTTGGTACAAAAAAATGCTTAACATTTGGGCATTAAGTTTATTTCAAAAAAACATTGGCACCATATAAACCATTTGAACAAGCTGACTTTTTTTGTCAAAAAAGAAAGTATTAGAAGGAAGTTATAGAGGTGTCTCCAGCTTCATCTGAAATAAATGGTACACAATTACTGATACAAGCAATAGATATCGCATAAGCAGATTACTTGACCAACTATCTAAGCACCTATTTTGGTCAGAGTTTTACTTATCCTAAATAACAAGAAATTTTGCATCTGCAGTAGCCATCATTTAGTTGGGACATTATGGCTTGTTGTTTTAGTAGCTCATTATTTAAATTATTATTGCTGCATAGTCATAGTTCTGAGCAAGTTTTAAAACCTTGGTCAAATACCATCGGGGATCAGACCATCACGATTCCAGTATGGATCGACGAACCAACACTCAAGACGGTTGGTCTTGTCCATGCTAAAAAGGGAGGGGAAGGATGACTAGCAGAGGAGGAGAAGGTAGAAAAGGAAGAGGTAGACAAGATGGTCGATGGGGGAGGACAAGGAGATGAAGGAAGATATGTGCTGGTGAAATAGTCGGATGAGGAGATGGTGGTGACATGGCAAAAGGCAGAGGCAGTGGCAACATGGCAGGGAAGATGAGAAGGTGACAGCAGAGGAGGGTAGAAAGAGAGAGGGCTTGAGAGAGAGTGTGAATAGAATGTGTGGAAAAATAGAGTGCAAGAATGAAAGAAAACAAATAAATGAAAAAACAGTTGTCACTCACAATTATTAACATTTGTCAACCCAAAGAGTAGTAGTTACTAAAAAAAGATATTAGTAAAAGCACTTCAAACTTGATTTAATCAACATGCAGTAAAGGCAAGAGATCATACACTGGAGACCATGGCATGGCAGCAGCAAACTTGTGTGTCTCCAAAAATGCATTTGAAAGAACCAATGACTTAACCCGCCTTGGTCGGTGTTGAGCAAACACTAATGCAAGGAACCCACCAAGCGATGTTCCATAGATGTGTACCTATCATACAGTCAGGTCATCACTAACTAAAACCCAATTTGTGGTAACATATGCATTAAATGAGATTTGGATGGAACAAAAGTACAGCTCAAAACATTATTACCAATAATGTGAATCGCATATCCTCCATCTTTCTGAGTGTTTTTATATTTCAAAATTAACGTGTGTTGGATTCTTCTCGCGATGAATATTGTAAAGAACCAAGAAAACTGCTTTAGAGCCTATTTTCTTATAATAATGATGGCATGCTAAAACAGGTGGATTGGTCAATACCTATGATAGCTCTACCAAGAAATGCAATCCCCCCATCCCCCTCTAGGGCTCCTAAATGGAAGCACTACCTCCACTTGTTTTGAAAAGGCACTCGGATGCTTGCCTATGTGCCTAGGCGAAGCAAGGCCCAAGCATCTCGAAGAGGGTCTAAGGGAGTAGCTCGGGCATGTGTCGAGGCATTGGGCGACTCAAGCTTGCGCCAGAGTCAATCGAAGCTTGGGTTAGCCTAAGTTCATCAAATTGAATTAGTTAGTTCAGTCGAACCAACTAATTCAACCCCCTATGCCCAACCTTTTCCCTAGTACCAGAAGAGAAACCCGGCATCGACATCTTCGTTAATTCCTCCGACCTACTGCTTCATTCCTCCGTCGTATGTCGTTGATTGCTCTCTTCCTCCGTCTTACACCGTCAACTGCTGGCTTCATCCACCCTACACACCACTGCAGTTGCATGAACCCTGCCTGGGCCCAAGACCGCAGCCTTCCTACACCATAGGCTGCTGCCTTCCTCAGCCAAGGTGGCATAATCCGCTGCCTTCCTCCTTGGCTCCGCCATACACACTGCTACCTTCGCCAATCGGTGATCATCAACTTATCAATCTCATCCTCTTTCTCTTTAAGGATGTGGTAACAGTAACTCTGCAACTTTGATCTCTGCTTCTATTTCCTATAAATGATTTCATCTTGAAAATTTGTTAGAAACTGAAGACAAAACAGCACCCTGTTAAGACATAACAACACTGTATAGTTGTAGCACCCCGGTAAGACATAAGAGCACCATATTAAGACATAACAGCACCCTGTTAGGACTTTCCATCACCCTGATAGCAATAAACTTAAATTGAGTACCCTACTAGAACAAACAACACCGTATAGTTGCAGCATTCTTACATGATCAGTTGATATTAACATATTTCTACAAATTTTGCCTTCAATGTTGAATTCTTTCCGTATTTCAAGAAGTATGACAAGTGTCTTTAGTAACTCAGAAGAATCATTGGCAAAAAAACTTAAGAAAGGATAAGGTTGGAAATACAACAATTTAAAGGATCCCAAAGATCGTAATATCATGACTTACATTTTCTGCAAGAAAACTACTAGAAGTGGCACTTTTGATGCAAAACAACATCAAGTCGAAACTTCAAAAATGCATTAGCTTGAAAAAGGTGTCTATGTGACTCACAGACATGAATGATAGAAAGACGCAAATGATCAAATCTTATAGTATTCTACCAAAGGATGATGATATTCAGAATCTTGGAGATTTTTGAAGAGAAAGATGATCTAAAAAATATTAATGCTAATGAAAAAACATTATCTAATAGAAGATGAAAAGAAATTGTTATTGCTAAAAAGTCTAAAATTTCACAAAAGAAGAGACCAATGGACTTGTATATGTTTCAAGAACCAGAGAATATTATACAAAGCAAAAAAGGAGAAAATTTAAGATAAACAAATATAAAGGTAAAAACAATTTAGTATATTGCTCGCTTCTTCTACCAAGTTGAAATTCCCTTCAATGCTTCTTATTTAGGCGAATTTAAACTGATGATTGAAGTTGTTGGAAGATACAATCCTAAATTAAAACCTCCAAGTTATTATGAGTTAAGAGTTCCATTATTGAAAGAGTTGGACTACACATGATTTATTGAAGGGTCACAAGGATGCATGGAAAAAGCATATTTGGTCTAATATGTCATATGCTTGCACCGATAGGAGATAAAGGAATATGATGGTCAACTATGTTTTAGCTAGTAAGACTTTTTCTTTGATTGTTCTAATCTTTTAACTACAATTTTCAAATTTGAATAGAAGCAACTACGTTATCAATTTTATTCTCCTCTTGTTTAGATAAATTACTCTAATAAAAAAAAGGTCACACTTGTATTAGACTCTATACATGACATATTGTTTTGAAACAATATTAGAGGATATCGGAAAGATTGTAGACATCAAAACCATAGAGCAGGTGATTGCGATTGTCACTGGATTTATATATAATCATATTGGGTCTTTGAACATAACAAAAGTAAATCATAAGCATCAAGAAATTGGTGCAGTATGGTGTTACTCAATTTGTCACTTCATTTTTGACACAGCAAAGTGTGGACAGGCAAAAGTAAAACTTTTGAATTATGTTTACCTCAAAAAAAGGGATGACAAATAAATGAACAAAAGATGTGAATGGTAAGAGGTCAAATAATATTATCTTTGGTGTCATCTTATTGAAATCGTATGATGTATGCATTAGAAGTAATGGGTCCTCTTGTTCGAATTCTCTATGATTATACTAGGACTTTGAATATAATGAGAGAATTCACAAGCATCAAGGAATTGGTGAGATATAGTTTCATTTGATTTGTCAAATTTTGACGTTACAAAGTGTGTACCGTCAAAAACACAACCTGAGAAATAAAAAAAAGTCTACAATCGAATATATTTATGAGGCTATGAATAGAGCCAAGAAAACGATTCAAAAGTCCTTTAGTGGAAATGAAGAAAAGTATAAGGATATATTTACAATCATTGACAAAAGATAGGAATACCAACTTCATCGTTCACCACATGCAACAGGACATTATTTGAACCCAAAATTTTTTTATAGGAATGCCAACTTCAGCTTAATGTAGTTGTAACTAAGTTATATCAATGAATTGAATGGTTCCAAGCATTGAGGTGCAATATAAGATCAAACACAAATTATCTTTATATAAGAATGTTGAGTGCCTTTTTGGAATTCATATGACAGTTCGATCATGGACAACTAAATCCTTAGGTATTTATAACTTTATATAATTGATATCATGTAAATGTATATAGTATATTATTTTTAATAATAAAGTTAAATTTTACATCTAAATGGTGGGATCTATTTAGAAATTCAACCCTGAACATGTAGCAATTGGGTATCAAATTTCTTAGTTTGACTTGTAGTGTTACAGGTTGAGCGAAATTAGAGTGTCTTTGAGAATGTAAGTTAAGAATATTTTTGTTTCAGCTAATCTATTCTTTTTTTTAGATAGATGTATTAATATATCTTTAATTCATATGACATGACAGATTCACACAAAGAGAAGAAATCAATTATGGCATCAACAATTGCATGATCTGGTCCATATAAAGTATAATCAAGGAAGACTCATTATAATTTGTAAAATAGTATTAATCTAATCTCATTACAAGGCATTGATGATTTAAATGAGTGATTGACTTGGGAAATGAGTGCGAACTTGTAAGATGCAGAAGATGAACTTGTATTTGAAGATAACAATTTGACATGGGGAGATATGACAAGAACCTTAGGTGTCAAAAAATTAAACACATACACAAAACAAATGACGAAAGCAAAAATGAGTACAAAAGCCTTAATTTCATCACCTATCATTGTTAAAGAGAAGGAAACATATTTTGAGAAAGATGGACAAGAGGAAGAAGAAGAGAAAGATGACATGTTTAACAATGATGATGTTGATTATAATGATCATTGAATTTGATATAAAACTTTATTGTTTTGATATTTTTATTATTAAAAGATTGATAATGTGAGTTGGTACTTTATATGATTTCAATTTGCTATGGCATTTTTATTTTTATAATCATATTTATAAATCATAATATTTTTTTTAAAATTTCAATATTTGGGAGCGCTTTGCTTTGCTCAGGAGCCTCGAGCGTTTTGGGACTTTGACAGTTAGCGCTTTTAAAAACTGTTATTAACACAAACATGCTTCAAAAATTTACACGATGTTAATTATAATAAAGTTATAAATACCTTGGGACTTAATTCCCTCCATTAAATTACCAAAGAAATTGCAAATAGACCTATAACATTCTTATATAACGATAATTAATTGTTGAGAACTTCAAAGTTGACAGCTAATCTTGCAATGCATTAATATAATTCAAATACAACTTCTATAACAAACTCAATAAGAGTTCTTATAAAAGAATTTTGAATTATCTTGTTGTATGTGATGGAAAATGAAGTTGACATTCTCATCATTTATATATGATTACATAAATATCCTTATACTTCTCTTTATCTCCACCAAAAAAATTTGAATTATTTCCTTACCTCTATCCATAACCTCATAAATATATCTCATCATTGGTTTTTTATTATCTGCGAGCCAAAGAACTCGAACAAGAGGGTCCATTACTTTTTATGACCATATGGATCTAAAAGGATAGCATTAAGGTAAAATCAATTGTCTCTTGTTTTTTTTGCATCTTTTGTCTTTTTACCTGTCACCCATTAGTTGGTGCTTTTGTTAGTGAACACTTTGTAATATTAAAAATAAAGTAGCAAATCATATGACATCATACATCACCAAATCTTTATTGCTTATGAATTCTCTCATCATATTTAAAGCAATAGTACGATTATACGTAAATCCAACAACACAAATTGTTCTTTCTAAAGTCTACAATCTTTCCTATATCCTCTAACACTAAATCAATAAAATATGTCATGCAAGGAGTCCAATAGAAGTGTTGGCTTTTTTACATAGAGTAATTTACCTAAAAAACAGAATAATAAAATTGACAAGAGTCCCATAATAGCTTCCATTCAAACTGGGGACTTCGGGTAATTAGAAGTTTAAAACATTCAAAGGAAAGTTTTACCAGCTAAAACATATTTGCTTCCATTATAACTTGAATGATATTTTATTCTCCAATTTCATCTACAACATAGTCAAACAAATCAAATATATTTTCCCTAAATTTCACAAACATGGTTCCTAAAGAATAATCAATCATAAAATTGATTATATTCTAATCTTGTATCAAGTAGCACATGACATAATATAGCATCTATGCTCATACTTATGTCCCTTCAAAAAATCATTTGTGTAGTCCAACTCTTTTTTCAGTAACGAAACTCTCAACTCATGATACTTCGAAGTTTTAATTTAGGACCATATATTCCAATAGCTTTAATCACCAATCTCTTCTTTTGTAAAATTTTAGACTTCTCGATTGTAATAACTTATTTTCTTATTTTGTCATATACTCTTTTCCCACTAGCATTAATATCTTCTAGATCATCTTCCTATTCAACATCATCTCTAAGGTTTTGAACAAGGTTCTCAATTTTGGTTCGTACCGGTGTACTGAGCCATGCTCGATACAGTACGTATAGAAGCATACCGATGATACAACGAGGTATACCGGTGGTATGCCCAAAAAGAGCTGAAAAACCTCCAAAAATACCTGGAGGTAATGATCCAAAAATTCCTGGAGGCAATGATCTAAAAATACCATGGCATACTGACCAGTACGCCTCAGATCGAAATATGGGGTGTACCGACCGGTACACTTCGATAATGATCTAAATCCGACGTGTACCGATCGGTACCCCTCGTTAACGATCGAATTTCAATCATTACCGTCCTATACAGACCTCTTAGTTTTAGGAATTACCAACAGGTAATTGCCTGTTTTCAGCAATTACCGAGAGGTAAACCTTTATTGTTGTTATTATTAAAATCCTTGTGTGTAGGAACATTTCCAACTAGTTTACGAAACAAAAGGACTCAAGAGAGGAGGCAGGTAAAGTGATAAACCTATTTTTGGATTACACATGTCGGCAGAATAAACGGAACCCAAAACAATTCAAGACTGGATTTTGCTAGTTCCAAATAAAAACTGAAATCTCAACTTAATGACTTCGATGGTATGATCCAATCCAACTATGGTAGTCTGACCCCAAGGCAACACTTACATATTAAATTATATTGCATATGATACATACATAATATTTGGGCATATTTATGAAACAATATTAATACAAATAGCATAGTCAATTATACATATTTAAGTGTGTGCACTAGGCCAACCTTTTATACATATTTAAACATAATATTATAAGCAATATACATTACATATTGTACAACTATATATTTCCTATTTATCCACCCAAGTCTCTCTCTCTCTCTCTCTCTCTCTCTCTCTCTCACACACACACACACACACACACACACATTGCCTCTCTCTCCCTCTCCTAAAACCAGTGATTTAAAAAACGCTAGACGCCAAAATGCGTCAAGGTCCAAAAACGCCCGAGGCACAAGGCGCTCGCCCGAGCGAAGCGAGACGCTAAAATATTAAAATATATAATATAATTAATAAATATAATTATTTAACAATATTAAAATTAAAATAATATATTATTAATCTAATAAATACAAATACATTACTGTTACTAGTATACTGTTAACAGTATACTTTCGAAATAGGAGAAGGAAGAGGAGTGTAAGGGAAGACCGAGGGTGCAGCGACAACGGTAAAAGTGAGCAACGAGCGACGACAGTGGCAACGGCAGCGGGAGCGGTGACAGCGGCAACGGGAGCAGGAGCGGCGACAACGGCAGCGGCAATGAGCAGCGGCAGCGTGAACGACGAGCAGGGTTAGGGTTGGGCAGCGGCAACTGATATCGATGCTTTAGTTGGTTCGATTGAACCAACTAAAGCACCGGAGACCGAACCAGACCTAAAACGCTAGTTCGGTCGCCTGGTTTAACCCAGGCGCACGCCCGAAGAGCCCGACGCCTGGGCTCGGGCGAGCGCCCAGGCGACGCCTCTTTGAAGCACGCCACCTGGAAGTGAAGCGAGGCGCTCGGGCCTCGCCTCGCCTCGCCCGAGTGCCTAGGCGAGCGCCCGAGCGCCTATTGAAATCACTGCATAAAACATCCTAAAACATGAACCCTACTCTTAAGCAGTAGCACCTCCATTCCCAAAAAATCAACTCCCTACCAATATTATCATCAATATACATTACATATTGTGCAATTATATATTTTAAATTTATCCACACAGGTCTCTCTCTCTCTCTCTCTCTCTCTCTCTCTCTTACACACACACACATTGCCTCCCTCTCCCTTTCCTAAAACATGAAACCCTACTCTCAAGCAATAGCACCTCCATAGCACCAATGGCTAATATATACATATGAGTTTAAATAGATAATATTTCAAACCCAAAGTCCCCTATGTGATTCCTACTCCACTCAATCTACGTGATTCACACTTGTCTCTCACAACCTCAGACTAATCTTTCAGGACTGAACCATGACTGTGCTAATGACTTGTGAGTCTAGAGAAATGAAATCTATTCAGAAAATAATAAAAATAATAACTAAACTTCCGTTGGTCTTTCAAACACCAAAAAAAGACACAGATGAGGCCTTAGCCGTTAGCACTTAGCTATATGAACAGCAGTATTATATATATTGTCATAATTCCGTCTTGCACAGCCTCCATAGCAAGCACCTGACTTTTGATAAATGATGCTTGTGTATCTACTTAACAAGAAGTATTCCCGATGATAAAAAAATGTTGTATATTTTTTATAATTTGCTAAAATCTAAAAGAATGCAACCTTCATGCAATTGGATATTAAAGGCAACAAAAATTAAGTGAAACAAATGCAGGTACATACATGATATATACTGAGTGTATCCAAGAATTTCTCAAATGAATGAACCCACTCATGGTGATTCCAGACACGTGGTAAATCAACAGAAATTACTCGGTAGCCCTGCAAAGAATGCACTATCATACTCTGGCAAGTGCCAACTTGTTTCATGTAGCAAAAGTTTGTGCAGATAAGATTGATACTATTTATTATATACAATAATACAAATGTCAACTACTAAAGCAGAATAGACTCCGGCATAGGACTCAAAAAAAAAAAAAAAACAGATTCATTAACCCAAACTTTCATGTTCTGAAAGAACTGGTAACATAAACTATGATGCAACATTTCAAGGAAAAATTTTCCTTTCCTGTTCATATAATATACAAGACAACATTTCACCTAGAAAGAGGGCAAGACAGATTAGAAACAAAGATATCTGCTTGCCTATTATCACTTGATTTTTGCTACAATACAAATTTCAATATATGCTATTTAACATACATAAAAGTAAAACAATCGAAACTTAAAACATGATTCGCCTTACCGGTCCGTACTAATATACTGACTAACCATTGGTATAGTACATACCAAAGCATACTGATGTACCGACATATGGTACGGTAGGTCATATTGACAAATTGGCATGTACCGCCCGTACCAGTCCCTTGTCGGACCAATACGTGCTGCCCATACTGAGAATACTTGAGCTTGAAACATGGTAAGACAAAAGTTGGTAATAAGAATGGCACTAAAAAGGTGAAAGTATAAATCTATCAAATATGAGAGTACTTGAGCTTGAAACACCTATCAAGGGAAAGAAAACCCTAAAATGCCTTAAAGAGAAAAGACACTGTCATATCATTGGCAAGATAATCATCTAAAACCAAAATAAAGGAAAAAATTAGCTTACTCAGAAAGCACCAGAAAAAGACCACACAATAGCATTTCCAATATGCCATGTCAATAATTAAAACCAGATAAAGCCAATTTTTTCATTCATGGATACTGTAATATTAAGTTACCATTGTAAAGAATCTTCAAAATGCAACAGTCATAATGCACCCTCAAATAGTTGAATGTTTATGTTTAAGGGAATTTACAACTTAGCAAGTGCATGGATATAGAAGGTGATTGGAGGACTAATGAGGGAAACAAAGACCCAATTTAACACTTAGAGAACAACAGTTCACAGCTAATACAAGATATAGAAGCAGTGTAAATTATCAAACTAAACTAAAGAAAATTTAGCGTCAAAAATTACCAAACTCCTACACATGACAACACAATGTAAGTGGCAAGTAAAAAAGTTGCTTTGATCAAGCTGATGGTAAAAATCTGAAGAGTGCAACTTTTAAATCCTCATGACCAAGGTTGTTGCTCTGCTGTGCACTCATGATTTCCATGGAATAACTTGATATAGGTTTTATTGCTCATAATTTCTTGTTAATATAAGTTCATGATGATGCTAAATGTTAGATCAATGAAACAGGAAAAAATGTAATAATAAGAAAATTAGAAAAGCAACATATAAGTAACAATTGGAACACAATATATATGCATAAAACATGTTCATCCAATGACATCAACATACTGTATATAGATCACACACACTAACTGGACAAAAATGTTCTTTATCTTTCATTTCCTGTATTTGGAAAAACTAGTTATTGATGGGAAAACTAATGCAGGACTCATTTTAGAAAGAAATGATCTAAGAGCTTTCCCTTTGCCTAGCTCGAAAATGCTATTTTAACTTCATCTTATAGTTTTACTTTATCTCAAATTCTGTATCTCTATGCATATGACTTGATCTCAGTTACAGTTCCATAGATGACAAAAGATAACCTTGCTTTCGTATTATGCATAAAAAAATTTGATAATGCATAGCCAATTACACATTGTGATTTGAATTTCAACTAGTCCACAAGGCAAATGAAGCTGCAGCATGCAAGAATGTTCTCAAGGTCCAGCTTCAAACATATTAGTGAAATCCTTGCAAGTGCCAAACCATCACTATATTATGTCCATATTTGAGTATGCACAGAGACATAGACCCAAGATCAAAAAGATCTTATTCCTTGACAATTATTTTGCATTATCATAAAAGGGAATGGAGATTTTCACGAAGGCTTCAACTTCCAAAATCACACAGCTTTAGTATGAAAATAATTTTTCTAAAGAACAGTTTTCTGCAGTCATAGAAAACAAGAACAAGTGAAAATATTTCTCCTATATTACCTTCATTGAGAGGGACTTGATCTGTTTGTAATAGACATCTGCAGTGCCTGCAATTCCAGGAATACAAATGAGAGGAGGCACAGCCTTTGGACCAAAGTCATAGTACCTCCATTGTTTATTTCCAATCTGCACAATGTTAAAAGCACATTGGTAAGACACAAATAGGCATCAACAAATTTTGACAAACCAAACTACAATCAAATTTGTGATATGTAATATGTATAAAATTATGACAAATTCAACATTGGCCACTATTACCTACTCTTGCATCATTTCAATTTTTAGTAGTGAATCATTCAACTAGTAAACAAGATATATCCGCAATCGGTAGAAAGATTTCTGTAGCGTTACAGAGTATACATGCATCTAGTGATTTCTAGAATCAATGTCAATCTATGCAAACAATTTAGGGTTTTACAATTAAGGAATTAATGAGACAACGTGTTAAAAATGTGCCCTGGTCTTTAAAAATGGCATACTATCTTCTAATTCTAAAGTTTCTGCAACATCAAATTTTTCGTAATAGGCTAATTGACATCTATATGTTTCACTAAATGGAAGACTGCCTTTCCTATTTCTCCAACAACAATCTTGAACATTCAGAGGGTAACAATGAAAGCAACAATAATTGAATTGACACAGAGAGAAAAATTGTAACATATCACTATGATACATCGCAACAATCAAAAACGGAAGAAATCAACTCAAAATATGAACTAATGGCATTCCTGTGACATCTCGCAAACAATGGCTACCTCAATGCCAAATCAGGCAATAACGACCACTAGAAACCAAACCCTTTGTGAAGCACAGAGTCTACCAAATCAAGCAAACTTGACAACCAGAAAGCAAAACCACTATAAGACCCCAACGGTTCTTGAGTATCTACCAATTCAACAGCAACACTAGAAAATGCAACAGTTCTTGCATATCTATCGATTCAAGAAGAATAAAGTATCTCCGTCTCATAGTGACGATCATTGTAGATCTTCCCAGAACAAAGAAAAAGATTCAAGAAAAGCATCACTATATGATATATGAAAGAGGGCAATCGACTTAAGATATGATCTGAGGGCAAACTTTAAACATTTGCCGAACGACTTATACACCGATACCAAATCAAGATGTACGTCTCCAACAACCGCTGGGAAAACCAAGCCCTTTCGTCAACTACCGATTCAAGAATTCGATCTACGCAACGCAAAGAAACAAAAATCGCCACCAGATCCGACAGTTCTTGTTCAAGAATTGCAAATACCCGCATAACGAGAAAGCGAAATGACTACAGGACCCGTCCGTTCCTGCGCATCTACCGATTCAAGAACAACGAACCCTAGACGACAACCAGGAACCAAAATCACTACAAGATCCAGCAGTTCTTGCGCGTCTACCGATTTGAAAACAACAAATTCTCTTCCTTCCGAAGACGCCAAGAAAGATGCAGAGACTAGTACGATCGTCACAGATCCTACCCGAGCAAACAAGAAGAGGAGGGAGGGGAAGGATCATACGGAGATCTTGTGGAGCGGGACTTGCGACTTGAAGTAGGCGTAATCCCCCGGGGCCGGCGAGATGCCACCCTTCATCCCACTGTTAGTCGCAGAGATCGGAGATCGAAAGGACGGCGATAGGGAGGAGGAGGCCCGGTCGGAGTATGCGATGGAGAGGCGATCGCTGTTGTCGAATCTGGGGTTCGAACCCAAAGGGCAACAAGGCGATTGGGGGAAGTATATATATATTTGGGAGGGACTTAATATTTAAAGCTCATTTTTGTTATTTCTAAATTATTCTTATATATATATATATATATATATATATATATATATATATATATATATAGTACTAAAAAAATTCTTGTCACTCCTTTTTCTATAATTTTTTTTCTTCTCCTATTTTTTTATCTTTTAAATCATTGAAGGTGATATAAAATAATAAAAAAGGATGATAAAATGAGAAGATTTAAAAATCAAAAAGGAGATAAGAAATAGTTTTTTATATTTTTATATTATTTAATATTTTTAGAATTATATTGATTCTATAAGAAGACATTATCTTGTAAGTCAATTAGATTAATCCAAAAAGGTCATATTTTAGGTCTCTATAAAATACTGAGTATTATCTTTAAGATATTTATAAAATATTCAAAATATGATATTCATTGAAATATTAAAAAATATCCAAAATATATATCATCTTTCAGACAATTACAGAATAATCAATCAAATATTTGGATCGATATTTTAGGTATTCTAGATCTTAACATTCATAAGTATAATATTAACTATTTTTTCTCATTCAAGTGTTGTTAGTAGAAATTAATGATATAAATGTTCATGTTTATTATATTTTTAGGATTATCTCAAAAGATGTATGTTCCATGCTTTTTTTACAAATTAACCAAAATATTACCTTCTGAATATTTATAAAATACTCAAAATATATCGCGATTAGGAGAAAGGAAAAAAAAGAGTAAAAATAAAAAGAAATGGGTTATGAATAGTAAATTACTATTTTTGAGATTGTGAATAGTAAAAAGAAGTTTTAAATAGTAATAAAATATAATGATTATTATATGAGCCGGCAAGAATAAACATGACAGCTTGGATGGGCCCAAAAAGGAAGTGAGGAGAAGGCTTTTGATACCTAATAATTAATAAATATAAATTATAATTATAATTATTTAGAAAAAAAAATAGTATATTTTACACAAATAGAGTGAAAAGTTTATAGTCTCATATAAAAAAAACTCTAAAAGAGATCTTACTAAACTTAATAGATAATTAAATCTTAAATAATGGACTAATTCAAGTGGACTTAACAATGACGATCTTCACACTAAATATTTCTATAAACTTATCTCCACTCAGTTAGAATATTATATTTAATATTATTATCACATTTGGTCATCCTCTTATTAATCATTCATAAATTAAAGAGCTTTTCAATAAATGGTACGAGAACTTGTCGTTTCCTCTTTCTCGAACACTTTCTCATTTTATTTTATTTTATTTTATTTTATTTTATTTTTTTCGAAGAACTTCGATAGCCTTTCTAAATGTTATTATTGTCCCTCTCAAGCATATGAGCTTGACTGTTAAATTTTGTAAATTTTATTGATCTATTTTTGGAACTCCATCCTTCATTTTTTTTATATTTTTTCATATCGCTTTCTCCCTCCCACAAAGTAGATCAAAATTAAAAGTCTAACCTTTCTCTCATCTTTGACTATCAGCCCATAGTGTCAAGTATATTATACATCTATGAGGATAACTTAAGGTCCACTTTTCTCATTATATGAATCCTTAGAATCCCATACCAAAATATGATTATCTAAACCCTTAGAATCTCAGACCAAAAGATAGTTTTTTAGGTCAACTTTTTTTTCAAAAATGATAAATATATTAAATTATCACATATGGATTTGTGTAAGCCATTGAAAGCAAGGAAAGTTATATGGGAAAAGAATTCTCTCACTAAAGAAAAATAACTTATGAATCCTAACATTTCTAATAGCTTTTCTGATGAATCATAGGGAGCGATAAGTTATCCTGAAATTTTTATATAGCAATGAGATGAGCTCAGCAAGTGACAACATATCCACACGATTTTATCCTTTCCGAACATGTAAACTCTAAAATGTGCCTCTGAGGGCAAGGGAGACTCGGGAGACTTTTGAGCCGGTTCTTATACTCCTCAACTAATGTAAAACTAAATGACCTTATCAGTACTCCCTCCCAGAAGAGAGCCAAAGGCTCTATAGCCGAGGTGCATAGCTCAAGAGTGAGTTTGCTCGGCCAAGGTGCAGGTCTTGAGCCCTTCTTCTAGCGCCAATCTAATAAGGGATTGGTACGACTCGTAGGCTCACAAGGAATTGTTCGCTTTAGACGATGGGCGTACTCGTATGATTTTGTACTTTCGGAACATGTGAGCTTCAAAAGGCGCATCTTAGAATAAGGAAGACTTGACGAACTTATGAGTCCTTGATTTTCATACTCCTCAATGAACGTCAGACTAAATGTTCTTATTAAGAGAAATATAAAATAAGATACTAATATTTATAAAAACAAATATATTGGCTAATGCCTTGCTCAACCCAAGCTTAGCCCCTCCAAGTGTGGGTTAGATTTAGCCCAACACTGTTTGTGATAGAAGTTGAGAATATGAACGAGGACGACGACAACAACAACATGGTCTAATATTCTACACTTAGCTTCATCCCAGTCTATAGCTATCAAAATCCAAAAAAGAGCAACACCAGATGTGAATCATGGGAAATTTTTTCACAAGAAAATTGGGTCTCCTTCCAACAGCTTGTTTGGTGTTGACACATCCCCCACCCAAGTCTTCCCTAATCGATACATTTGTCCACGGAAGGAAGAATCACATTCGAGCCTTTTGTCTCAGTAACCATCATATTGTCTACACCGAATGGACACCATCTTCTTCCATGCAATCATGTCCACGGGAAGTGGAGTGCAGAGAGAACCTGATTCCACTAAAGCTATATTTCGTCAAGGATGGATCCCATGCTTTTTGCATGGAAAGAATAGGATAGGATAGAGAAGAGTGTGTGAATACGTTAGTATTCCACACCACAACAAGAAGTCTCCTCCGTGGTGGATGGCTGTCGATCTGAAGACCCAAACAAAGCAGTTCGTTCATTGAAATGGGTGACAGCATTGAAAGAAGTTACTTGAAATGGGTTCATCTCCGGTTTTGAAGTGTTTAGATGATGGCGTGGTGGACCAGCCGCCGTCTCCCATGAGGCCATATCGAAGGTTCCCCGGTCTTTGCTTGGGGGGTGCCAATAGATCGATTCAAGCTGTCGATTCGAAACAAGTTTGAAATGGAGAATGGGATGGAAGTATTTGAAGTTTGAAATCTTTACATTTTCCGTCCTGTAAAAATATGCAGCTTTTTTTCTCACAAGAATAATTTTCATCGTCTTCCTCTTCCAATACTACTCGTAAAGGGAACAAATATAGATAATCTTCCGTTTTGTTTTGTCTTAGATCTTTCTTATCTTTATATTTTTAGCTGGTCAAACCAGAGTAGTCAACTCCATCCGATTATATTATGTATATATATATATATAACCTATGTTAGATTAATATGAAAAGCTTTTACATCTATAATTATTTTATGAGTTTAATAGGAATAGAGTTTGTGAGTTGGAGAGGACATTATACAACAAGATTGAAGAACTCTGACACCCACGACAAGATCCGAGAGAAATCTAATAACTGCTTGAATTCCCTGTCATCAACCTCTCGGGCTCTGTCGCTGGTCCACCCTGTCCTCGTCTTCTTTGCCATCTCTCCTCTTGAGGCACTGCCCCACCCATCTTTTCGTCCAAGAAAAATGTCTTCTTTACTCCCCTCCCTTGGCTTTCTCTGCCACCTTCTTTCCTTCCCACCGAGAAAAAGAAGAAAGCAAGCCCTCCCACGCCTTGATTCCTTTTCCCTTCATCCTCTTCTCCGAGAGCGCCCCCCGGCCCAGAGAGGTCTTCCCCTTGCTGCAATGGGCTCAGCTTCACCCCGCAGCCATGGCCTTCTCTTCTCCCTCCTCCTCCTCCTCCTCCTCTCCTTCGTCGTCCACCAGAGGTCAGTGCGTGGGAGTGATGAGCTGAGAGCTCTCATGGAGTTGAAGGTCTCTTTGGACCCGGAGAACAGGCTCCTCACCTCGTGGACCAGCGAGGGGGAGCCCTGCCGAGGTGACTTCGAGGGGGTGGCCTGCGACGAGAGCGGGAAGGTGGCCAACATCTCTCTCCAGGGGAGGGGGCTCTCGGGCTCCATCGCTCCGGTGGTGGCGGAGCTCGAGGGCCTCACGGGGCTCTACCTTCATTTCAACAAGATCTCCGGGGTGATTCCGAGAGAGATCGGGAACCTGTCTCGGCTGAGTGATCTCTATCTCAACGTCAATAACCTCTCAGGCAGCATCCCGGAGGAGATTGGCAACATGGGTGGCCTCCAAGGTGAGTCCAATGTAGCAAACTGACTGCAGTGCAGTAGGGATTTGTAGAACCTTACGATGCTTGTGGAGCTCTCTTACATGTCTGATGCCACCTTTCTTCCTCCTTTCCATTTCCTTCAGTCCTCCAGCTTTCTAATAACAAGCTGTCTGGGAGCGTACCCCCCAAGCTGGCGCTTCTGAAGAATCTCAACATGCTCGCCCTGCAATCAAATCACCTAAATGGAGCAATACCTGCGACCTTGGGAGATTTAACCGAGTTGACATGGTTGGATGTGAGCTTCAACCAGCTTTTCGGTTCAATCCCCGTCAAGCTATCTCAGCTTCCTCAGCTGACGGTATTAGATGTTCAAAGCAACTTGCTTTCCGGCAACGTGCCTTCAGGTAATATATCTTCCCACGATCCCCTTCTAATTTTGATTCTTGTGTACCTCCTCCCTCAACTCGCATATGAACTAAGATCACACTTGTTATGTCTCAAGAACTCAAGAAATTGGGCGGAAACTTCAAATATGGGAACAACACTGATCTGTGTGGAACTGGATTCACCGATCTGAGGGCTTGCACTTCTGCTGACCTCCTCAATGCGAGCAGACCTGAACCATTTAGCGCCGGCCTGGCACCTCAGGACATTCCACAATCTGTTAATATCTCTGCAGATTGCAGTGCAACCCACTGCTCCAGCTCTTCCAAGTCCACCAACGTAGTGATCGTCGTCGCGACCACCATAGTTGTCTTTGGAGTTATGGTTTGTGGACTAATGGCCTTCCTCTGGTTCCGGCTCCGGAAGCAAAAGATTGGTGGTCTGTTTGAGGTCTCAAACGGTCTGCTTAGCGCTGATCCGACCAAGTTCTCCTATCGAGCTGCTTCTCCACTGATTAGCCTCGAGTACTCCAGCCACTGGGATCCTATGACCGATGAGAGGAGCGGCGGCATCAATGGGCTCTCTCAGGAGGTGTCTCAGATCTACAGGTTCAATCTGGAGGAGGTGGAGTGCGCGACTCAGTACTTTTCGGAGGTCAACTTGCTCGGGAAGAAGAGTAGCTTTGCAGCCACATACAAGGGGATACTGCGAGATGGAACCCAGATTGCAGTCAAGAGAATCAACAAGACCAGTTGCAAGTCGGAGGAAGCTGAGTTCCTGAAGGGGCTGAGGACACTGACGTTGCTGAGGCATGAGAATCTTGCTGGATTGAGGGGCTTCTGCTACTCGAGAGCGAGAGGGGAATGCTTCCTTATTTATGATTTCGTTGCTAATGGGAGCCTGTCGGAGTATCTGGATGTGAAGGGAGATGGGATTCACAAGGTTCTCGACTGGCCTATGAGAGTCTCTATCATCAAAGGCATTGCCAAAGGTATAATCTTTTTTACATATCCTATCGATAAATGATGTTGATGATCTTGTATCAAGGAATGAACACAACTGGATGTCATTGGATTCTTGCAACAGGCATCGAGTATTTGCACGGCGACAGAGCAAACAAGCCATCTCTGCTCCACCAAAACTTATCAGCAGCCAAGGTTCTCATCGACCATCAATTCAACCCTTTGCTCTCTGGCTCTGGCCTGCACAAGTTACTGGCAGACGACGTGGTGTTCTCGTCCCTCAAAACAAGTGCTGCCATGGGTTACATGGCTCCCGAGTACGCCACCGTCGGCCGGTTCTCGGAGAAGAGTGATGTGTATGCCTTCGGGGTCATCGTGTTCCAAATCCTCACCGGCAACACGAGGACGTCTCACTTGAGACCGGAAGCTGAGTCTGGTAAACTCGAAGACCTCATCGATGAGAACCTCCAGGGCAACTACTCTAAGCCGGAGGCAGCTACATTAGTAGGCATTGCATTGCTCTGCACTAGCGAGGTCCCGAGTCAAAGGCCTACGATGGAGGCAGTGCTTCAAGAGATGAGCAGCGGCAGCAACTGCTGTTGCAGACAGATCTAAGAACTAGTTGTGTTCATGTTGCTTCTCATTTGAGTACATACTTCCTTGATCTTGTAACATGATTTATCGGTACCTGACTTGAGTTTTAGCTGAGGGTAAAAGTTATGGTCCTCTCATGGCTCCTGAGAGAATCTGATAAGACCAAGTTTGTATTCATCTAATCGCCACAAGTATTATGATTCTCTTCTTTGTGGATGAATCCATGCAGAAAGAGCCAACAAGTTTGGGCAACCCGTGAGTCCAATATGACGCCGCTTGTGGCCAGTGTTTCTCAGGGTAAAATTGCTCTCTATGACAAGCTTGTCGAAACCAAGTTAATTATCCCAACACATCCCAGATATATATTTATATATGTAAATAATACTAAGAACACATAAGAATTCATGATCAAGGAACAAAAAGAGAAGAAAAAAAAGGTAAAAAGATAATAAAATATGCATGCATTGCAAAAAAGCAGCAGTAGCAAAAAAAATAACAACAACAACAACAAATAAATAGTTTCATGTCCTATTTTGAACCATTTGCATGGGAGCTTATGTTTTTGTGTTCTTGTTAGAAATTTCCAGGAAGGAATTCCTGGTGGATCATCACCCAATTTTGTCTGTGCACATCAGTTCAGATTCATTCTTAAGGTGGTAAGGTGGTAAGTTTGGTTCTACTTAGCAAGGAAAACAATAACTTATGGCAGATGATAAGAAGAATTTGGCCCTGGTATTTTCCTTTGCACTTGATTCCTCCACTATGGATGCATGCAGGAATGTGGATTGAGTACCAGAAATCTAAATTCATTGCTCCATTTTGCACAAGTCCACCATATCTTTTTCCACTTTAAGCTTCAAAAGGCTTGAGTTGCTACATCTCCCCCATGCTTCTATGTTGAATGAAGTCAGAAGAAACTGATGTCAAAAGTTTTAGAATTTTTAGGATCTTTAAAATCTTCAGAATTTTGTTAACAATATGTTGGAGTTATTTTTAAAACTTATTTTTTGAAAAAAAAAACTATATTTTGATGATTATATGTGAGAAGATGTGCCCTTTGGACAATACTCTTTTACTGTAAAAGGATACATTTTTAGACTCTGTAAATAATAGATCCTATTCATGTGAATCAGAAATACTCTTTTCTCTTCTATCATCTTTCTAGTTATATTTTATTTTAGTTTTATTATTTGGTTCATTTGAAAAGGCTAGTAAAGTTGACAATACTCACAAAAGAAATAATATCGGTTGAATCCTGAGAATCTCAATCATTCTTCTCGAGATTTTACTTTCACACAACAATTATACATCTCCAAATTCTTTCTAAACTTTATCTTTTTTATTTGTTATTTTTTTAACACTTAATAGTTTGTTAATTAAAGTTTGTATACTCTATTTTTTACCTAATAATTTTAAAATAAAAAATTCGATAGATTTTGACTAGGAGATTGGTGAAGATTCCATATGATTAAGATTGGTTTTGTTATCATATTTCCCTCTACTATCTCATATACTAAAAATTTTAAATTTTATGTAATCAATTTATATTTATTGTTTAATTATATCGGGAGTGACAGTCACTATGTTACGTTGCTAGCATAGTTTTACATTTTTGTAAATAATACATTTTTGACCTATTTCTATCTCGTTAATATTAGGAATAAGATGACCTTAGTTTTGACGTACGGACTCATCTAGCTATCTATGTCACTTAAGTCGAGGACAGAGGAGCCTATGTAGCCTCCTTCTCCCTGTGGCAAGTGGTAGGAAAACGATTTTTTACCCTTTACCAATCATAATTTTGGGATAGACTATACGCTCAGCAACAGGGAGTATTAACCCTTAATGGCGAAGCCCATCTCCCTCTTTTTCGGTTGCATGTTTATAGGGAGAATTAATCCTCGATGATAAGGACCATCTTTCTCTTTTCTGGTCACCTAGCATAAGCAACAGTTGTTTGCTTATACTGCATACTTTAACCTAAACAAACGACACTCTCGCACTCGTCTTTCACTAACAGCGTATCACAGTGAAATGTATCAGTCAGTCGTCGATATAAAAGAGCCTTTGAAGGACCACAGATTGAGGGGAGGAGCTATCAGCCTCCCACCATCGACCGTCAAAGTATAAAAGTCGGCTCCCATAATATGACAGGGGATAGAAAAATAAAAATATTATTCCTATTCCACCACTAACTTTATCATTTGAAGAGCCCTTGATACTGATCTCTCATGCATCAAATGATTATTGATCAAGGAAATTATTGATTAAGGAAATACATGAAATAGCTGATAAAGAAGAATCATTATTGATCAAGGCAATGATTCTCTTTACTTTCATGCTTTTCCTAACAAGGTGAAAATTCTTGATGCCTAGACCTTCAACCTCTTCTGGAGATGTGATGCAATCCAAACTAAATAGCTTAAACTTCTTATAATTATCATTATCATTTCTAAAAAAATTTCTAAAAGAACATCTTAATCTTTTCAGAAATCTTAAAACTCATGAACATGTAGATTAAGATAACATTAACCATAGAATTGATCAGAATATCTTGTCGGCTTGGAATATAAGAGTTAGCCAAGTGACATAAGTACTCAAGTAATTAAGAGACTAGTTACCCTCTTTGATCCAAAAGAAATTATAGATCTTTGATTATATATATATATATATATATATATATATATGGGTGACAAATCTGAATCACTTAAACCTGGGCAAAGGGGTGATAAATTTATGAAAAGTGATAGATCATTATAGAAGGAAGGAAAGGATTTATTGGACATTAACGAAGAGATAGAGCAGTAGGACACCTTGTGCTAAGTAAGGTTCGGTTGTCTTCAGCTTGTCTCTCAGTTTGCACATATTGCGGCCTCAGCTCAAAACATCGGCACACAGTTTTCACAAGTAAAATATGAGCGGATGGACGTTGATGACACATCTGATCCACGTAGCCATTCCATTCTTTCACTTCATCTTCCATCCCACGCGGATTCTTCCTGTTCCAAGGCGGCGACCCCCCGCGCGCGCACCATTCCCACTTACCGTTTCCGATGGTCCGATGAGTTGACCCACTCCTCTCGTCTTCTGTTCCTTTCCGACCGCAAGTTTCTTCCACCCCAAGGATGAGTACGGCCACGCTACATGTGGTCTCCACCTTCGTACCTTCACATGCGACTCGTTGCCCTTATCCCGTCTTGAATGCCAGCTCTTGGCCACTTCCCCGGTGCACCGCCTTCCTCGCACCCATCAGAAGTCAACTGTCCTCGTGAGCAGCCATTAAGTTAAGACCCTTTCTTCATCGTCTAAACAACACACAACTTGCTCAGATTTCCACCAAATCCATGTTTATAGATGCACAAGTCAATCTTAGCGAAGCCTCCTTAATAATTCTTCTTCTAAGATCTGGCTTAACTGAGATGGATTATGTTAAGCCAGATGTGCCCGGATCTCAGTTTGAGGAGGAGCTATAAGTTCCAAGCTGCAGTTTCGGTTGTTTACAGCAGCACACGAAGCTGACAAAAAAAGGCCCAGTTTGTCCGCGTCTGCTGCTGTAATCCAAATCGCGACTTGTTGCCGGATTGTGCCAAAGTCAACCTTCCGCAACTATATCGTCGTCTATTATAAAGGTTGGAATCTTCCTTCGCCGCTATTAAAAACCCATTCATAGCTCCACTTTGTTCAATAGCCGACGCTTTTCTTCAACGAGCCCAGAAGAAACGGAGGGGAAGAGATGAAGCTGGTTTGGTGCCCGGAGAACGCCGCCAAGGCCTACATCGACGCCGTGAAGGCCCTCGCCGATCGGGACCTGGAGGAGACCAACGTCGCCGAGTTGGTCGCTGCCATGGCCGGAGGTTGGAGGGCTCAGCTCATCGTGGAAGCATGGTCTCGCGACGCCGGCGCCGCCACCGGCGTCGGGCTGCGAGCTGCCGCTAGGCACGCGCGAGGTCGACACGTGTGTGTCGTCCCTGACGAGCAGTCGGCGGCGGCATACGTGGAGGCGATGCGGCGTGCGGGAGCTGCGGCGGTGGCGGGGTCGGTGGTGGTGGGGGAGGCGGAGGAGGCCATGCGGGAGCTGGAGGGGGTGGACCTTATGGTGGTGGACTGCCGGCGCAGGGACGCGGGGAGGGTGTTGAGGGAGGTGCGGCCGGGGCCGAGGGGGATGGTGGTGGTGCGCAAGGGAGCGGACAGGCGGCGGGGCGGGGCTGCCGCGGTGTTCGGCTCGGGGACGAGGGTGGTGCGGTCGACGTACCTGCCGATAGGCAGCGGCGTGGAGGTGCTGCATGTCGGCGTCGGGAAGGGGCCGAGCTTGGGCGGCGACCGACCACGGTGGGTCAGGCACTTCGATCATTACACCAAGGAGGAGCATGTGTTCCGGAGGAGGCGGTGACGACTCGATCTTCGTTGGCCGCTTTACCTCCACTTTACTCTCTTTTCATTCTACACTGTAAAACGAAGACCTGTAAAATTTCCTTCGATGTCAATTAGTAGTTTTGAACTGTTCGTTTCAGTCACCTGTCATTCGATCGAAACCCTGTGAAGTCGCTCGCATTCACTGGTGAGAACAAGAAACTCGATGGATTCGTTGCAAACAGTAAAGTGGGCGATAGAAACACAACACACACACACACACCATTTCCAGAACAAGTGAGAAGGCAAACCAATTTTGGATGCGGCAACCAAAGACGTAGCACATCTTTATTCTTTAGATTTCTGTCGTAATAATGATCATTCAGTCAAGATATTTGTCATAAATATCATGTATCACTATCATTCGCTTGGCGTACGGTGAACAGCTTCCTCGTACGAAGTTGTCCTCCGACGAAACGTCTCGTCGGACGACTCTTCAGATTCAACTCGGTCGTTTCGTCTCACCGTACGTAACGTCTCGGTGCGCTTCACCTAACTCCATCACACTTGGATTCAGGCTGCTTCGTGTTCTTACCCTCGTTTTCCTTCTCCGTCCTTTCCGGCCTTTCCATTACGTGATCAAACGCCGTATAAAGTCAACAGTAGCATCATTGTGCCTCTGCGGAGATGGTTTAGGTGGACACATCGTATATGTTGTTATTCCTCTGCATCATATTTCGTCTCCCCACACGCAACTGGTTGTGCTCTTCCTTCCGCCTCTTGCCACGTTCCCATGGAAAACCAGGACGCTCGACAGGCACATCTGAACCCAGCGAGCAAGCCGTGATCAAAGTCTCGGTACGTTTGGAGGTGTGTGTATTCCAAAGAGGACAGCGAAAGGGACCATTAGCGACTGGCTTTTCTCACGACACACACACCGTATCTAATCAATGGGAGTTTGAACAGCTATGGAATGAATGAATGAATGATAAAAGTTGGGAAAACGGAGGATTTGAAACTCGATGTATCTGTTGATTAATCGACTCCAACGGAGGCTTGGCGTCGCTCGATTGGGGCCTTATGGAAGCCTACTTAATCTACTTTGTCGGGCTCGAGTTGGGTTGGGTTGGGTTGGCCATTCCGCCGCGTTGCGGCTCAATATATCCTTAACATACTAAAAGTAAATATGTGACTCTTTATTACATCTTACTCTTTATAGATTCCTATTTATAATTTTATTTTTTTTTAAATAAATATCTCAAAGCTATCATTTTATAAATGGATATAAACATTATTTTCTTTTCTTCCTCTTTTTCATCATAATCATCAAAGGATAATGTCGAAGAGACAACAAGTGGGGTAAGAGCACAGGTTCGGGGGCAATTATAGATAATAAAGAGTTGCTAGGAGCGTTGATAGTGGTAGAATGTGTATGCGATGATTAGAATTAGATAAGCAAGGAAGGGGGCCAAAAAGATAAAAAAGAAAGATAAAATTAGAATTAGATAGACTATAAATAGTGAAATATTATTTTTATCATTATTAAAATAATTATTAAAAAAATAATAATAATATAAAAAAGGGAACTCTAAATAGTAAGCTTAAAAATGTTCCTTTTCATAAATACCAATTTTGCTCTCACAAAATTTTAATGAATCAATTTGGACTAATGAATCGATTAGTCCAAAACCATCCTTTTTTTTTTTTTTTTACCACCAACTTTTTCTTCACAACCTCCTCCTCCTCTGACTTTTTCGCCTTCTCCTCCTTTTCCACCTCTATCTCTCTTTCATGTGATGCTTAAGAATGAACTAAAATACATTTGTTCGTAGAATCTATCTAAAAAGTTTTAAATTTTGATAATAAATTATCCTAATTTTTTCTAAAAATATTATTAATGATGTTAGAATGATGTCATAGTAGATTAATGAAAGTTTAAAATGGTTTGATTGAAGTTGATATAGTTGCACTCGAAAATAAACTAAGATACACTCATATAATATATATAAAAAAATAAATTTTAATAATTAATAAATTGAAGATGGTTTAATTAAGATTAACCTATTACACTCGAAAATAAGCTGAGATACACTTGTTTACAAAATCCGTCCTATTTAAGATTCAAAATTAAGTATATTTCATTTAATTTTCTTATATTTTTATTTAAGTTTATCTAAAATACATTAGACTCGTATATCCTCCTCACCCGTATACCATTTTTTATAATACTCAATTCATATTTTTTTTTATTTTTGAAAGATTTTACAAGAATTATAATTTAAATTTTAGAAACATGTTTTAAGAGGAAAAGAAGAAGACTGAGGTTAGGGGGAAGTAAAAAGTGATGATATTATTTTTTTTTTTTGTCCAAGTAAAAAAACAAAGACACCCTCAAGTAAATATAATATGATTAATTCGATAAAAATTAATAATAAATAATTAATGAAGATAAGATTTGAATCCAACATCTTACAATATATTATTGATATTTTTATTAATATTTAAAAATATATCAGATAAGATTTTGATAATTTTTTTTTAATTTATCAGAAGTTGATCGCATTTGAAGGATCAAAAGATCCACCTATTACTCTACATGTGTTGTAATCTTCCACCACCCAAAAAACAAAATAATCGAAGCATAGCAAATAAGATCTAAAATCTTATAAACAACTTCACATTAGAGCAGGAAAACCATAAAATAAAAATAAAAATAAAAATAAAATAAAAAGGCTCGGTGGCATTGTTGGTATATCCCCATGCACAAAATTATTCTCTCCCCCTCACATGATGATCTCCTCCTGCTAATCCATCGAGGAGGCTTCTCGGAACTGTTTCCGCCGCTCAATCGCTGTTACTGCTGTTGTACGCGCAGAGCACCGTGCACTTGACCACCCCACCGCCGCCGGCGTTGTACACGTGGAACCCCGGTGCCACCATCATCCGCACGTTCGCCGGGGTCAGCCGCCGGACCCGGTCAGCCGCGACGTCCTCCATGAACCGGCAGTCGAACCGCGCCCCCTGGTCCGCCCTCAGCACTGGCAGCGCCGGGTGAACGGACCGCGCCATGAGCCGCACCACCCATGCCCCCTTCGCCGCCTCGAAGAAGGCCTGTAGCAGTCCCTCCGGCCACGCCCTGTCCCACCCCACCACCCCCACCACCTCGCTCATCTTCCG
Source organism: Musa acuminata AAA Group (assembly GCF_036884655.1). Lineage (NCBI taxonomy): Eukaryota > Viridiplantae > Streptophyta > Magnoliopsida > Zingiberales > Musaceae > Musa > Musa acuminata. Next base: position 647,008 of record NC_088359.1, read on the forward strand.
GTCGCAGAACCGACTCAGCCCCTCACTGTAGTGCCGCGTCCCCTTGCAGAGCACCTCGTCCCATCCCAGCCCCCGGACCGCCTCGTACCCCGCCCGGCTCGCCTCGCACCGGGCCGCCGGGTCGATCAGCCTCGCCTCCTCTTCGCCGTCCTCCTCGAACCCGGCGTAGAATGCCTGGCTCAGTAGCGCCTCCATGTGGAACAGCAAGCCGCCGGGGTTCCTCCGCCATTGGACGGCGGCCCAGGGGTCGTCGTGCTGGATCAACGCCGTCAACCGGTCGGAGGACCGCGACCCGGGTGGGCCGAGTCGGACATGCGCGATGAGAGAGCGGGCGAGCTGGCGGACGGCAGCGCGTGCGTCGGCGATGGCTACGTGGAAGGCCTCCGTCGGGAAGGGAGCCGTGGAGGGGCCGAGAGCAGGGCCAGGTTGGATGGAAGCCCGGAGGTCGCGGCAATGAGATTCGAGGCGGTCGATCTTGCGCTCCAGCTCGGTGAGGGAATACTCGAGGCGGGAAGCCTCGAGGAGGGCTTCGTCGCGTTTCCGCGTGGCGTGGAGGAGCTTCCTGGACAGTTCCGCCGCCACGAGACGCCACTGGTCTTCACGGACAGCGGAGGCCGCCGAGGCGGTTGATGCGACGCCGGCAGCAGCGGTGGGGCTCCGGCGGGTGACAGATAGGAACAATGAGCGAAGGAGGCCGCCGGGGCCAGGGGAAGAAGAGCCCGCGGGGGAATGCTTGTGTCCGGCGGCGTTGTCGAGGGGGACAACGGAGATGAGCTTGTCGCGGGAGGTGGGGCGGCACTTGTCGCAGGAGACGTACACGGCCTCGCCATCGTCCTGGCCTCTGGTCCGGGATGGCCGCCGCGTGGTGAGAGCTGGTGGGGTGGTCACCGTCGACGAACCTACGATGGAGGAGTGGAGTGGAGTGGGCTTGTGCACGTAAGCACTAAATCTCACTCCCGCGGCTTCCTCCTGCTGCTCTTCTCTCTGGTGTTCCACGATCTGTCAACAAGCAAAGAATTCATGCAAGCGTGAGAAGTTTCTAAAGGCGAGCCAATTGAAGAAGGACGGACGAGTAGTAAAGAGAGTGCTTACAGGCATGAAAGCCGGAGAGCGAGGAGGCGGAGGAGCGAGGGAAGAAGAGGAGGGTGATGAGAGAGGAGAGAGCATATCTGAGACGGGCTAAATCCCCTTTTGGATGCTTCCTTCTCCTCTTCTTGCGAGGGAGTACCGCCTTAAATGCTGTGTGTAAACTTTGCTTTCATGCAATAAATACGCTGCAGTCTTCGTTGCCTTCGTTTTGCTCTCCCATTGTTCTTCACCTTCAGTTAAGAGTCACGGAGACATCCATTACCGAAGCTTGGTCAGTCATCAGCATTTTAGTGCAGAACAGTGCCATGTTTCATGGACTTTGGATATCGCAAGAACACACGAAGGAAGCATCATGGGACTCACCATGGCCTTAGACAAACGTAAATGTTATATTAGAATCAACAATTGCGGAGATGATCGATATCATGACAGTATGACCTTCCGGTAAGAGCTAAACAATCAAGTGAAGAAACATTACGAAGGCTGGTGTTTGCGGGAAGGTAATGGAAGGCCATCTTAGCGCCACTAAACTACAGTGTTCTGTTCCTGTGGGATCGGCAGCAGCTGACCGTGCTGGGCGTGCATGTGAACCACATCAATGTCTTGGCGTTTAACATTGGATTCATGTATCTTCTTCTTCTTCTTCATCGTCTTCTCTCGCTGCAGGTCTTCTGAGTTTCCACTGTTAGCTGCATTTATATTTGCTGTTGTCAGTATGTCGCAGAAGCTGACAATGGTCTCGGTGGTGACTGCTGCCGTCGATTCCAGGCTGCTATTGTTCTTGGAAGGGCTCTTATGCTTACTCACATATTGAAAGAATTAATGAAGAAAATAATACGATGTTTCCCTATCATAATGATTTTAATTAGGTGACTACCATTCCTAAAGGCTAAGATTAATTTATAAGCCTTCACATCTTCTCTCTCATTTCCAAATTGGTGTTGGTTTAGACTTCATAGTTTTGGATGATTAACAATCCTTAAAACTCAATCTCTCCCAAAAGAGAATATCCCCTCTGGCACAAATGCAAGACTAAAACCACACAGACATACCTGAAGAGAGAGAGAGAGAGAGAGAGAGAGCTTATAATAAGCTTTAACACCGAACAACTTTGTTTGTCCATCATACTTGTTCGATCAAAATGACCTTTTTACAGCAGAGGAGAAAGGATGGTGAGACCTCTTTTGGATTGCACAACATTGCATAATATTCCACCGACAATCCATAGCCCATGATGTGCATAGATAGATCAAAGAAGAAAACAAGCATATGCACCTTTCCTGGACTTGAGACTCCATACACTTGGAACAGGGCAGTACTCTCTCAGATAATAGAGACAAGCAATTCACTATCAAACGCTGAGAGGAAGAAGAAAGAAAGAAAGAATTTTTTGCATAGCAACTTGGTCTACAACTATGTTCTATATTTTTTTCTCTTCTTCCTGAAACCTCTTTTATTTTTTTTTTATCAAGGATACAACAGCAATAGACATAACAGAAGCTACAAATCAACAATATTTTCGAAAGCACAACAACGTATCTGGCCTTTCTGATGACACAAAATGAACCATCTGCATGATGATAGAATAGAATGAGGTCCCGGCACCATGAGTGTAGTAATAAGATAATCCCATCCTGCTCTCTAGATTTGCTTGTTATGCTACAGTGAAACATGATGGTTCAACGACATATTTCAATCATGATCACATGACGCACAATCGTGATTGATCAACCCAGCCTGTCTGCCGATGTTAACACCAAATGCATCAACCGTCATTCTAGCTTGTCCTGCACGCTAGGCTACAGTGAAGAGATAGGACAAATGCGACCGACACGAGTTCATAAATCATGTGATTGGCACCAATTTGGTTACATTGTAGATGCTTCTAATCAGCATGTGCTTCCACCAAAGATATAGAGGACCTCACTAATTTTTCCTTCAATCTTCCCTGCTTCTTCTCAGAGTGACACTGTGCCTATGCTACTTGACTTTAAGTTTGTCTTCCACAATATTCAAGTTTTGGAATGTTTCACTGCAGGACTCGAATGGTCATCTGACTTCCTCTTCTTTGTTTCACCGACCAGTTTTTTCACATATGCTATGTATCCATCCACATTGAATTTTCTTTTGCAGCCTGCATAATTCATATAACGTATTTTTCCAAAGACTGGTCTCTCCTTCCAGCCCTGAGAGCGGGAGATATCAAGCAAACTCCATTAAAACCCAAGTTCAAGCACCAGGAAATTTTATAATAAGAATTTACTCAAACATATAACTCAATCTTGTCACGAGGAAATGAGACAAGTGGATTCTAAGAGTCCAACTAAGTGAACTTAATGAAAGATGTTATCAGTATGCAAACCTGATCATGGACTCCGCATATGGACCACATGCAACCAACATAGCCACTCGGATCTCTACCATCTAGCTCATACTGCAAATACTATTGTCGTTAATGATGGAGCCAGAAAAAATAAAAGACCAAGGCAAATGGAATTTGAAGAAAAATAACAAGTAGCAATAACAGATAGAAACAATCTTTACATATTAATAACATAATGTGGATATTTCCTGAAGAACGCTATATGACTGTTGAAAACATGCAGTTCCTTCCGAACATTTGACCACAGTCAGACACAAGTAGCTTTTCTTCTAACCGATGAGTCCTACTTCACAAGCTGTTGAATATCATTAGCGGTGTAGATGTTGAACACCGGCATTATCAGATTGCAATGAAACTTGGGAGATGGATTTGAAGGAGCATTTGGATATGCGTCAATGGGGATTTTCTAATTACTCTATCGTAACATTCAACAAAAAATTATATGCTCAGATGTTAAATATTCTCACAAGCTAGATCGAGTTTCGTTTCTGTTTATTCTGATAAGCAGACAAAGGGTGATTGTTTGATTATTAAAAAAAAAAAGAACATCAATATATGAGGCTCCTAACAATGCATATAAAAGGAGTGTATTTAGTGCAAGAGGGATCCTGGAAGATCAATATATGCAACCTACCTCTATGCATGTCTGATGCTTAGATATTCTGGTGCTCTTATGGTCAAAGAGAAGAAACCAGGTATCACAGTGAAAAGAATTCCATGATGTCAAAAAAACCAATACCTTGTCATTTAAATAAATTGCTATTGAAAGTGCTTCTTCTGGTCCATTTGTCCATTCAAGGATTTTCTTGGCCCAATACATCCTGTTGATCAAAAACATATTAGCACTATGGAACACATACCTGTGAGAGAATATCCAGTGTCTTCTCATAGCAACAAAGAGATTGATAGAAAGAGACAAAGTGGTTAATATGGGAGTCATAAGATTAACACTCATTCAAAAATTAGTGTCATAAAGGTGCTTCTGAGCATGAGATAGATTAGTTAATTGCTGTACCAGAATACCACATTATTGTATCTCAAAAACAACTAAGCTGAATTGAGAATTTACTTCTATTTCACACATGATCTTTAACCTAGAATGTATAGTGTGTAGTGTGAAAAAGGATCTAAAATATGAGTTTGGCAAGCACGGATGAACAGAATAATAAATATCAGAATGGCAAAGCAAAATCCTCAGCCTTTTACCGCATGAACCCATGCATTTTTCCATGGTAAACCATCTCGAGTTGCGAGGCATTCCAGAGCTGAAATAAGAGAGAAACCAATATTTAGCTCTAAATCAATTTCTTAGTTAATTAAAAGTTTGGACTAATTATTCACAAGAGATAATTGATAATGTCAACCTACAGGATCAGCAGTTTCTGCTTTCTCCAGCTGCTCCTTCCTGAAAAACAAAAAGTCAAGCAACTCAGCATGCAAAAAGAAAGCGGTAGACTAAGTTTCTCAACACATGAAAAGCCTTTAAGCCACAATGAGTAAAGATAAGCAAATCTAAGAAAAGTGGTGAATTAACTTACGTATAAATATGTTCTCGTTTATCTGCAGCGTGATCCATCAAGGTCTTGCGAGCCCATTCCCATGCACCTTGCAATGAATCATAATGAGGCTGGTAATAGCAAAAATTATCTGCTAGCTCCCTCCTCACAATCAACTCCTCCAAGAATGCATCAACCGACTACACAGCATGTTTGCAGCAGCCACATCAACAACTATTCTTCCATTAGTTACCCACAAACATGCACGTCTTCCACAAATTGCACCAAACAGATTAACAAAATAATCTCCAAAGCATGGTTTTGTGAAAGAAAGAATCAGATAATCAAACATTTGGTTCCCAGTTTTCTTGATCTGCCTGATCTGCTTAATTTTAACCTACAAGGCATTCTATGAAATTAAGCAGTTATATGCTCAAAAGAATTCTTTGCAGAAGAATGACCTTCAGGGCTTTGGCGGGCTAATTATAGATTGCCCCCTGTAGTTAGTTGTTTTTAGCGTTCCGATCCTTATATTTTAAAAAGTTATATTGACATTCATGTTGCTATGAAAATAAAACAATTAGCTCAATTTATCATAACGATATCAGTTTTATCTATGGAAACATGAAAATAAAGGGTGAAAAAGTAATTTTACTGTTCGGTGGTAGACGACATTAATAGTGGATGGTAGCGCCGTTGGCGACGAACCCCTCTCCCTTTGCATCTGCGTTGGCGTCGACGTAGATGCCGAGTGACCGTCGCCCCCGGATCCATGCTACCTTGACAAGCTTGCACTGTATTTGACCACCTCCTTAGCGAGTGGTCACTACCGTTGGACGAGACCATCAGAGTGGTTGAACACGGTGTAGAGCTTGTCGAGGGAGCATGGATCGGAGTGCAGCGGTCGCTTGGAATCTGCGTCAACACCAACGCAGATGCCAAGGGGGAGGGGTCCGCCACCATGCCAGCGGCGCCACCATCCTGTCACGGACAAAGTTGTAAACAGGGTGTTTGATATAATGCTCGTGTATGTCTATCTCTTTCGGTTTTGTTCATGCTTTACACAGCACAGAGAGGGCTGACCATTGGCTTGGCAGGCCCCATTTTAGTTAGCTTTGGTGGTCGTTTTAGGTTTGTAAATGAAGATTGTGTCATGTGGGCATTTGTGGACATTTCAATCTGTAGTGGATCATCTTGGATCCTTTATTGTACGACTGTTCAGAGATTGCGAAGTCTATAGTTATAATTTGTATTGACTACAAAGTGTTTGCTGAAATTGTTGCTTGTAGATCTCGAGTAAAACGCTTTCTCTAACCCGTTTTCTCTTTTGTAGGTCATAAGGGACCATAGGAGATTTCAGAGAGGCTAATCTTTGCGGACGGACATGTAGGGGTGCTGCACGACTTAGACAAAACCAGCTAAGTTCGTGACAATCTGTAATTAACATCGACCACCGAACATTAAAATTACTTTTTTATCTTTTATTTTTATGTTTTTGTCGATAATACTGACATTGTTAGTATAAATGAACCTAATTGTTTTACTTTCGTAACTACAGGGATGCCAATATAACTTTTTAAAGTATAGGGACCGGGACAAGCAGCTAACTACGGAAGAAAATATGTAATTAGCTCGTACTTTGGTAGAGAATGTTAGAAAGAATAATAAGGGCAGGCACACCTGACGATAAGATTTTCTGAACTTCCAAGCCTCTAGAGCACATCGCTGAGCCGAGATTTGCCCAAAGTGCAGGTAAGGGGAGAGCCCCGACAACGCCCTCGACTTCACCGGATCGTTCCGATCACTGTCGTAGTGCTTCAACCTCTTTGTCAAGAACCCATCTTTGCGCCCCATCAGCGCCTCCATCGCTGCCTCCTCCCCTGGTTCGCACCACCCGATTTCTGGCACTTCCCCTGCCTCCCTGATTAATCGGAAGAAACCAGCAATGCCAACAAACTCGTACCAAGATTCGAATTTTACGGCGCTTTCTTAATCCTTTCTGTGGTTCGTCGAATTACCTGAGGGCTTCGTCGATGAGCTCGTCCCAGTCGATCTCCGGTGGCGCTTCCCCGGTCCACGGTACGGCGGGCGGCGGGAGCTGGGGGAATTCGACAAGGTACTCCGTGAGGAGGCGGTGGATCTTAGGGCGAATGGTCTTGGCACCGTATTCGAGCTTGTCGGAGGCGACCCAGACGGGGACAACGTTATGGGCGTCGACCTCGTGGACGGCGACGGCGGCGGGGAGGCGCTCGCAGAGCGCGTCCTTCCAGGCGCGGACGGGCCGGAGGGGGGAGAAATCGGCAACGAGGGCGGAGGCACCGAGGCGGCTCAGGAAGCCGGGGAGGGCGTCGGGGGCGTCGCCGCGGAGGAGGAAGAAAGGCAGGCCGAGGGCAGCGAGGCGCCCGCGGAGGTGGCGGAGGCCGCGGAGCATGAAGCCAAGCTGGCGAGCGTGGGCGCCGAGGAAGCGGTGAGAGAGGCAGAAGGCGACAGCGAGTGGAGCATCGGATCGGGCAGCGAGAGCGGCCGCGTGGATGAGGGCCCAGTTGTTGGTGGACCGCTGGTCGCGGAACATCCAGTACACGACCGGGCCGGGGGGGGAGGGCGAGCCGGGCTTGAGGACCCGGACCCGATCCGGGTGGAAGGGGGCGGGTGTGGCGGTGGGTGCGACGACGGCCGGTGCCATTTGCTAGTGCAAACCGGGAGCGCAACGACCAAGATAGAAGAAGACGACGACGCAGCGGAAGTGAAGAGACGAGCGTGAAGAAGGGTAGGCGCAGCATTTTTGTGTGGCGGAGAAGAGGACACGTACCACGGGAAGGTAGCGAGTGCCCGACGTGGGAGTGGAGGTTGGACGTGATCCGTGGCGGTGGTTTCTGCCTAAACTCCGATCACCCTATGATGATGCTCATATCACTATAGACTGTTGATTAGGTGACTAAAAGTACACAATTTAATGTCTATTTTAAATCTTAGTGATACGCCATTATGATTAATATCCATCAATTAGTCATAATATAATTTCATTAAAAATTCTTTTATAACAGTCCGCTATATATAGATAGAGAGAGTACCACTGTTAACGGTCAAATAACAGTTGTTGGAAGCCAGAATTAGCAAATGCCCCGTTACACTAGTGTAACGGTCAAATGACACCGTGTTGGATGCAAGAATTAGCAAACCGGTCTCCCCTGCGGCACACCATAGTCTACTCGACTCGCTCTCTAGCCTCCGAAAGATTCCCATCTCCGCCCCATCTCGGCCGATCCATCGATGGCGACGACAGACTTCGCTTCCTTCTCTGTGCCCCTTCTCTCCACCATCGTCGGCGGCGTCCTTATCCTCCTCTTCTTTGCTGATTACTTCCGCCGCAAGAGAGCCGAGATCTCCACCATCGCTGCCGCCCAATCTCCTCAGCAACCGGACGCCACCAAACCTCCGCCCTCCTCGTCTTCCTCCGCCGTCGCCTCCAAGAAAACGCATCGTCAAAGGCACCATTCCCACTCCGCCACCGATAAGGTCCCTCGAGCTCTCCCCCTCCCTTCTCCTGCCCGCGGTTCTTGGTAAAATATGTTTTCTTGGTATCGCAGGATCAGAACCGGAAGCACCATCATCTCGATGTCAACACCTTGAAAGGCCACGGCGACTCGGTCACCGCCATCTGCTTCTCCTCGGACGGCCATAGCCTCGCCACCGGTGAGTTCGTCCGCTTTGTATTTGTTCCCTTCGATGAATTCGAGAAACATACTTATAGTTTTTCGGTACTAAAGCCCCGATGCTCATGATTCAAGATTCTCGATTGCAGCCTGCGCGGATGGTGCGATTAGGGTTTTCAGGCTGGATGACGCCTCCAGTAAGAGCTTCAAGTAAGAAGTTCGTGGATTACATTTTTCTGAATTCTAGCTATGCTAGCGATTGCTACAATTTTCTTGATAATTCCAGTTATACCAGTGATTCCCACCATTTTCTTGATCGTTTGGAAATAATATTGTGACCTAGGTTTCTGAGGTTAAACTTGCCAGCTGGGGCTCATCCGACAGCCATTGCATTCTCCGAGGGGTCTTCTTCGGTGGTCGTGGCAGCTCAGATGCTTTCAGGTTCGTCTCTTTTCATGTATGGGGACGTAGGCCCCAAGCCCTCTGCTGAAGGCAAGCAACAGGCAAAGCTTCCCCTTCCTGAGATCAAGTGGGAGCACCAGAAGATCCATGATCAAGGCTCCGTGCTGAATCTTTCTGCAGTTCCTGCAACATATGGTACTGCAGATGGGAGCATAATCATCGCTTCGTGCTCTGAGGGTGTGTAATTTTTAAGCGATCAAGATATTCAGTGTCTTGATAAAAACTAATGTTAGCATGCATGATTGGATGACAATGAAGTTAAATTTGCATAACTTGGTGCTTCTAGGTTGAATATATCAATGACAATTCTAGTACTTTTTAGAATAAAATGACTAGTGGATATATCAAGATAATTATTGTATCCTTCGGTGTTTGAGCTAGGTATTATGTATGTCGTCCTTCTTGGCCCATTTATTAGTGAAGGTTTCTTGTTGTGTTGTCCTTCTTGGCCCATTTATTAGTGAAGGTTTCTTGTTGGTAATATCAGTTTGTAGTAGGTAAGTTGTCAAAATGATGATCATTCCTCTTCTCTCCTCTCCTCTCTCTTCTATCTCACTTATCTGCTTCTCTACTCTCTCTTCTATGTCTCTTATCTGTTTCAGATACCAATCTTTCTTTTCTCTACACTTCCCATTCTCTGCATTTGTGATTGTTTTCTAGCTTCTGTAGCACAATGTTTCTGCTGAATCCTGATTACGAAAATGATAAGTTTTCATCATCTTACCAACCAATCCAACTTATTTCTGCTCCTTCCCAAAGTTTCCTATGTCAATGAAGTTTCCTATGTCAATGAGAAGTCATTGAGCCATCAGGACCCCAGATCTTGAGTGTGCTGACTAATTTCATGGTTTTAGATAATGATTTATTTTTTTTCGCTTCACTGTCTTTGTTGGTCAACTATTCTTGATACACCAACCTATTTTGAAGACATTGCAAAATTCATCAAGTAAAATTTACAAAAGGGTTTTCAAACTTCTTAGTAGTATTGAATATTGATGATCTTTTAAGAAGTACTATCTAAACTGCCCATGATCACTCGATAACTAATCTTTAATAAGTTAAATTTCTTAAGACCCGTAACATGATTTACCATTTATGATTGACTCTTGGCATAATGGATCCTTGATTTTTTTTAACTTCAGTCAGCAGTTCCTCCATAATCATTCTATTATCTTTTTTCAGATTCATATTGGCTTCATATCCTTGCTTCCATCAAGTTCTCTTTTTGTAGATATAGAAAACAATTAATTTGATTTGCTGATGATGTACTTTATTTTTTAAGTTGGGGTACACAATTATCATGTTCATGGGATCAGCTTAGAGTCCTTCATTGCCTTTACCATGTTTGATGTCGAGAAAATAAGCTCTCATTTGGATTTTTGGTTCTGATACCATATTCTAGATTTAGCCTTTGTGAAGAGGAGGCATAAATAGCAGTTTTGGAAGTTTATTCTCTTTTGGTGATTGAGTTTATGATTAAGATTGTTATGAAATAATATTCTATCACACTTCAGGGTGTTATTTGATTTTATGACATATTTGTGTTGATTTTAAATACATTATCGAGGCGGTTTTGATAAAATTCAATGACATAGATCATAGAAGGCCTGGGCCATATGTGTGACCTCTTTATCATATTTTGGATTGTTTCTTTATTCTCTCAGGAAGCTTTGTTGTGTAAGTGTGTAATGATGACGAATGGCCTTTGATTTTAGGGACTAGCATCAAACTTTGGCATGGAAAAAGTGGGAAAGAGCTGGGAACTGTTGATACAAACCAGCTCAAAAACAACATGGCTACATTATCTCCGAATGGACGTTTTCTTGCTGCTGCGGCATTTACTGCTGATGTGAAGGTTTGGTTCTCTTAAATGATTTCTCAAAATAATTTGAGGCACACCATATTTTAATTGTTAAAAACACTTCTCTCCGTTGCCATTCAAGGGTGGGAAACTTTGTGCCTTACACCATGTCCACACTAGTAGAGCTATAGGCAACACTAAGACCTTATTATATATGAATTTTTGTGAATATGTTAGCAGTCATCATGCAAATCAGCTAGCATGCTTAGTTTTCCCAATTTGAAGAAAAGAAAATTGCAAGATGGTGCTAATGAATGGTAATGTGAATCTTCCAAGAAGTTCATGATATTTTCAACCATAGTACTAGAGTGACTAGAAAAATGTACATGTTATGTTGTAACTGCCAAGTTTGTCCCGTGGCTAACAATTGCCTTTATCAGGCAAAATGTTTCAAATGTGTGAGAATCATAGTTAGATGACTAATTTGTTCGAGTTAAAATTATGTGTTACTATAGCAAGATGGTATCTCAATACCTCTTATTTATAACAATTGTAGTGCAACAAAATATTCTTCTCTTGTTAGCATTTCATGTTCTTTTTAAGGCAAAGATAGGTACGAGATTATCTATTATATTTCATTAAGATGATGAATAAACATACTATAAGAAAGATAGCAAAGGATTAAAAGGGAAAAAAAAGCTGGTGGTGTTTATAATTATCAGAGGACAATTGATATAAGGGTTGACAACTCCATGTATGTTTGTACATACATGATGCTTAATCTCAAATAAAAACAAGATCCTGATTTGGCTGTGGCTTTTGTTCCAATGGGCTGAGTTGTTTGGTGTGGAAGTCAAACTTTGGATAGAAATTAATTAACTCGTCCAATTGTTTGATATGTTTATTAACATATTGTGATCATGATGAATTTAAAACATATGGAGGATCTGGTTGAGGTTGATTTAATATGCAAAAAGCTTTTTAAACATTCCTTGTACACTAAAATTAGCGTAGATCAGATAGAAGACATCAAAATTGGAATCAGTGCTGCAGTTATACACCATGTGCTAAGGTCGCTACAATAGGTATATATTGTTCACGAGTCATCAGGCTGCTAAACACATTTGAAGGCTCCTTCTTGCTGATTCTGCAGATGAATAAAGAATAAATTTGTTTACCACATGTGAGTCAATTTATTGTCAAGAATCTTAACACAGTTGGTTACCTTTCCCAGATAAAAGGGTACAATAGAGGACATTCTTCACAAGAGGGCTAAGTAGGTCAAAGTTTAGCTTGTTACATCTTGTATAGTAATTTTTACAAACATAATAACAACCAACCATATGATCACAATTATTTCAGTGTGGCTATCTAATCCTTATGCCATCAAGTACCACTGGGGGTAATATCACTAGTCAAGTAAGTGAACCTAAAACTCCTTTTTATCATTTTTAATAGAATCCTCTTGGATCTTTCTTTGCCTTTCCTTGCATCACTCATCTAAATTGACTTACCTCATCCAAACCGTAAATTATAGATCTCTGTTGGACTTCCCAAACTTCCTTAAATGATATTGCTTTAATGTATTTTCAATTGGAAATGCTCTAATTATTCATGAATATAAATACTTGTTATTTTTTGTAAGGAAACCCAGATATCCATCACAGCATACTTTGTTATGTTGCTTCCTCATCACCTGGTATTTGATTCAGAAAGCATTGCTTGCCACGCGATGAGATTAGGGATAGTATTTGAGTGAATGGTAGTGACCTTATCAACATGGGTGACTGTTTGGCACTTTGTCTCGGAGTTGTGAAATACATGTCTATATTATGTTAAAATAATTGAGCTAACATGTCCTTGCAATAGCATCAAAACTCTCACAGATAGTTTCTCAAGTTATGAACTATTAAATGCTTTTGATTGTGCTTATTGTTCTGGATGGTAATATGGTATATGCATTCTTATTCTTATTAAAAACTTAGATAATTAAACTATCACCCTTATATTAGCTTGTAATGCAAATTTCTTGTATTAGCGCCAGCATTTCCAACTTTCAATATGATCTTATTTTGGTTGCTGCTCTATATTTGTCATAGGTTTGGGAGA